>NW_027362761.1:877267940-877695440 GCF_046119375.1 Phyllobates terribilis
TGCTGAATATACAGTACAGACCAAAAGTTTGGACACACCTCATTTAAAGATTTTTATGTATTTTCATGACTATGAAAATTGTACATTTACACTCTAGGCATCAAAACTATGAATTAACACATGTGGAATTATATACTTAACAAAAAAGTGTGAAACAACTGAAAATATGTCTTATATTCTAGGTTCTTCAATGTAGCCACCTTTTGCTTTGATGACTGCTGTGCACACTCTTGGCATTCTCTTGATGAGCTTCAAGAGGTAGTCACCGGAAATGGTTTTCACTTCACAGGTGTGCCCTGTCATGTTTAACAAGTGGGATTTCTTGCCTTATAAATGGGGTTGGAACCATCAGTTGTGTTGTGCCGAAGTCTGGTGGATACACAGCTGATAATCCTACTGAATAGACTGTTAGCTGCTTTTTTCTTGCCATAATACAAATTCTAAGTAAAGAAAAACGAGTGGCCATCATTATTTTAAGAAATGAAGGTTAGTCAGTCCGAAAAATTGGGAAAACTTTGAAAGTGTCCCCAAGTGCAGTTGCAAAAACCATCAAGCGATACAAAGAAACTGGCTCACATGAGGCCCTCCCCAGGAAAGGAAGACCAAGAGTCACCTCTGCTTCTGAGGATAAGGTTATCCGAGTCACCAGCCTCAGAAATCGCAGGTTAACAGCAGCTCAGATTAGAGACCAGGTCAATGCCACACAAAGTTCTAGCAGCAGACACATCTCTACAACAACTGTTAAGAGGAGACTTTGTGCAGCAGGCCTTCATGGTAAAATAGCTGCTAGGAAACCACTGCTAAGGACAGGCAACAAGCAGAAGAGACTTGTTTGGGCTAAAGAACACAAGGAATGGACATTAGACCAGTGGAAATCTGTGCTTTGGTCTGACGAGTCCAAATTTGAGATCTTTGGTTCCAACCATCGTGTCTTTGTGCGACGCAGAAAAGGTGAACGGATGGACTCTACATGCCTGGTTCCCACCGTGAAGCATGGAGGAGGAGGTGTGATGGTTTGGGGGTGCTTTGCTGGTGACACTGTTGGGGATTTGTTCAAAATTGAAGGCATACTTTCCCATTTCATGATTTAAGATTTTCTTTACACTTTCAATTAGGCAGCTGGTAATTAAAAAAAAAAACGCATCTCTGAAATACAGTGTAGTGAATTTAATCCTTGAGCTTTATTGAGCACATCAATTTTTTTTTTATCAAAATTCAAAGGAAAGCAAGATGTGCGGCACTCACCACCGGTAATTTCTGTAAAATGCACTTTTTCAGCAGCAGAAGGGAAGGAAGGGAGACACAGATTCTCTACTTCGTGGGTAGGCGGAGCCCCATAGGATAGTCCTCTCAGATTGGAAAAAGACGACCGGCCCCTCCAGTATATAGGCTCCTCCTACTCCCATGTTCATCAGTCTTTTTATCTGAGGTCTCAGAGGATAGTCGCTGCTTCGGCAGCTCCTCAGAAGAGTTGTTATTTTATATCCAGCGAGTCCTGGACCCCCCGTGGTCTAGAGGTCTCTGGGGGTCTCGGCGCTGCTGAGACCCCTGACCCTCCCCTGGCAAGACCCCTGACCCTCCCCTGGCAGCTCTGTGTACCCCTTGAGGAAGTTCCCACTTATGCCTGCCGGCCCCAGGGGATACAGGGCGCTCCCTGGCGGAGGCGCACACCACACATCTGAGAGGGTCCCTGCGTGCTCCGCCATAGGGGGGAGCAAAGGGCCATGGCGCCACACATCCCTGAGGATCTCTGTGGCGTTCAGCCGGGTAAGTGCTCTTTGGTCTAAAGAGTATCTTTGACGGCTACGGCAAGTGTACTGCCTGTGTGTTTCTTGTCTATTTCAGACGCTGCCTTGACTGGGGAGCAGAGACGGAGGCCAGTAATTTTTATTTTTTATTTGCGCATGCTTTTTCGTTTTTGCTTCCTGCCTTCATTGAGGCAGGAAGCTCCCTGTATTGGCGCGCGTTTTCTTGCTTTTATTGACTTGCTTCCTGCCTTCATAGAGGTAGGAAGTTTTCTGCCCTCATTTTTGTTGTTTGAATAAGGCGGGGGGCGTGGCCTAGCGGGGGCGTGGCTTAGCGTCTCCTGGCTTCCTGCCGTCATTACTTAGGCAGGAAGCGCTTGGTTGAGCGTGCGCTGGCGGTCCCTGCTTCTCCCTCCGGCGTCCAGCGGCGCCTCCTGCTCTCTGCTCCCCGTCCGTCCACACACTTAGGAGGAGCGGTCGCCGCAGTACCGGTGAGTCCCCTCTGCCTCTGGCAGGGGTTCTTTGTCAGTGCTGTCTCTCCAGGCTACCTATTAGGAGTCCTCAGGAGCACTGCCGCTTTCTCTCCTAAAGCTATTTACTTCACTGACCTTTTAGGCTGTGTAGTATTATAGTTGCTGTGATGTTAACCCCTTCTGAAAAAGTGGAACTTTAGGGGAAACACATGGTGTTTAAGGGAGTTTCCCCCTATTGATTTTTTGCTCGGCATTTCTGGGGTAGCTCTTTTCTAAGGGTGAGCTTTAACCCTTCAGAGCCTGTCGCATATAAAAAAAAAATTAAAAAAAATAGTGAGTTTTGAAAACAGGCTGTGCAGCTTTCACACTTTTTTTGCTATCCTTGTACATCCTGGCATCTGGTGTGGGTGGCATGTCGGATCAGGGGCCTGGGAGTGTGGATCTGTCTCCTGATCCGTTTCAGGTTCAGTCGCACGCCTCTGATACACTCAGGCCTTCTACTACATCAAGTTCAACGCTCAGTGATGTTAAGGTGGAGGCGCTCACTCGCTCCATTGATAGTCTCTCTAGTCTCCTGGGACAGTGGGTGTCAGCTAGATCACACCCAATGCCACGAGGTAAAAAGCGCCGCAAGACTATGGTGGCGTTGTCTCCCTCGCAGAGCGCATCAGAGGCTTCGGATTCACCAACAGATTCGGTTGATGAAATTTCTGAGTCCGAAGAGGAGGATCAACAGGATCGCTCTGTTTCTCTTTCTGGTCGCGTAGATGGGCTTATTAAGGACATGCGGGAAGTATTAGAGCTGTCTGAGGAGCCGACAAGACCGTCTAGGTCGGGCCGTCTGTATCAGAAGACGCGCCGTGTTCGTTCTACATTACCTGCGCATGAGGAACTTAACGAAGTGGTGGAGAAGGAGCGTCAGTGTCCGGATAAACGCTTCCGAGGAACGCGTTTTTTTGATGCCCTATATCCCTGTGCCAAGGAGATGGTTACTCATTGGGTTCCCTCTCCTGAGGTGGATATACCTCTGTCTCAGCTGACCAAGTCTTCCCTGCTTCCTGTTAAAGGGAGAGCCAATCTTCAGGATCCTTTGGACAGAAGATCGAAGTCAGCGGCGAAATCCATCTATGAAGCCGCGGGTCATGGTTTCCGAGCGGCCTTGGGGGCCATGTGGGCCGGTGAGGCTTCTCTGCGGTGGTTGGATCAGCTGCGTGCGGCGTGGTAGGATGGGACTTCGCGTTCAGAAGTGGAAAAGCTTTTTCAGCGAATGGAAGAAGCTATGTGTTATGGCCAAGATGCAGTACTGGACACTGCTTCAATTCTGTCCAGGGCTCAGGCTTCGGCAGTCACGATTAGAAGAGCTCTGTGGCTTAAACAGTGGACCGGGGATGCAGTATCCAAACAGGGATTGCTTAGTCTGGCATATAAGGGCGGTCAGCTCTTTGGTTCAGATCTTTCGGAACTAATTGCTAAAGCTAAAGCTAAGGATGTTACTCTGCCTGGCAAAAAGGCAGTGGCATCCACAGCCAGCAGGACAGGGCCCGGCAGAGGTCTTCGGTCCTTTCGGGCCAGGGGACGATTCAGTCAGCCTTCTTGGAGATTGGGTCGTCCCTCATCCTCCGGCAGATCCGCCCAGAAATCTTGTACTACTTGGAAGCAACGGTCCCGTCAGGACAGACGGGAGGTTAATAAAAAGTCCGCTAAGGCTGACTGACGCCAGGGGTCCCCCCGAGGGCTCTCGGGTGGGATGTCGTCTGCTACAATTCGGGTCGATCTGGGCATCCCACATAGCCTGCCGACATAACCCGTGTCACCCAGGCGTCTGCTATTTCATAGAGTTTCATTCGCTGCCTCCAGACAGGTTTCGTCTGACGGGCATTCCGTCCGTGCCAAGACTGGCTGCCGCACTGTTTCAAGAGGTCGACTCTCTCCTACAGCAGGGTGTGGTGGTTCAGGTTCCTCCGGAAGACCAGGTAAAGGGTTTTTATTCCAACCTTTTTGTGGTCCCCAAAAAGGAGGACAAGTTTCGTCCGGTGCTGGATCTCAGGGATTTGAATATTTACGTCCGGACATGGAAGTTCCGCATGGAGTCTCTCCGATCGGTGATAGTGACCCTGTCGCAGTACGATTTCTTGGTGTCCATAGACATCCGCGACGCCTATTTGCATATCCCTATCGGCAGGGCTCACCAGCATTTCTTGCGTTTCGCTATAGGTCAAACCCATTACCAGTTTGTGGCCCTGCCTTTCGGGTTGGCCTCAGCTCCCAGGGTTTTTACAAAAATTCTGGCTCCTCTCATGGCGCTTCTTCGAAGACAGGGGGTTACGATCCTCCCCTACCTGGACGACCTGTTCATAGTGTCACCCACAGCGGAGGAGGCAATAGCGGCTCGCGATCTCTCCCTTCAGTACCTGATGGACTTCGGGTGGCTGATCAATTGGAAGAAATCGTCATTTGAGCCAGCACAGTCCATTCTTTTCCTGGGGATGCAGTTCGATACTGTTCGGGCAGTTGTGTCCCTGCCTCCTGTCAAACAGACGAACCTTCGTCTTCTGGTCCAGGCTATGAGGTCGGCGCTGTCAATGTCCCTTCGGGAATGCATGCGCCTTCTGGGTCAAATGGTGGCAACTATGGAAGCAGTACCATTTGCACAATTTCATTCCCGGGATCTCCAGAGCCTTATTCTGACCCATTGGGATCGATCGCTAACTTCTCTGGATCGCTCGGTCATTATCTCCCGCAGGGTGCGAGAATCTCTTGGATGGTGGTTACGTCCGGAGACTCTATCCGTGGGGAAATCCTTCCTTCCTCCGAGATGGTCGGTGGTGACAACCGATGCCAGCCGGACAGGCTGGGGGGAGTTTGGAACAACCTCTGGATTCAGGGAGTCAAAGGAGTCGTCTCTCCCGATCAACATTTTGGAGTTGAGAGCAATATTTCTCTGCCTCCAACATTGGGCGGTCTTATTGAGCGGTCTACCGGTCCGGATCCAGTCGGACAACGCTACGGCTGTCGCGTACATCAACCACCAAGGCGGGACGAGGAGTTCCAGTCTCATGTCGGAGGTCTCTCGGATCCTGGTCTGGGCCGAGTCCAAAGTTCCAGCAATCTCTGCAATTCACATTCCAGGGGTGTTGAATATCTCGGCGGACTTCCTCAGTCGCGAGCAAGTGGACCCTAGGGAATGAAGTCTCAATCCAGAAGTGTTTTTTCTGCTGTGTTCCCGTTGGGGGACTCCTCAGGTGGACTTGATGGCATCCAGGCTGAACGCCAGGGTTCCGACGTTCATCTCCAGATACAGGGACCCGGAGGCGGCGGTGGATGCTCTAGTGGCCCCGTGGGGTCAGTTCAAGCTGATCTATGCGTTTCCGCCGATATCCTTACTACCTCTGGTGATCCGACGGATCAAACTCGAAAGGGTATCAATAATTCTGATAGCACCAAACTAGCCGCGGAGGACATGGTATTCGACGCTGGTGTCTCTTCAGGCGGCACCTCCGTTTCCGCTGCCCCTTCGCCTGGACTTGCTCACTCAGGGGCCCATTCGTCATCCGGACCTGAGGTCCCTTCGTTTGACGGCGTGGCTCTTGAGACCGAGATCTTGACCCGTCGCGGTTTTTCGCCCGAGGTCATTGCTACCTTGCGGGCGGCCCGGAGTCCAGCTATGTCCAGGATTTATCACAGAACTTGGGAGTCTTTCTATTCATGGTGTTCTGGATCCTCAAGAAACCCGAGGGTTTTTTCCATCCCCAACTTCTTGGCCTTTCTGCAATCTAGTCTGGCCAGGGGTTTGGCAGTTAGTACGGTGCGGGGACAGGTATCTGCTCTTTCTGCACTTTTTAGGAAGGCTATTGCCTCTCGTAGGGATGTGCGCTCTTTTTTCGCGAAGTCGCACGTCAGTTTCTGCCACGGAGGGCAGTTGTGGCTCCATGGCGGCTTAATCTAGTCCTGGAAGCCCTTCAGCATAGGCCTTTTGAGCCTATGGATTCTGCTAAACTTTCACTACTTTCTTGGAAGGTGGCCTTCTTGGTGGCAGTCACCTCTTTGAGAAGGGTATCAGAATTGGCAGCACTTTCTTGCTCACCTCCTTTTCTGGAATTTTTTCCGGATCGCGTGGTGCTTCGTACTCGTGAAGATTTTTTGCCTAAGGTAGTGTCACAATTCCACATTAATCAGGATATTGTGTTGCCTTCTCTTTGTCCAGGACCTAAGAATCTAAGGGAGCGGGCCTTGCACTCGTTGGACTTAGTGCGGGCATTGAAGTTCTATCTTACGATCACCCAAGGTTTTCAGAAGTCGGACTCTCTTTTTATATTTCCGGCAGGTCGTCGGCGTGGTCAACGTGCTTCCAAAGACACGATAGCTCGATGGTTCCGTTCAGCTATCCTGGAAGCGTACCGGCTCAAGGGCGAGCCTTGTCCTGTTAAAGTTAAAGCTCATTCCACGAGAGCCATTGGCTCATCGTGGGCGTTTCGTCAGGGGGCCTCGGCAGCACAGCTCTGCCGGGCGGCCACCTGACGCTCCGTTCACACCTTTACTAAGTTTTATAAGGTGGACGTAAGTGCTTCAGCCGATGCGGCCCTGGGACGTAGGGTCATGCAGGCGGCGGTAATTTAAGTTATCCCTTTACTTAGTTTTCCGTTATTTTAGCGCGGTTTGCTCTCTTGCCTAAGTTTTGGGGTATGGAAGCTTCTGCCTCTATAGGTACTGCTTTAGGATGTCCCACGAAGTAGAGAATCTGTGTCTCCCTTCCTTCCCTTCTGCTGCTGAAAGCCGGATTTTGGTAAGAACTTACCTGTAAAATCCTTTTCAGCGAAGGAAGGAAGGGAGACACAGCACCCTCCCAGGGCAGAAGTGTTTTTTTGTGTTTCTAGATGCAGCGCGTCTCCTTCCTGATGTCGATCTTCTGGACTGGGTTTAGCGCTCTACGGCTCTCCTTCCAGTTTCGCCAGCTCTACACAGTTGTCAGGTCCTATAGGGTATGCCTAAGACTGTGTGTTTCTATTACATAACCTGTTTTCTCTCATTTCTGAAATTTCAGAAGGGGATATGTTGTTCTGCTGGTTGGTCTGCTCTTCCTTAGCTTGTGTACGGACTGATGAACATGGGAGTAGGAGGAGCCTATATACTGGAGGGGCCGGTCGTCTTTTTCCAGTCTGAGGTGACTATCCTATGGGGCTCCGCCTACCCACGAAGTAGAGAATCTGTGTCTCCCTTCCTTCCTTCGCTGAAAAGGATTTTACAGGTAAGTTCTTACCAAAATCCGGCTGTTTAGGTCACAGAGTTGCAGAAACATCAGTGAAATAAACAACAGCTGTTGCAACTGCACGTGTGAGCCAGAAGAAGCGTGTACACACACGAAACAGCTGTGCTAATTTCACTGATGTGTCTGTCTACTATCCTGTCACTGAAATAAAGAGCATTTTATTGAAATTGCTGGTGGTGAGTGCCGCTCTTCTTCTCTGAATTTTCATGATCATTTACAGGTATCAAGCTAAGCACCTTAAGACATGGCTGTTCTCTGAATATGGTGTGGTGGTAGTATCAGCATTTTTTCTTTGGTCCTTTTGCATACAAAATTTAAGAATAATCTAAAACTAATTTAACATTTTAGCTGCCTTTTTATTTAGGAATAATCTGAAATTTTCACCCTCATCACCTCAAAGGGAATTGTTGTCTCAGTGATAAATTTGTGGTAACTAAATTGTTAATCATGGGTGTTTTAAAGGGAGTTTTCAAGAATTAAATATACATGGCTGCTTTTCTATGGGTTGTGCACTTGTCTTTAGCAGGGCCAAACTACCGACTCTGACTATGACTCCTCAATTTCCCTGACTTCCGACTCAGACTCCACAGCACTGGTAGGAGGAGCTTCACTACTGAGTGTGTACATAAAGTGCAGCACAGATTCATATCAACTAAATGCCTAGATCCTTAGATCAGGAACGGGACAGACATTTATAGGACATTTCATAACTTTCCCAAATTCTTATGAAAACATTTACAGCACATCCTGCATTGTACTACTGTACCCAATTTATTAGATATTTTAGGAGTCTGAGTCGGTCCATTTTATACCGACTCTACCAAAATGGATCCGGACTCCGACTCCATAGCCCTGGTCTTTAGGACCAAAACAATAAACATTCTTATATTTTAGCATCTAACTAAGAATATATATTTTTTAATTATTATTTACATTAAATGGCCTTTGAAGATTTTCTTTTGGTAGGTCTCCTTTAAGTCCCTGCTACTTCATATTTTCATTTCATATTCGGATCTTCTATTTTCTTGGGGGAGAGGAAAAGGTAAATGCTGTGAATTAGTTTTCCTTCCGAAAATAACTTCAAGGGAAATATTCCTGCTGTGAGCCATCGTAAACTTTGGATCGAGTTACACGTAAAGGAAGGACTCCTTCTCATTCAGATGTTTTGGAAGTTTTCTTTCGGCTGTATAATAAAACGCAGCTATATCTTATTTCTGGCAGGAAAAACATGAAAGTACAGTGACTGGCTGGATCAATACAACCAAACCTGTTTTGTGTGTATTTTGGCCTTTTGTGTTTTCTCTGAACATGTGTTGAAAAATTTAACATTGTTACAATGATTGGATTTGGGCACATGCAGGATTTAGTGTTTTGAATTTGTTGACACTTTTTTATGCATGTAAGATGGATTATGTGCTTAGCCCCATTCTGCGTATGGTAAAGCAGTATCCCACATACTGGTCCTTCACAAATGGCTTTTTATGAAGCTCAGCTATGTAAAAATAATGAAATCTCTGTGCCTTTATATTACATTTAGTGGTTCATCACATGGTACATTACTTACCTTATTGTTATGCACTTCTACAGTATCCTTAAGTGAACTGTATGATTTCACCCCATCAGTTAAGTAGGATTTTGAATGGGTCAGTGGGCTCTGTGCTTGTATGTTCTGGTCACAACTGTGGAGTCTGGATAGAATGGCAGCACCTGTGCTCGAGCGAAACACTATTGAAACTCCTAATTGCCACAGTGTTGTGGTTGGAGAGGACAGCAGGGGTCTCGATCAGTGTCTCCCACTTTTCCAATCAATAAAGTCCTAGTGTTCATGCCCCACACCAAAAAATCTAGAGTGGTCAGCACTAGCCATCGTATTAAATGAATACAGACCGTAGAGAGAGATCATGCTACAAGGGTAAAAATGCTTGAAGGTTTATTCATTCATGTTAAAAATTCCAACAGAGCATCCATTACAGTCAACAAGCGAAACAACACTAACTCGTTTCTGGCTTATGTAGCACCCATAGTGTTAGACCATGACTAAGTGTGCTATGTGCACCAGAAACACGTCAGTATTCTACCTTTTAGACTCTGATGTTTTGTTTGAATTTTTAATATGAACGAATAAAACTTCAGAAAGTTTTATCTGCGTAGCTGGATCTATCCCTACTTTTATCTATTCGTCTTCCTGCCTGAAGAGTGATGTCTATCCAAGCTCTGGAGAACTACAGACTATTGTGCTATGCTGACTACGCCTTCCTTTTTCAATGAAATGGGTACACAGGTTCTAGTGCCATGTGACTAGTACAAATGTATATATACAATCACTATGCAAAAGCAGTCTGCAGAAATATACATAAACTTGGCACATTTAGATGCCCCTTGACAAAGGCTTTTTGCTGAAACGCGCGTCGGGGTTGGCGCGGGGTGGTGGTGACCGCTGGGTGGCTGAGTGGCCCTTACAACCACACGTAATTGACTATTACAATGCGTGTGCACGGTGCACACATGGTCTGCATACACATTACCCTCACGGTAATTACATCAGTTTGTTTACCACCCACGTTCCATCATTGTAGGTCATGTTATCCTTAGGAGTCCCAATGATTGAGTATAGGACCATGGAGAGATATTTTCCACTGTGCGCGTCATTTTAGTACACAATGTAGTTTTTGTATGTGTCTATTTACTTACCTCACCTGTATGTCATTTTTGATAAGTTTATAATTGTTTAAATAATATCAGCTCTAAATCATCATTCTTTTGGGGCCCATGGCTCTTCCCTCGCCATTTCTAGTTGTTATATAATGATTTGTTCTTATTTCAAGTCCTAGGTGGGCAGGTATTAGTGATGGATTATATCAGTAATCATTTATTGTCACTGACTCAATCTGTCAGATATCTTTACATTTAGATCAAAGTATGTGAGCCTATCTTCCAGCGACAAGGCAACCTCTCCTAGATGTCACTTGCCTCTCTTAGTGAACTGCAGAAGAATAGGATGCACTGCACGGTCATACCTGCACCGAAGTAACAACACCTATCCAGAGCCTAGACAATAAGTGCTACTGGCTAGAATAGCAATTTAATATATGACCGCTTATAAATAGTTAACAAGTGCAGTTCAATTATGTATTTAAAAAAAAAAAATGGAATTCTGAAATAGTTTTCTCCTTTTTGCTTTTAAGGTATTCATTGCTTGGTAAAAATGACTTATGAATGTGATTCTCCAAGTCAGTACGATTACAGTGATTCCAAACTTATAGTTTTATTTTTAAAAGTGTTGAAAAGAAAATTCTGATTGTCGTTATTTTCTGAGGTTCATAACATTTTAATTTTCTGTTCAATGGAGCTGTGGAGGACTTATTTGCTTGGCGAGCGGATGTTTTTATTGACAACATTTTGGGGTAGATATAAAGTTTTGATTACCTCTCATTGACACTACCACTACATTGATTACCACTTGGATTTTTTTATGAAGGTGTGGTGACAAAAATAACTCCAATTCTGGCATTTCAGAATTTTTTTTGTTATTTTTCTGGCGTTTGCCGATCAAGATAACTTAACTTAATTGTCTAGACTTTTACGGACACAGGAATGCCACATGTATAATTTAATATTTCTTTATGTTTAGTGGGGTAAAAGAGGAATGATATATTTTTTTATATGTAAATTTTTCACTGCATTTGTTAGACACCTTAAAATATGAACCAGGCATTGTCCGATTGCTTGCAGTATATAGTATAAATCACTGTCCCCTACGAATGCCAGAGACAGGCTGATTTTCATAGGAGCATCGACTGGCAGAGGGGTCTTCAACAGACCCCTACCCCAGTTGTCATGTCAACCCATAGCTGCAGTCAGTATTACCAATTAAGTGGACTCTGAGGTCTTTATTTTATTGTTCATTATCTGTTGTTAACCTGTGTTGTTTTTATTTTCTAGATGCAGAATCGGATGGCGGTGCTGCTGTGTAACTTAAAACCTGCTAAAATGAGAGGTGTGCTATCTCAAGCCATGGTAATGTGTGCCAGCTCTCCGGAGAAGGTCGAGATATTGGATCCCCCCAGTGGAGCAGTTCCTGGAGATAGAATTACATTTCAAGGATTCCCAGGTAATCTTTGGATCATTTTATTAAAAAAAGACTCTTCCTACTGTATCTTTGCAAACAATGAATTACCTTATTACTTAGGTAGACCCTTTATTCCATTCCTACCCTATGACATAAAGGATCCACTTTGCACAGCAAAGATGGTGTTTTATTTGTAATCCATTGGGGTAATAGTTGATGAACCACTGTCAATGTTATATTTTCGAATTCAATTTTATATATATATATACATACATACACACACATATATATATATGCAAAGACTTATTTTATGAGAGACAGTGCCTCCATTTAGTGTACTATGTAGTAAACTGAAAAATGTGAAAAACAATTTGTGTTGGTTGGCCCTTATTAATTAGTCATTTATCAATTATCACATGTTCTTCTCGGAATACCCCTTTTCAATTTGAGATTTCTATTAGAAAGTCTGCAAATTAGGAATGGATTTTGGAATCCTGAGTAGTGATGAGCGAGTATGATCGTTACTCGAGATTTACGAGCATGCTCGGGTGTTTTCCGAGTATCTTCAGCGTGCTCAGATGTTATGTTTGAGTCACTCCGTGCGCATGATTTGCAACTGTTTGACAGCTTTTATACATGTGAGGAATGCCTAAGAAACAGGCATTCCTTACATGTATTAAAGCTGTCAAACAGTCGCAAATCATGCGCACGGAGTGACTGAAACATAACACCCGAGCACGTTGAAGATACTCGGCATGCTCGCTGAAAGGGTTAACAGACCTTGCTCGCTCATCAGTAATCCTGAGATAGGGAGTCCTGGCGATTGTTGAGCTTCACGGTAGTATCTGAATTTCAAGACAAGTTGAAGGAATAGTAGAGGAAATCAATGTGAGCTGCCATACTTAAACAGAAAGGTAGCACAAGCCTCATTCCCATGATATGTACTTTAGATATAAATGTAATTAGATAATTTGCAAGACAAGCTTAAAGAGGTTGTCCACTACTTTTTCATTGATGAAGTCTGATCGATTGGGGTCCAACTTCTGGCACCCTCGCCGATCAGCTGTTCTCGGTGTCAGCGGCCATCCGGAACTGCTCGATTGAGGAGCTGCTCTGTCTTCTGATAGTGGCCGCGGCAGGGTACTACATATCCACCTCCTATTGATTTGAATAGGCGGGAGTGCCAAGTGTCGGACTCCAACCGATCAGACAGTGATGACCTATCCTAAGGTTAGATCATCAATAAAAAAGTAGTGGGCAACCTCTTTAATGGCCTCCCATTTATCTGTATATCTTTTAATGTCGTAATACAACTTGATATGTTTCAATCAGTATATGAAAAGATATCCTGTCATCACCCAGGGGCTGATCTTGGGGCTCTTTCTTTCTCACCTTGCTGTAAGTACAAGCACAGCAGTGAGTAATAAGCACTGTGGGCAGTCAGGTAACTGCTTACATACTGAAGTCAATGGCGTCAACAGCATGCACAATTTGACCACAATTACCCGTAGTTGAGAGATCCTGAAAGTCTATTAGAAACTGCAGAATTCTAACAGGCAGAATATAATACGCTGCACTACAGTATTAGTGCAGTGTTTTATATAAGTGATCAAAGAAAAGTATGTTCAAGTTCTTTTGGGGGATTACAAATATTATAAACCCCCCAAAAATTATTGAAGTGTGTAAAAGTATAGCAAATACAAAAAATAATAAAAAATAAATAACACAAAAATCACTTTTTGACGTCAAAACACACTTTATTATGAAAAAAAAAAAAAAAAAAATCTACACATATTTATTCTTTTAAATAATGATCATGAAGTTGTATGTTCCCCAAAATGGTGCCAAAAAAGTCTCTTCTTGCAAAAAATAAGCCCTCATATACCAATGACACCAAAAAATAGAGAGTCATGGCTCTCAGAAAATAACAAAGGATCTTTTTAGAAAAAATGATATAAATTGTGTATCAAAGTAATCTGATTAGAACAATAAAATTAATGTCAATGTTATTTTTTTGTTCATTTTGCCTTCTAAAAAAATGGAATAAAAATTGATCAAAAAGTCATATGTACTCCAAAACTGCAGACTTGAAAATGAAAGCTTGCCGCCGCTGAAAAAAACAAGCTCTCACACTTTAAACTGTAATTATTGAACAAAACTAATAAAGCTAAAAAAAAAACATACTGACCTGAAATATAAGGGTAATGCATTATGCATGCTGCACAGTAAAAGTTAGAAAACTGTAAGCTTAATTTTACGTTAAAATAAATGGAGAGGTTGCTTTTTTTGGACATAATCTATTGTCCATAAGACAATTATGGCATTGTAATACTTTTTATGAAAAAAAAATAATGAAGTGAAGAAAAGCAAATGAGGCCTTAATCTACATAGGAAAATACACAAATGCCAGGTCACTAACAACCTTAGTATACTGGTCTGATTGTTTCTGGTTATTGACTTTCTATCTAACTTTATAGGTTTCTTGAAAAAATTGTCTTAACCCTAAATAAAAAGCAAATTAGGATGTGGGATGATGTGCATCTGCCAAATCTATGCTGTATGCTGAAGTCCTGGCTGTAAAACGCTGCATGAGAACCACGCCGTATACAAGCTAGTGGACTTTTCCGCTGGTGCACAACTCCCCATTGACATATGTCACTGGACACTTTGCCAGAGATCTGCACGTCAGATAGTATGGCTCCTCTGCGGCTGGTACAGCTTGATCAAACATCTACCAAACCCTCCAGTCTGTCTCAGTTGCCGTCCCATATGTTCTCCCCAGCTGCATTTTACTTTTTCTCATCTGTGTGTAAAATAATTGGCACAGACATTGTGTTTCCTATTTTTTTTTTTTTTGCTGCTGCTGCAACTAAAGTTCTGTCTGTTTTTCATATTGTTGCAATGTGAGGATGGAGGATTCTTCGGTCATAAAACATTTCCAGCGCCCTTTGTGATCCAGGATACAGAATAGTGCGATTAATGAGGTGCAGAACAAGACCTTATTAGCTAATAATCCAGATTGCAGTGACTTCAAAACACAAGCCAGTGTCAAGGAGTGCGAGAGCTTTGCCTCATATGGCAAGGAAAAAAGGCTGGAAAAAATAAAATATGTCTTGAGTTCACGTAGTGCATCTTTACAGCCCAGGTACTGTCTGCACGCATGAGTTACATTACCATGTCCTATACTTTAGCTGCCTTTACTAAGGTGCCTGATGTAGAAGAAGTTGTGCTTGGATTTATTTATTTATTTCTATATATTCTTGATATAATTTAGGTGGCATTTATTTTCCTCTCATCTACTATCCTGCTCTGCAAAGAATTGCCTGACGGCAATCACATGACTAAAAAAAAAAAGCATCCATTAACTTCTATGGCTATAGTGTTTAGTGTACTATCTCTGGGACATTATGAATTACTAATCCAGCTTGGAACAAAGCCTTTGGGGGTCATTAAATATAAGAAATATCACTTATAGGGTGCAGTCAGATGGCCGTATAACACGGACTAGTCAGACAGGCCGGTCCTTAGTTCAGTGGCTTCTTCCCTCCTGCTGACATAGGTCTCTGTCTATGTGCACGTAGAGCGCGAGACCTGTGCATCTATGGCAGGGAGCGGGGAGAAGCCACCGGGAACCCGCCTGTCTGACTAGTCTATAGCGCAACTGTTTAGGTTTGCTTTTCTCTGAAAACCCATGAATGGGCAGCATGTATCAGGTGTCAGGTTCACTTTAATAGGCCTTTACATACTGTTTTTTTTTTTTTCATGTTTCGCATGGCTTACATTCATCAGGGAGCAGTGTGTTCAGGGTGTACTCGTTGATCATAGTGTAGGTTTCCTCCGAAACAGATTTCTGTATCCAGGTGGAACCATTAAAAAAGAAGAAAAAACACCATGGAATAACTCAAAGTAAAATTGTCCTTATTTCAGTTTGAAAATTTTGGGATATTAGTTTCATTCATTTTAATGTAAATTTTGAATAATTATTTTATTTCCCTTCATTTTATGTCAGTTTTATGATCTGCTTTTATTAAATGAACAATATGTTCTTGCTTTTTGTAGATGATCTTGTCATATTATGGTCCTTTTCATTCTTATAGGGGAACCTGACAAGGAGCTGAATCCTAAGAAGAAGACATGGGAGCAGATCCAGCCAGATCTTCTCACCAATGATGACTGTGTGGCTACTTACAAAGGAGCACCATTTGAAGTCAATGGGAAAGGCGTATGCAAAGCCCAAACCATGTCCCGAAGCGGCATTAAGTAATTTCTGTGGAAAATGCACATTGTAATGCGGATGCCAAGAACCTGTCGGAGAACTAGAACAATAAAGGCCAATAATTTGTTGATGCTGGTTTCAGGTTTCTTTTGTGTGCTTCTCTTGCTTTTATTTTAAGCACAAAAATAATAATAACATTGACTTACATCATCCTAATACTTGTCTTATTACATTTCCAATCGTGGTACAATAAGTAGAAAGCTTCTCAATTCTGCATTTATAGGGAACCTGTCATATCCTCAATTGTTATTAACCTGAAGGTATAGGGTTAATCGGCAGGTTAAAATTGTCCCAGTGCTGTTCAGTCACCTTATTGAAGGCACAGCTACTGCAGGCAACTTAACTCTTTTCCTCCCGAGAGCCACCTGCTTTCAATCAAGGTGTGCCCGGAGTGACTTTATTCACATTGAGCGGTGGCTAGAAGGACACTGCGGCACTTTGACAGCTCGCTCTGTAGCACATCTGTGAAGAGCAAGCTGTCAATCGTTGTGCGAGGTTTAGCTTACAACTGGCTGAAGCTGCTTCAGCACACCTATGTGACAACCAGGGGTCACCAGGAGGAATAATATTGATTTTGTATCTGTAGCCGCACTTTCAGCAAGATGGCCACACACGATTAACTAGCAGATTAACCCTGTATCTGGAGACATGACAGGTTCCCTTTAAATGTATATTTCCACCACATACATTCATGGCATATTCACAGGATGTTCCATAAATGTATAGCGGATGTGAGTAGGGATGAGCGAACTTTAGTCCAAAGTTCGGTTCGGGCACCAGAATTGTACCCGAACTTGAACCTGAACTTAAACCCCATAGGAATCAATGGGGACCCGAACTTTGGAGCTAGAAAATTCTCTCTCTCCTCCCGAACTGTAAAGCGGACTTCCGGGAGAAGTCAGTGTTTTGAGTTTTGCACCGGACACTAGGTGTTCAGTACAAACCCCTAACTTTACAGTTCGGGTTCGTTCATCTCTAGATGTGAGTCCACCAGTGGGATCCGCATCTATTTTAAGAATGGGGCCTCCACACCTCTTTCACTGGTTACCAGACAAAACTAATGGCCCACAGTAGAAATGAGGTAAGGCAGCCATCTCTGTATGGAGCGTTTGGCTGGCAGCTGTCTCATGTCTATGGGCAGCTTTAGATTAGACTCACTCTAGACTGTTGTAGTAGCTCACAGATACACATGCCGATGAACATGTAGCCTCTTGTTTTTAATTATCATTTTCTTAGTCACCCGTATCCAACACTCATACTCATATCTACTGTTTGGCTTTATAAAGATATGATTCACACTATTAGATTTTTTTCAATTCTGCTTAATATTTTAAGAAAAATACTTTTTTAAATATCCTGTACACAATGCATCTTAAAACTGCTTAGACTTTAGGACATGGTGTACAATGGCCAATACCATTTTACAGAACATCTTAGACCATTTATGACTTCTGGACCAAGGTCAATGCTGCAAGAACTCTGTAATTTAGTGAAAACTGCAAAGTGTGATTGAATTATTAATATGTACATCCCTAATTTCTGAAGACTCTTCCCATAGTATTATCTGGTAGTGAATGGTATCAGCCTATGTTGTGATCCCTTTCCAGGCTGTTCCAGATGAGTGTTATACGGCTTTTAATGTCTGGTAGCTGTTCTGCCTGACAAAATGCAAGATTTGATTGAGCAGTGCCGCTCTTTCCTCGTGCAATGCTTCATGTGATTTGTCCCTGAAGATGTATCGACCATGCACAATTTCCAGGAGAGTAGAAAGACTTTTCGGGGCCAAGCTGATGAACTTCTCTTCTGTCATCCTCATGTCTTCAAGTCTTTCTGCATGAGTGAATACGACAGCAGTGAAATACATCCAGTCAGGGCCCAGGAGATCCTGTAGAAAAGATGGTTATTAGATTTTGCTGTAAGATGCAAAGGTAATTTGATGTCCTAGTCTACAGTGTTATGAGACCTCATTCACACAGCTTCTTTTTAATCTTTTTTTTTGCCTACGTACAGTATACAAAAACCAAAACCAGGAATAAAAATAGTGGCAATAAATAAAACATATATTTTTTGGTCTGGTTAAGAAATTAGTGGGATGGTAAACAGAATGCTACCTGATGTATTTTGTATCCAGTTTTTGGTTATTAAATACCTTACAATTGATAGTATTGCATATGTCAAGTCCTTTGTGTCAGAAGTTTAGGGCCTCATTCAGATGTCTATTTTTTTTTACCATACGAGTTCTGTTCATGTTATTGCCGGATAGAACACATATAGGCTGTAGCCTATATTGCTGTTCATATGTCCATGTGTTTTGTTGATGAGTGTCTGCAAAAAGAAAAAATTTGTGGGTCCATGAATAATTCGGACAGCATTCTAATGGTTTCCTAGTTGCTTCCCAGTTCTGTATGATAGAAGCTTGAGAAACCTCTATAATTTTTTTTGGGACCCACTGATGAAAATCTGATCCAGCACACTGATGAATTGTTTTGTCTTTTTTATGCCCGAGGGAAAAAAAATGTATATTTGAATGAGACCTAATAAGACCTTAGGAGGTGACTAAGATACACGCGTCCAAAACTGGGCCCACAATGTTGTCCATCGGACAAACTGAATCATGCAGCCATTGGGCATCACAACAGGCAGACTTCAGACGCATGCAGCCAACCACAGCATGTGGACTCCTGTATTAAGAAACCGGCTAGTCACAACCACAACTTGCTGACATGACTGGCTTGGTGTCCTCGCACCCCTTCCTTTACATTCAACATAGAAAATCGGTAGTGTGAACTGGCACACTGACTATAATGGGCCCATGTGCGATGTGTGGCTCTCACGGACCAATTATACTCTCATCTGAATGAGCCCTAAAGATAAGGCCAAACGGACTACGTCAGGCTCATTTTGGCCACATCGTGCTTGTATCACAGCCAAGACATGGCCACTTTGTTTTTGCCATATCTTTAAAAAAAATGTTGTTTTGCCCACAGAGATTTCCACTAAATAAGTCGGAGTTTTTGACCACCTCAAAAAAAAAAAAAAAAAAAACCTTTCGCGTGCACATACTTTTAGCGTTTTTTTCCCATCAGGTTTCTATTGCTCTGTAAAGGACAAAATGGTTTAAGTGCTGCACTATTCTGTATATTAAATCCATCAAGTTTCCATTTTTTTTTTAATCCGTAGAATATTTTGGATTCATAGCTCCTGTAATAAATGAGAGCTTCAGGCTATCACAAGTATGCGACTGCCTGTTTTATTTAAAAAAAAAAAAAAAAAAAAAAAAAAAAAAAGCATAGACAACCATTTTTGATGATGGTTAAAAGTACTATGAAAACTTTAAACATGCTATGAAAGTTAGTAATATAATAAATAATTGTCTTTATATGGTGCCAACATATTCTGCAGCACTTTAGGCTGTGTGCCCACGATGCGTTTTTTAAGCGTTTCCGCAGTGGCAATTCCGCTGCAGAAACACTTAAAAAACGCTTGGTAGAAGGTCTGCAATGTTCCGCAATGATAATCCACATGTGCTGTGCACATGCTGTGGAAATTTCCACTGCGCATTATCATTGGGGAAAAATCCACAGCACTACCAATTATTTTGCGGAATCGCAGCGTTTTCGCCTCCATTGACTTGCATTGGATCGCATAATATCCGCATCACTACATGTGCACATGCGGATATTATGCGATTCTATGTGCGGATGGTACCCAGGTTTGGAGAAAAGGAGACTCTCCTCCAGACCCAAGTACCACAGAACCTGTAAAAAAAAAAAAAAGAATTAAAATAAAAAAAATACATTATACTTACCTTAAGATGGCCCCCCTGTCTCCATAGCGATCCGTCCTGGCTTGCTGGCAGCTCGCGATGGTCTAAAAGGAACTTCCATGACGTTATTTAGTCATGTGACGGGTCACGCGACTGCCGACGTCAGCTTCCGCGTGACCTGTCACATGACTAAATGACATCATGGAAGGTGCTTTTGACGCGCCCCCTGGGCCATGTTCAAGAGACACCCGGAGCCGGATCTGGATAGGGGTAGTAGTCCTTGTGGCGGTGACCCGGTCCGTGCCCAGGGTGGTCAAACTAAGTGTGTGGCAGTCTTTGTAGATGTTGTTTGAGTGCCGACTACGCCACCCGTTGATTGCGGCTAGGAGGCCGCCGCTGCAGAGCAGACCGCTGAGGCCGGTGGTAGGTTTGTGCAGCAAGGATGGTATAACCCCCAACGGGAGGGGTATGGCCTCAGGGCAGCAGATGTGGAAGTTGGTGGTTGTGATAGTGCAGCAAGGAAGCTCAGAGACAGGTGATGCAGTTTCAGGGTTTTTACTCACAGGTGTTGCTCCGGTCACTCCGGCCTTGAGTGACCACCCGAGCCGTGCTGCGTCCACCAGGTGTGGGACTCGGCCAACTCCCAGGCAATCCAGAGCGTGGTCCTGAGCTCCCTTCTCTCTCTCTCTCTGCTGGCCGTTCCCACCAGGGATCCACCTTTGTCCGGCTCCCTCGGGCCTCTTGGTGGTAAAACCTTCTCTGGCTTTCCTGACCCTATTCGTGGTGTGCCTTCCTGGTGGATGTGGTGAGGGTCGTGGCAAAACTTAACCACGACCTCCGGTTCCTGACTAAGGATCATTAGCCTCTGCCAGTTAGGGTTCCGGTACCCGTTTCTGCCAACCCTTCACCCTTTTGGTTTACTTCTGGGATCTTAGGGTTCCCTCTTGTCTTGTGTCTCTGGGCCTTTCTTCCTCCTTCTCTCCACTACAGGCCTGGCCCTGGAGCTGGGCCCAGCCGGAGCCACAGCTCCCTGTCAGCCCTCCTGGCTGAGCTCCTCTGCTCTGCTCCTCCTCAGTCTGACTGACCCTGTCCTAAGATGGTGCCCACCATATATACTCCCTCTATGTGTGAGCCCAGGTGACTAGCACCCAATGGGCTCCTACCTCTATGCCCAGAGTCCCTCCCCTATCTGCCCCTACACTACTGGGATGTTCCTCCCCCCCTCCCACTCCAGCCAGGGACAGACGCTGTCGTACCTGCACATCTAACTGGTGGGAGTACCGTAGTTCTGTCCCCCGGAAATGGGATGAGTGTAGTGCATGCAGCTGTCTGAGCTCAGTCCCACACTCCATCCTTACCCGGGAGTGGAATACCACACCTCTGGAGTGAGGTGCAATACCCCTGTAGCAGCCGAGTCCTCAGGGTGCTACACTTTCACACCACCGCGAGCCGCCGAAGACACTGGACGCGAGACAGGACACAGCGGAGAAAAGACCGCGGGCCATCAGCAGATAAGTTTAATTTTTTTTTTTTACCATTTTTAATCTTTTTGGTCACACTATATAAATCCATGCCGGTTGCATGGATTTATATAGGGTGACCAAGTTGTCAAGCACTTTCCCGCATGCGGAAATGCATGTGAAGAATGCTTCACTTCCGCTTGTGCCTGGCAGGAAAAACGCATGTACAATCCGCATGTACAATCCGCATGCGTTTTTTCTGCCAGGGAGATGCAGAAACGCTCAAAAAAAATCCGGAGCATTTCTGCATTGTGGGCACATAGCCTTACAGTTCAGAGGGTACATGTGCAAACAATATCAGACATTACAGAGCAACACAAAGTACATAGTTCAAGTAAGAGGAGAGACCCTGCTCACAAGATTACAATCCATGAGGATATGGGGGAGACAGAAGAGGTATAAGTGCTTTATTATAAAAAAGGGGATTCAGGTAAAGCTGCCTGAATTGGTCTCCAGCCTGTACATGTCTTTGTCCAGGTACAAAGTGCTATTGAGTGCATGTGGGTGCTGGAAATAGATGAAAGAGAGGTCCAGATTCTGAATAGAAATTTAAGAAGGGGGAAAGCGAGAGAAGTTAGATTTAGGTGAAATGATAGTACTGGTGAAAAATGTATTTTTAGGGCATGGTTAAAACTGAATTAACCTGATTGTCCGGGGTAGTGCCTTCCAGGGAACCGGCGCAACACAACAAAAGTGTTGGGAGACTGGATTGGCAAGATTAGATTACAGAGGATAGTCGTCGATTATTAGCAGAATGGAGAGCACACGTAGGGTGGTGGATAGAGATGAGGGAGGAGATGTCGGGCGGTACAGAACTGTGGAGAGTTTTGTGGGTGAGAGTCATAACTTTATATCGTACAATAAAGTGGATGGACAAGCAGTTGTGTCCAGTGCAGTGGGCGGACAGAAATATGACCCTGGCTGCCGCATTCAGGATAGATTGGACAGGGAGAGTTTAGGGCCATGAGACCAATTTAGAATTGCAGTAGTCCAGAAAAGAAAGCATTAGAGAGACAGTAAAAGTTTTTGCAGTTTAATTGATAAGAAAAAGGGCAGATTCGGGAGATGTTTTTGTTGTGCAGGTGACATAAGCATACAAATGATTTGGTTATAGGGTGTGAAGGAAAGGTTTGAGTCAAATGTATACCCAAGACAGTGGTGGTGCTGCCCAGGAGTCATGGTTGTATCACGTACGGAAAGGGAAATATCAGGTTTAGGTACAAAAATAAAGGGTGAAAACAAGAATTAATTTTGGATAGATTCAGTTTCAGAAAAAAAGAGCAGCCGTATTGTTAGAGACAACAGACAGACAATCACTGGTATTTCATAGTAATGAAATAGTTATCTCAGGGAAGAGAAATGAGGAGAGGACCTATGTCCAAACTCTGATAAACCTTGACAAAGGGAAGAAGAGAGGAATAAGACCCAGCAAATGACGCACTGAAAGGACGATCAGAGAGCTTCAAATTGGGAAACTTTTTTTCCTCCTAAAATCAACCCCACGCCTAGTATTCAAGCTCCGTTCCATTCACTTTTATTTTGCTTCTTTAATGCTTCCCCTGATTGTAAAACTCAACCTTTATATGACGCCAACATATTCAGCAATTACTGTCCCCTTCTTGCCACGATTTGTATCTACAATGTGCAGTACTGGTGGGCACAGACAAAAAAGGGCCCTGTGCAATATCGTTATATGGGCCCTTTACAGTTCAATAGTCCATCATTATGCACAATTCTACCTGCTTTGGAGGTGGAAATGGGCCACTGTGCGGCTGTACAAGTTGCACCAATGATATGTCCGCCCCTAGCTGGTAGTAGATGAGGTGCTCATCTACTACCGTAAAAGATCTGAGCTATATTAGAGAGGATGTGTTCCTGAGGGTTTGGCACCGGCACATGTATCCGCTATGAAATGCATCAGTCTGCCCACAAAGTCAGCGTTGTATAGTAGGAATGGCACCTTAGTCTCCATTGTTATGTCTATAGAGCTCAGTGACAATATGCATATGTCATTACCCGACTACCATTGCCTCTTTTGAGCACATTCGGAATAAGCTGCGTTTAATTTCCAGAGCAGACACTTCACAGGACTAACATGCTTTTCTTCAAAATGCTCCATAAACATATGTAAAAATCATATTTTATTTAAGAATCCATATTCTGAAACTTGCAAGTGCTTATATCAAGTAATGCATAAGGTTGACATAAAAGGAAATGACCACAACTTTGTGTGGACTCTCGCTTACTGCTTCTACCATGTGATTAAATGATTGTATCCAGAAAGACGAAACAAGACTCACGTTTCATGATCTTCAAGAAAGTTTTCATTTTTGAACTAATTGTGGAAATGATGAAACCTAATACACCACCCGCCGTTCCGGTACTGAACGTTACAGGTTTTGGAGCATCAGCATATTTTAAAAGAATGCACTCTTAGAAAAATGTTGTGTTTTTCCATAAATGTAACTGATCCCCTTTTTACCATTTTGTGTATTATTTCATTACTTTAGAGAAAAATTTAAAACAAAAAAGTTAAGTATCTTTTAATATCATACTTCAGGCTTCTGCTTTAATGGGACCAATGCTGTTCTAACTTGTGCTTGGGAAATGAGAACAATAAGGAGAATTATAATTGACATTATACCACTGTGTTGTTTTTTTTCTCAGCAACAGTTTAGGATAACTAGTGTGCGAGAAAAGACAGGGAATTTGGTGCCTTCATTTTCAGGATCCGTGGGGTTCCCAGATGTCGGGGTTGTGTATGGACATATGAATATTAATGAGCGGAGTCCTCCAGGATGCCATTGGGGGGGGCAACATCACTTTGTGTTTGCAGACTAAAGTTAAAGAGGTTATCTGGGACTTTTTATTTTTAGCTATTGGGCTAAGAACTTACTGGTAGGTAGTTGCAAATTACCTACCTGCCCTGTGATGATTTGTTCTGATGGAGGTGGCGATCCACCAGCTTCATTTGACCTCATATTAACAGAGCAGCTCTTTCACTTCTGGTATACTGTGTCAGCAGAGCATCACAGCTGACATCATACTGTTTGACATCTGCCTCCCCAGTTAGGCAATGGGAAGATGGCTGTCAATCAGGACGATGTTGGCAGTGATGCATCATTGACAGAGCTGAGCAGAAGAGAAGGCATTTCTTTGTGGATGTAACATGACTGGATGCAGAAGAATTCCCGGCGAGAGCGGTCCACCACCTCTTTGAGCCAGAACATATCGTCCCAGGGCAAAACTGACAGGTTGGTTAACAACTACACGCCGGTAAGTCCTTAGCCCAATAGCCAGAAATGATCTTTTGTGCAGTGCAAAAGAACATTCTTGGTGGTTCATCATCCAGTGTAAACAGGACTCTAGCTGCCGAGAACAATGCTAGCCTATGCACAGTGAACAGATCAATGCGCATTGTCTACCGCGAATTGCCGGTAAACAGGCTATTAAACAACCACCGATAGGTAAATGTTTACCAGCTGGCACTCGTTTAGTGCAGTCGGAGGATGAAGCTGATTTTCACTTTTTTGCTTACATTATTTCTTTCCCAATATCCATGAGCCATAACGTTATTATTTTTCTTTGGACATAGCCCTATTAGGGCTCGATTTTTGGTGGATTTTTTTTTTTTTTTACAAGCAACTTCTAATTTACTTTATTATGTATCGAGTAACAGAAACAATAAACCGCAATCCTGCAACTTTTTTTGCGGTTTGTTTTTGTGATATTAAGTGTGTAGTAAAAATGACTACATAACTTTTGCTACTTTTAAAATAAATTCCAATCTTTAAAAAAGTAGCTTGTGTTGTTATATCCTGAGTGCCATATCTTCTTTAAATTTTTCAGTTGTTAGAAGTTGCATTTTTTGTGGGACAAGCTTTTGCTTTATTTGAAACAAGTTTGGGGTTCATGCAAACACTTTTTATTGCAGTTTTTGGTGAGGAGGCATAAGGTAGTTAAAAACAGCAATTCTGAGGTTTTTTTTAAAGCGTTCACTGTACGCAATAAATAATATTTTAAATTTTTTCAGAGATATACTAAAATTATTTTATTTTATGGGGCCTTCAGTGTGTTGGCCCATCGTCCTGCAATAGTGCAAACAGAGGAGCCAATGGGTTCATGAAACAAAGTTCAGTTATTGTCCTGTACTGCGAACTAATCTTTTTATGTTCACTCTCCATAATCTGATAGTTCTTCAACTCCAGCCCTCAAGGGCCACCAACAGATCATGTTTTAAGGATTTCCTTAGTATTGCTCAGGTGATGGATTTATAGTACTAAGGAAATGGAAGGAAGTACTAAGAAAATCCTATCTGTTGGTGGGATTTGAGGATTGGAGTTGGGGAACACTGATCTAATAGACCTGGGTGGGGGACTCTGGAATGCTGCTGATGAAATATCTTATAATTAGATGATGTGGGCAGATCTTGTCTTGATATATCTAGTCTGGATATAATTTTCTGAAATAATGTCCCAACGCAGTTCTATGCTCCTCCACAGACTGTAGATTTTGACTTGCTTATCTTTGTGTAGATCCATAAACCATTGTAAGTTTTGTTGGGATTTGTAATCTTCCACTATAATATATTATATATGCATATTTTTATATCTCATATACTTAGAAAATATATTCTCATTCCTTAATGAATTATGGCAAGTTTTGCTTTGAGACACAAAAAAACCTTCATATGTTTATGGAAATCATCTCTTCCCTTTATTGTTTGCCAATAAAGCCATTCCAATGGGAAAGGTCACAAAATTGGTCTAACGTAAATCCAACATTTTGTCTCTTGTTGAGCTCTAATACCTCTTGACAGGCTGTGTGTGAATAGTGTAACCTGGTCTGGCATTGCTGGGAATAGGGAAGGTAAACTTGTATAAGGCCATTTTCATCTGGTAGCAATTAACATTTTCATCCATGTTTTTTGAAAAACATACAAGGCAGATCTCCCAATATGGGATTACAGATAAAACTCCATTTCTGGAGGGCCTGGCAGTAGAGTGACAAAACGTTCCTCGTACAAGAGCTAAACATCTTCATTTATCTATTCTTCTTTTTATCACGAAAATTGATGAAGACAGGCACACAAAACAGACGGGGAGAGAAATGCTCATCTTTAGCAAGTGCTAGAAATTACTCATCTTATTACAGGAATTACCTCTGTTAATTTGACAGTGTGCTGGTTATCTTCTTCACAATGTGGTATGTCAGCCCTTAAGACAAGTAGAGCCATATGTAACCCTTCTGGAAAGTGCTCTGAGAGGGCTTTTCTCACTCTGGTCTTCACCTCATCCTGGTTCAGACTGCTATGAGGGATGCCAGGTGTGTCCAGCACCTGCAGTCTTAAGCCCAGCTCTCTCCCCATCCTTCGAGCAAAATTGGGGATTCGCATCCTATGGAGTCGGCAATCTTCAGTCACAGATTGTGGGAAAATCCTACTTTCAAATTCATAACTTCCCAGCAGGCTGTTTCCAAGAGAACTTTTACCATATTGCGTCTTTCCCAGGAGAAGGAGATTAATGGTGACCTCATTGTTATCATCCATTTATTCTCTGTCAAACAATAGTAATAATTGGACAGCATTAATATCAGCTCTCACAAGATTTATGTGATGCAGGTTACATCTAATGAATACCTAGAAATGATCAGATTACATGCCAAATATGCGGAGAAATAGCTGTGTGACGCTATACAAGAATACGTCCTAAGGATATGTGGATGGGATTTTATTCTGGCCACTGAGTAGCAGCACTACCTTTTTTCAGCTATACAATATTTAGCAACCTAGATCATATTGTTATCACAGAGAATACAGTGATTTAGCTGGATGTGATGACTTTAAGATCAATCTCATTAACTGTGTAAAGGGGACAGTGCAACTCGAAACAAATTATACTTAATGTGTAGAAAACATCAAGATCTAGAACTTACTATTATAATACAAGTAAGCAAGGTGTCTCGATCTACAAATATTAGCTCTGGTCCCTTGTCCTGCCAGCTCCACTTCTGGCTTTTGTTAACAAGAGGCCACGGATGTTAAAATTGGACAGCTAGGCCAGTTTGCTAATAGCTATGGGAATGTGCTGACACACACGACTCTTTTTCCTTTGTCAAACCCAAGGTAGAAGTGGACCCAGGCTAATATCTGAGGATTGAGGCACCATTGCTATTTGAAGCATATTTTAAAGGGGTTGTTCAGGACCATCTGATATTTTTTACTATGGGCCTAAATACTAACAGGCAGGTACAGTGGGGAAAAAAGTATTTAGTCAGCCACCAATTGTGCAAGTTCTCCCACTTAAAAAGATGAGAGAGGCCTGTAATTGACATCATAGGTAGACCTCAACTTTGAGAGACAAAATTGTAGTTGTTAACCAGGTCACCTACCTGCCTGTTCCACTCGGCGCCGGCTAAGAGCGGTCACTGACCTTCCCCGCCGGTGATTCCACTGCTCCGCATAAACAAACCAGCTCCTCTTCTTTTGCTCTACTCTGTCGATGGGTGTGACTTCCAACATCCTGCTGATTGACGGCCGGCTCCCCGCAGTTAGGCAGAGAGGTCCCGGCTGTCAATCAGCATGACGTCAGAAGTCATGCCCTGTCGACAGAGCAGAGCAGATGAGAAGTCGCTGCTCTGTCGACGTGACGCCAGTGGAAGCCTCTGAATCGCCGGCAGGAGTCAACTGTGCTCGCTCTGTGCTGGCAGAGATCAGTGCCGGGCACAACAGGCAACTACCTGCCTGTTAGTTATTCTGCCCATAGTGAAAAAATGTAATAGGCCTGGATAACCCCTTTAAATATTATTAAAGACAATTTTTTCGAATTGAACATTCCCTTTTAGGAGCTCTTCATCTGCAATGAAATCTTTGTAAATTCTGACCATAACATGCGAATGATGGAATGATGTATTATTATTACCTAGAGTTATATTGTACACTATTACAACACTAACTGTAGTCATAGAGGTGATCCTCAGAGCCTAAAGGGTATGTATTTGCACAGGTTACATTGACTGTTATTGTTGAAGGGGGTAACAATAGCCCTAATGGATTGGTGCCTAGAGTTTGCATCCCAGATCCCAGACTTTTTGTCTAAAGCTATGTAAAGGCAGGAACAATGGGTTGTAATTGAATAGGTATACGGCAATAATTGGTGTTAGGCGAGGTGCTCGAGTAAAGGTTCCACCCTTTACGTAATGTGTCTAAGTACTCGGCACTCAAAAATTGGTATAAATGAAAATGATGCAATAAATATCTTTTATTATTTCATGGAGCAATAAAAATAATGAAATAATAACGATATTTATTGCATCATTTTCATGAATACCAATTTTTGAGTGCCAAGTACTTAGAGACACAATGGGATGTAATTGGCTTTCCTAGTATATACTGTATATTGATTCTTGCAGTGTTACTTGGGCACCTTATGGCAATTCTTTTTAGGCACAGTAAAAGGAAGGTAATCAGACATTTTATGATAGTTATATTATTAGAACATTATATTGAGCATCATGGGGGAAGGTCATCAAATCCAAGCACAGCAATGATCAACTGGCAGTGTGCCTCGAGAGTAGTGTGCCTTTGCTAGTGCTGAATATGGCCAGTGCTTGCCTTCTTAGAACCTGCGAAAAGAGGTCAATGTAGTTGTTGCCCACCATGAATTGTAGAAAAGACCAGGAGAACCGTGGGTCTATTTTCTCCTGATGTGTTTGCTATCATTGTACCAATATATCACCTGATACCTGGAGACACGGGCAATGGAAGTACACAGAAGACAGCACCAAGTTACCATAGCACAGTGGCTGTTCTCAGGTACTTCCATGCCACAGCTCCAGTGTCAGCTGATGGATGGAGCTGCTGAGTGTCCAACCCATACTAATCTGAAAGCTCATCCCTATTTTAGCCCTGGAGAACCCCTTTAATTACACATCTGAACATACCAGACTATGTATATTACATTATAGCTGCTTTGTTCCCTTTCATAGAAAAAGTGATGTGCAATGAAATGGTACAATATTGTAATATAGAGATTATTAATAATGGCAGATTAATGTACAAGGCATTTTTAATACCTACATACAAGAAATATGTAAGTATATTTATATTAGTGTTATGTACATATATACACATATATACTGTATATTAGTATTAATCTACGTCTTCTAAGAATAATATAGTTATTGTGTCTTCTTACCTTGCTGTCTGCCTGTACAATAGAACACGATATTGTACAGTCATTGATATGAGTGAACTTTGACTCCAGGATGATGCTGTCCCTGGTACCACTCTGATGGGAATGTAGAATCTTTGGATTAGTTAATGAGTTACAGAAAGATCAAAGTTTATTGTAGATAACATTATGTGGGTAGAGGATCTCATGGTGGAGCAGTTTCTCAGCCCTTCTCTTTCGTTACGCCCAGCAGGACATGCTTTGTGATGAATAGCTGACATTAGCGAAGGACCAACTAATAGTGGACACGGAGTATATGCTGCATGACTTGCTTCCATGTAATAAAGGCACGCCATGAGCTGTGCTATATTAGAAGGCTGGACATGACATCAGCAGCTGATGAGTATGGGCATACATACCGTATGGCAATGAAAGAAAGAGGCCATGCTCACTGACACATGGGCTGCCTGAACACAAGTTAGGCTAGGCTCACAAGAGCACATAAAAATTTGTTCAGAGTTTCATCCAGAAAACCAGGACGACTTTTTTCTCACTTGTCATCTGTGTGCAATCCGTTTTTTTTTTTTTACAGCAGCAGCTATTATTCATTACAAGACCATTTATCGTTTCCTATGTTGCAGAATTATAATGTATTGGTAAAAATGGAATTTTATACTTTTGCTCCGTATCGCACTAGATATTTTTCTGCCGTTCATAGACTTGAATGGGTGAGTCTCATCCGAATTACGGAAGAAACTAGTGCATGCTGTGATTATTTTCACACACAGATTTGGTCATTGAAAAAATTACCCACCTGCACTGCTTCATTGAATAACATTGGTCCGAGTGCTGTCCGTTTTTTTCACGGACAGCACTAAGACCGAAAATACGGTCGTGTGAATGAGCCCTTACCAGCAGGATTCTCTACCATTATCATTAGACCAACATGCATTTTTCAGAAATAATAAACATGAGGCAATAGTTGTTAAAAAAGAAAAAGTTGGTAAAATTAAGTTAGAAAAAAAATAGGAGCAAAATATTCCCAGCAGAATGTAGACAAATCACAATGCAGAAGAGCCAAGCAAATTTTGCCAAAATTTTGTTCAAAATTTCACCAACAGCGGTACAGCTAAGAAAAATTGTAAAGTTCACCAGTTTTGGAGCAACTTATTGGTATTAATTATTATTATTATTTATTTATATAGCACCATTGATGCCATGGTGCTGTACATAAGAAGGGGTTACATACCAGATACAGATATCACTTACAGTAAACAAACTAACAATGACAGAATGGTACGAAGGGAAGAGGACCCTGCCCTTGTGGGCTTATATTCTACAAGAATGGGGAAGGAGACAGTATGTTGGTGGGTTGCAGTAGCTCCGGTGTTGTTAGGGGTGGCAGCAAGCAAGGTCATGGCCGGCTGTAGACTTGTTTGAAGAGATGGGTTTTCTGGTTCCGTCTGAAGGATCCAAAAGTGGCGGATAATCGGACGTGTTGAGGCACAGAATTCCATAGGATGGGGGATATTCGGGAGAAATCTTGGAGGCGATTGGGTGAGGAACGAATACGTGTGGAGGGGAGAAGGAGGTCTTGGGAGGACCGGATCAAGTCATAATCTGTCTAAAATGACTGGAGCACAAGTTTTATGCTGTGTGCCAACTTCAAAAAATTATAACGATTTTGACTATTTTGATAAATTGATGCATCCTCTCATAATATTGATAGAACTCCCCTAATGTTATATAACAGAAGATAGTAAATCATGTAGACATTGCAGTGAGTTGCAGGTTCTATTGCTGCTAAGGGAAAAGGTAACTGTATATAAATCATTTGCTATAGCGAGTGCGAGAGCTTACGGGTGTGATTTGTTCCTATGTGTGATTTGGCTTAAAGGGGTATTCCCATCTCCAAGATCCTATCCCAATATGTAGTAGGTGTAATAATAGTAGTATTAGCAAATATCTCCAATTAGAAATATAGTATAGTATTTTTGATTCGCTATGTCTCTTTCCTCATGTGCAGGCATCGCAGGACCTTAGGTATGCATGGTTACGTCCACTGATAAAGTCACAGTTAGCTAGTTGCTAGTGGTCGTAACCATGGATACCTAAGGACCTGCGATGCCTGCACATGAGGTAAGAGAGATAGTGAATCAAAAATACCATGTATACTACATTTGTGATTGGAGGTATTTGCTAATATTAATATTATTACACCTACTACATATTGGGATAGGATCTTGGAGATGGGAATACCCCTTTAAGTGTGATTCAGTGAGTTTGGTTTCAGAGAGTTTACAGCACCAGGCTGTCACCCCCTGTTCAGCACGGGCTCCGGCGCTGAGCCCACACTGAACCGGGCACATGTCAGCTGATTCTTACAGCTGACATGTGCCCGCAACAGCCGCGGGTGGAATCGCGATCCACCCGCGGCTGTTAACATGTTAAATGCCGCTGTCAATCTCTGACAGCGGCATTTAACATCGCCGTGCCGGAAGCGCGTCACTTACCCCGCCCATCAGTGACCCCGTGATCGCGGGTCACTGATGGGTGGGCATGACAGCCCTGGGTCTGCAGCAGACCCCATGTGCTGATCGCTATGAGCGCCACCTAGTGGTCGGCGCTCATAGCACAGGAGCATTTCTGCTACATAGAGGTGATCTGCTCATCACCTCTACAGTATGTAGCAGAGGCGATCAGACAAGTGCTGCCAAAGAAGACTATAGAAGCATGCAAAAAGTGAAAATTATTTTTTTTTTAAAATATTAAAAAAAATAAAAAAATCTAAAAGTTTAAATCACCCCCCTTTCACCCCATTCAAAATAAAATAATAATAAAAAAAAAACCACATACACATATTTGGTTTCGACACATTCAGAATCGTCCGATCTATTAATATAAAAAAAGAATTAATCCGATCGGTAAACGGCGTAACGAGAAAAAATTCTAGACGCCAGAATTATGTTTTATGGTCATCGCAACATTGCAATAAAATGCGATAACAGGCGATCAAAACATCGGATCTACCCCAAAATGGTATCAATAAAAACTTCAGTTCGGCGCGCAAAAAATAAGCCGCCACCCGGCGCCAGATCCCAAAAAATGGAGACGCTATGGGTCTTGGAAAATGGCGCCATTTTTTTTTTTTTGGAAACTTAAATAAAAAAGAACCTGTACATGTTTGGTATCTACGAACTCGTAATGACCTGGAGAATAAGAATGGCAGATCAGTTTTAGCATTCAGTGAACGTGGTAAGGAAAAATGTAAAAGAAACATCTGTGGTATTGCACTTTTTTGCCATTTCACCGTACTTTGAATTTTTTTCCCGTTTTCCCGTACATGATATGGTAAAACCAGTAATGTTGTTCAAAAGTACAACTCATCCCGCAAAAAATAAGCCCTCACATGGCCATATTGCCCAAAAAATAAAAACGCTATGGCTCTGGGAACAAGGGGAGCAAAAAACGAAAATGCAAAAAACGGAAAATCCCAGGGTCCTTAAGGGGTTCAATTTTTCACTCTTTGTTTCATTTCCGCCATTTGGTAAATTCTAAAAAGTTCATTTTTTTCTCATTAATGTACACTCTGCGCCCCATCTTGACTGAAAAAAACAGAAATGTAGAATTTTTTGCAAATTTATTAAAAAAGAAAAACTGAAATATCACATGGTCATAAGTAGTCAGACCCTTTGCTCAGACACTCATATTTAAGTCACATGCTGTCCATTTCCTTGTGATCCTCCTTGAGATGGTTCTAATCCTTCATTGGAGTCCAGCTGTGTTTAATTAAACTGATAGGACATGATTTGGAAAGGCACATACCTGTCTATATAAGACCTCACAGCTCACAGTGAATGTCAGACCAAATGAGAATCATGAGCTCAAAGGAACTGCCCAAGAAGCTCAGAGACAGAATTGTGGCAAGGCACAGATCTGGCCAAGATTACAAAAGAATTTCTGCAGTACTCAAGGTTTCTAAGAGCACAGTGGCCTTCATAATCCTTAAATGGAAGAAGTTTGGGACCACCAGTAGTCTTTTTAGACCTGGCCGTCCAGCCAAACTGAGCAATTGTGGGAGAAGAGCCTTGGTGAGAGAGGTAAAGACGAACCCCAAGATCACTGTGGCTGAGCTCCAGAGATGCAGTAGGGAAATGGGAGAAAGTTCCACAAAGTCAACTATTACTGCAGCCCTCCACCAGTCAGGCCTTTATGGCAGAGTGGCCGACGGAAGCCTCTCCTCAGTGCAAGACATATGAAAGCCCGCATAGAGTTTGCTCAAAAACACAGGAAGGACTCCCAGACTATGAGAAATAAGATTCTCTGGTCTGATGAGACGAAGATAGAGCTTTTTGGTGATAATTCTAAGCGGTATGTGTGGAGAAAACCAGGCAGGCACTGCTCATTACCTGCCCAATACAATCCCGGCAGTGAAACATGGTAGTGGCTGCATCATGCTATGAGGGTGCTTTTCAGCTGCAGGGACAGGACGACTGGTTGCAATCGAAGGAAACATGAATGCAGCCAAGAACAGAGATATCCTGGATGAAAACCTCTTCCAGAGTGCTCTGGACCTCAGACTTGGCTGAAGGTTCACCTTCCAACAAGACAATGACCCTAAGCACACTGCTAAAATAAAAAAGGAGTGGCTTCAGAACAACTCTGTGACCATTCTTGACTGGCCCTGCCAGAGCCCTGACCTAAACCCAATTGAGCATCTTTGGAGAGACCTGAAAATGGCTGTCCACCAACGTTCACCATCCAACCTGACGAAACTGGAGAGGATCTGCAAGGAAGAATGGCAGAGGATCCCCAAATCCAGGTGTGAAAACTTGCATCATTCCCATGAAGACTCATGGCTGTACAAGCTCAAAAGAGTGCTTCTACTCAATACTGAGCAAAGGGTCTGAATACTTATGACAATGTGATATTTCAGTTTTTCTTTTTTAATAAATTTGCAAAAATTTCTACATTTCTGTTTTTTTCAGTCAAGATGGGGTGCAGCGTGTACTTTAATGAGAAAAAAATGAACTTTTTAGAATTTACCAAATGGCTGCAATGAAACAAAGAGTGACAAGTTTAAAGGGGTCTGAATACTTTTAACGAAAGTCTCCAGACTCTTCGGAGCCGAAAACGAAATATGGAATAACTAAAGTTCCATGCATCCGATAATGATGGGATCCATATTTTTAGTGACAGGGTCAGCTAGGGAACGAGAGGGATATCTTCCTGTTGCTGTAAACCCCTCCATGGAGCTGTATCGCAAAAGCACCAGAATAACGGGTCGCAAATACGCCATGCGTGGTCTCTACACAAAGGTAAATTCATAACGGAAAAAATGGCGTCACTAGCAAGCTTCCGCGAGCAACCAGCGATAAGTTATCGTGGAAGTTAGTTATTTTAATAAAAACATGAAGGGTGGAGCCCGAGCTCACATGATGTCACCACAGAGGTGTGTGGGCTGATCTCCCCTTAGGCATAAAAGAGCCAACTGAAGATTGATCCATACTCATTGCCAGGGGGGTATAGATACTATAAGCAAGGGGTCACGTTCAATAACGTTCAAATCAATTCGGGGAGCCCCTCCTCCACCTATATTGAATCGTCTCAGCGATCTTATAGCAAGTCCCTTCTTTAATCCTTCTTATTTTGTGTAACTGCTTATGTATGGTCTCCTTCTGTAACATCTTGTATATTTTTCCAAAACAATGTCTCCCTTTTTGGATTAAATATAAAATGCGATACCTACGTAGAGAGTAGTGGGGACTGTGTGCTCGCGGATCCCTGACAAAAGCCTGACTGAGTAACAGCAACGGTGAGATATTGTGTCGTCTCCCCGGTGTTGTCACTGTGAAATCTCTGACAGTTGGGATAACTGAAACATGGCTGGATGAGAGCTATGACTGGGCTGTTAATTAAGAGAGCTATAGTCTGTTCAGGAATGACAGTACAAACGAGAGAGGGGGAGGGGTTTATATATATGTAAAATGGTCACTAACACCTATCCAGCTTGATAATAATATACATTGGCATGTAAAAGTTTGGGCACCCCTGGTCAAAATTACTGTTATTGTGAACAGTTAAGTAAATTGAAGATGAAATGATCTCTAAAGGAGCTAAAGTTAAACATGACACATTTCCTTTGTATTTTAGGCAAAATATATATATATATATTGTCATTATTTAAATGTAAGAAAACTAAGGCCCACTTTTTGCGGCTGTTAGACACCCAAAAAGCATGCTGGGATTGCCTGCCATCCATGGGTGATTCCTGCATCTTTTTTTGGGTGTCTAACAGCCGCAAAACATGCGGGGTAGGGACTCGAGCATGTCACTTGAGCATCCGCGTTACATGGTGCATACCTGAGTACCCGATGCAAACTCGAGTAGTGAGCACTTGCGCTCATCACTAATGACGACATATTCAATATGATGACCTAATGTTATACTTTGGGTTCAAAATCCTCAGTATACCCCTGGATTAAATTCTTGAGGGGCGTAGTTTCAAAAATGGGGTCACTTGTGGGGGGTTTCTGCTGTTTATGCACCTTAGAGGCCCTGCAAATGTGACATGTTGCCCGTAATCTATTTCAGCCAATTTGTGTTCCAAAATTCAAATGGTGCGCCTTCTGTTCCGAGTCCTGCCGTAAATTTATTTTTTTTACATTCCACTTTGCATTAATTCCTGTGTAGTACATGAAAGGTTAAAAAATTTCCTGACAACAGTTTTGAAGTATTTGAGGGGTGCAGGTTTTTAAATGGTATCACTTTCGGGAAGTTTCCAAAATATAGGCCCCTCAAGGTCTATTGAAATCTGAATAGGTCCCTAAAGAAACAGGTATTTAAATTTGATGAAAAAATGATATGTAAATTGCCTCTTCAGAGAAAAAGAGGACTTGTACTCTATAGCGCCACCTATTGGAAGCAGCAATCCTACAATCAACCCTTTAATGAGTCGTGCAATATGACTTAGGATAAAAGCCAAATCAGAATCTCAATTTGCAGACACGGTGTTTCAGGCTGTTAACCCTCATCAGTGCAAAGTATGAGAACTGACTTGGCTAGGTGAGAGGCTCTGGACTAAGGTCTAAGGGGTAACGTTTCTCCTTATGGAGAGTGACATACCAGCTCTGGCATGTCAAGGTAAGGAGGCTTATTCGCCGTGCAGTGCTCCTCTGGGAAATTTAATATGCAAATTGCCTCTTCAGAGAAAAAGAGGACTTGTACTCTATAGTGCGAGGAGCATTGGACGGCGAATAAGCCTCCTTACCTTGACGTTCCAGAGCTGGTGTGTCACTCTCCATAAGGAGAAACGATAGCCCTTGAAAAAATGAGAAATTGCTGCTAAACTTTTAACCCCTTAAACAACCCAACAAAATAAAATGACTTTTGAAAAATTCTGCAGATGTAAAGTATATATATGGGAAATGTTATTCATTAATTATTGTGCACAGAATGAACAAAAATTAGCAATTCAGTTATTGTTTTTCTTTTTCATTTTTTGCGCCGTTCGCCGTGTGGTAAAAGTGATAAGACCGATTTGTTCATCGGGTCAGTATGATTACTGCAATACCAGATTCATATTTTTTTATGATTTGCTATTTTTACAGACTAAAAACAATATTTTGCAAAAAAGAATTTGAGTTTGCATCGTCACATTCTGAGAGCTGTAACTTTTTTATTTTTTTGTTGAAAGAGCCATATTATGGCTTGCTTTTTGCTGGATGGTTTGGCGTTTTTATCTATTTATTTTTTTACATACGACCTTTTGATCGCTTTTTATTCACTTTTTTGTGAGTCAGTATGATGAAAAAGCGTTATTTTTGGCGTGTTTTTTTTTTACGGCATTCGCCAAAGGGACTAAATAACGCGACAGTTTTATAGAGCAGGTCGTTCTGGACACGTCAATGTCAATTATTTGTATGTTTTTTAGTTAATTTTTGTTTTATCACAAATGCTGCATTTTGAGTGGCGAAACGAATTTTAGTGATTTTTATGCACTTTTTTGTGTTTTTTTTTTATTTTTTCACATATTTTATTTCACTTTTTTTTTTTACTTTTTCACTATGCCACACTGTGGGGCATGTGTGATTTTCACTTTGATTGCTGATCTTATACACTCATATTGCAGTGCATGAGACCTGTCAGTGAGTCACTGACTCAGCCTGACTGTGCGGATCTCACAGGCCACTGTACCCTGGGATCATCACATGATGTCAGGGTACCATGGTAACCATCTCCGATGGTTACTTGCGACCCTCTTGTAACCACTTAAATAAGCGCTGTCACGATTGACAGCGGTATTTAAGAGGTTAATCGGCCCCGATCGGCATTGAAACTGGCCGGGGCCGATACTGCAGGGTGTATATGACAGCTGACACCCACGGGAATTGCCTCCGCTGGGTGGCGCTATTCACTTATGCATCAGCGTCGTGAAAGAGCAGCGCTGAGGTATAAGTACCCTTAACTGCCGCAGTAAAAATGCGTTTCGGTGGTTGCTAAGGGGTTAAACTTATTTACAACAGGTAAAGTATGATGCGGACACAGTGTACATATTTATACCACACTGGTGAGCCGACATACATCTCACAGCCTCATCCATCCATCGTCAGTCAATTGCGTAATTGTCCTGATGATTGGAGGCAGCGGAGTGCTGTTTGTGACAGCTTGGTAACAGAGGGGGGATTTCTGCGGGATTCCCTGACTGGTTCTCCTGACACTCTACATTGATGCAACTCACAGATCAAACCCTTATCTACAACCCTTGCCCAGACTCTTGTATGTGACACGCCCCCTGGGCCTGTGTTGTGCAGGGGAACCCGGAACCGGGCCTGTTGTAGAATGCTGGGGGTTGTAGTCTCCGTGTGGCGGTGACCCGGTCCGCACCCAGGGTGGTCAAACCAGTGGCAGTCCTGATGTATAGCAAATGTCCGACTACGCCACCCGTGGATTGCGGTCAGTGGGGACCGCCGCCGCGCTGCAGACCGCTGAGGCTGATGTTGTTTGCGCAGCTGAGTATGGGATGACTCCCCACGGGAGAAGTATTGCCTCAGGGCAGCTAATGTGGATGATGATGGGAGTGATGGTGTGAGCGTCCCAGTGCTAATGGTGCTGGTGCGGCGAGGAACCACAGAGACGTGCGGTTGCAGTTTTCAATGCTTTACTCACAGTTGTTGTTCATGTCAATGCTGCAGGCGATGACTGCCCGAGCCGTGCTGCGTCCACCAGGCAAGGGACTCGGTCAACTACCAGGTAATTCCAGAGTGTGGTTCAGAGCTCCCTTCTCTACCTTTCTCTGGCCGTCCCCACCAGTGACCCACCTTTGTCCAGCTTCCTCGGGCCTTCTGTTGGTGAAACCTCTCTCTGGTCTCCCTAACCCTATGCGGTATGCCTTTCTGGTGGATGTAGTGAGGGGTTGCACCAAGATGTGGTAACAACCTCCGGTCTTTGGCTGAGGAATCTGATGCCTCCACCAATTTGGGTTCCGGTACCCTTTTCTGCCAACCCTTCACCCTGTATCTCCTGGGCATATGGGGTTCCTTCTGTCCTCGTGTCTCTGGGCCTTTCTCTTTGTTCCTTGCTTCCTTTCTCCTCTGTTCCAGTTCCTTTCTTACTTTCCTTTCCGTTCCTTCTCCTCTCTCTTTCTGCTGTTTCTGGCCTCCACTCCAGGCCTGCCTCTGGAGCTGGGCCCAGACTGAGCCACAGCTCCCTGTCAGCCCTCTCTGGCTGAACTCCTGTCTTCTTCTCCTCCTCTCTGTACTGAACCCTGTTCTAAGATGGTGCCCACCTTATATACCTCCTTCTCACACCCGAGCCCAGGTGACTAGCAACCAATGGGCTCCTGCCTATGCCCAGAGACCCACCCCTATCTGCTCCTACACCACTGGGTATTCCACCCCCTCCCCACTCCAGCCAGGGACAGATGCTGTCGTGCCTGCACTTCTGTCTAGTGGGAGCACCGTTGAGCTGTCCCTCGGAAATGGGGTGTGTGTGATGCATGCAGCTTACTGAGCCCTGGTCCACACTCCATCCTTACCCGGGAGTGGAATATCACACCTCTGGTTTGAGGTGCAATACCCCTGTAGCAGCCGAGCCCTCGGGGTGCTACATTTGTACCCTCTTTGCTCCCATGTTCTTCCTTAGGTCCCGGCACTGTCACGCGGAGTCCTGATGCCATCCTGGATTAGGATTTTGTGCGCATTGCTGCACACATGACACCTGATATCTATTGGATTATTCCAGCAGTCTTCCAAATAAATGAAAGTAAAGGCTTGTTGTTCCTGTCCTGTGAATCTGGCAGCAGAATCCAGTACATGTAACTGCTTATGTCAGCTTCTTGTTTGTTAATGGACTCCATATTAGAGTCTGCCATAAAAAGCATTTATCTAGTACATTAATTCGTTGTACCATATGTGGTTCCAACTATTTAAGCTGACACAAGAAAAAGCAAATATTAAAAACATGAATTTAAATCTTATATTTTAAAGCTCTGTAGGATGAGAACTATCTCTGCTAAAACTGTTTTCCAAAAATACGTTTTGAATTATACAAAATAGTATTTTGCAATATGCAAGCACTATACAGTGCAAGAAAAAAGGAAAATCCAGAAAAAAATGGTCCTCCGCATATACCTTTACTTTTATGTCCAAACTAATAAAAAAGTGGAGCCTCTGATTTGTTCCTTGCATTTTGGAAGTCACTCCTTGTATAGCTGCATGTAAGATTTCTGAACCCACTTGAATTATTTAAACATTATAATCTTTAATGTACATTGGTATCTTCCTAAAATAGATCTGTGCTTCTAAAGGGGTTGTCCAGGCTTGAGGTCATCACTCTCAAATAGATGGTGGTCCGACACCTAACACCCCCCACAGATCAGCTGTTTTTAGCGGTGGTGGCCAGATTTAAATAGTTTATGAAGAAAAAGACCACAGCTCCTGTCATTGAGAACTGCAACTCAGCTCCTATTCACTTTAATAGAAACTGAGCTGCAGTTCTGGGTAACTGCTACTAAGTTAGTGAATGTAGCTATGCTGCTTTAGATCAGCTCACTCTTTACATCCGGCCTCTGCCACCACTAAAAACAGCTGATTGTTGGCAGTGCTGTGGACCCCCACCACATTTAAGACCTATCCTAGGGAAATCAAATCAACATCATAAGCCTGGAAAATCCCTTTAATCAGAATGGCTGCCCATGTTAGGCTATACAAGGCTGTATTGACACTTGGATCTCTTTGTGAAGAGACCGGAAGATCTGCAGGTGGATTGGCTCCATTGTAAAAGGTAGAAAAAAAAATTAGGGCGCTTGTCTAGAATTTTTTTTAAAGTGGCCTAAGCAAGAAATGTGATAAAATAAAATTTAACTTTTACTGAACTGTTAAATCCCCCATCCCAGTGGTTTGGGGATATCAGTCCTGCAGCAATGAGGCATATAATTCAGACAAATGTTGCAGTCAATGCCCCAAGCTCCTCCGGTCACGTGCCTTGCATTCAAGCATCACTGCTGATTTTCTGCATAATGATTATTTTTCATTTTATAACATTTCTTAAACAGAGGATACTTTCTTAAAATCCTGGCTAATCCTTTTAACATTCAATTATATTTTACAGCATTCAAGTACAGCTTTAACATCCATTATGTACCACAAGGTGGCGGTGTGTCCCTGCACAAGAGCCTAGTAGACACCATGAGGTTCCAAAATCAATTTGCAGAAATATCCCAATACAAAATGTAAATATAATACTATATGTATGTATGCATCTTCCTATCTATTTTTTTGTAAGCTTTAAGAAGAAATTAACATGGATTCTCAATGTAGGTAAATATTGAAAGGAACATGTTCGGAAAAACTATTGACTAAAAAGTTGGGTATAATAATGTCTTGAAAAGGAAATAAGGAATTAAAAAAGGAATATATTAATAGTGCATTAGATAGCATTTCCCTAATCTGATATTTATAAAGAGGTCACCAATAGAGTTGAGCATTTAGAATTGCAGAAACCTCGCCCGGCATTCATGTCAGTACCGTGTGGCAGCTGGACCAAGGCAGTGCAAACTTTTTCTCCCAACAATTGAATGCAAACATCTAGTGCGCTTGTTGGAATTACTAAGCCTAATAATGTCATACATTCGCCATGTCGCAATATCATGATATCGCAGGCGCCTAGTAATCGCAAAAAGTGTCCAGGATGCTGGCATTTGAGTGCTGACCTAAGAAGTTCACACTACCCTGATCTGGCTGCCATGGAGCACTAACAGGGACGCCTGATGAGGGTGCTGCAAATCTGTTTTCTCAACTCTAATCACCCTGAAATTGAAATTCTCCATAAGTTTAAAGAGTTTGAAAGTCCTGTAAATGATTCATTTATCAATTATAATTTTTGTGCAGGGAAGAACAGTGTAATGCACACAGCTGCGGCGCACACAAGACTGGAATAAGTCCAATGCTTCCAGTGCCAGCATCGGGATATTCTTTGTGGGTAGAATGCTCTGCCCTTCTGTCTTGCTCCTGCATCATATCTCTGTAGCCTGTAATTTTCCCCCATCTCTGGGCTCTAGGTGAGTTTATATACAGCACTTTCAGTGTATGTTCTATGTAATTTATACAGTAGAGTCTCAGTTTATTCTATGTGATGTATACTGTAGTCTGATAGTATTCTATGTGATGTATACAGTAGTCTGATAGTATCATATGTGATGTATACAGTGGATCCACTGTGCCATGGACCGGACTTACCCTGAAACTGGAGGGGCGTAACTCAGAAGCTACCTGGTCTTCATTAGAGCCTCTGATGGTGAGGTTAGGCTTGAGCCACAGGTAGCCACCAGGTACCACTCCAGAGCAGTCCCTAGCACTGCAGCAGCTGACTCCAGGGGTCAGGGACAGGATCTGGATCACTGGCAGCACTGGTGTTGTTCAGATGCAACGGGTTCAGGTACTGGTACTGGTTCTAACAGGTTCAAGATCAGTTTTGTTACCGACTGTACAGGTTCGGGCTCTGGATTGCAGGACGTGTTCAGGAACACAATATAGACTCCGGTGCAGGGTCACAGAACGGATTCAGGATCAGGGATTTGACAACTAGCTAGTAAGCTGAAGACACACTAGGTATTAAGTTGCTCAGGCACCTCCCTACAGGGGTCGATGCCATAAAAATACCAATTGCCTCCCAGTTATAGGCTGGGGACATTTCCGGAGTATGCGCTTTGCCCCTTTAAGAAGCGGGGAATGCGCTCGCCTTAAGTGCGTTGTAGGGCGACCTGCGTGAAGTGAGTGGGCGCTGGGACCTGGGACCTGCGGAGGGTGCTGGAGCAGGAGAAGCCGCCGAACGGCAGTGGCGGTTAGGATGTTGACGTCCCTGCCGGGGGAAGGAAGGGGAAGCATGCTGGGACGTTAGCCTTACATCTTATGTGATACACAGATGTGGACAAAATTGTTGGTAACTTCTGTTAAAGTAGCTAAAACCCACACTGGTCAATGAAATAACTTGAAAATTAATTTTTAATTTAAATTTACTGAATATCAACTAATACCAATTTGACTATAGGGACATGTTAAACTAAGGTGTGTCTTGTAATTAGCAACACAGGTGTCTGCAAACTTGTAAACAGTCAGTCTGCCTATTTACAGAGTGAAAAGTAGTCACTGTGCTGTTTGGTATCATGGTGTGTACCACACTGACATGGACCAAAGAAAGCTACGGAGAGTTGTCTCAATAGTTTAGAAAGAAGATGATAGACAAACATGTTATTGTTAACTCTATATGACAATCTCCAAACAGCTTGATGTTCATGTTACTACAGATTTTCATATTATGCAAACATTTAAGGTCTATGGGACTGTAGCCAACCTCCCTTGAAGTGGCTGCAAGTGGAAAATTGATGACAAATTAAAGAGAAGGATAATACCAATGACAACCAAAGAGCCTAGAACACCTTACAAAGAGATTTGAGGTGAACCCCAAGGTCAAAGTACATTGGTGTCAGATTGCACCATCCATTGCTGTCTTGGAAGTGGACTTCATGGAAATTGAATGATGAGAAAACCACTATTGAAAGTAAATCATAAACAAGTTAAATGAATTGATAAAGCACAAAGCTTTGGGAAGAATGTACTTTGGATAGATAAGACAAAACTAGAGCTTTTTGGCAAGTCATATCAGCACTATGTTCACAGACGCAAAAATGAAGCATACAAAAAGAATAAGATGGTAACTACTATGAAACTTGGAGGAGGCTTAATTATGTTTTGAGTGCAATGTGTACAACAGTTTCAGTGTATCCTATGTGATGTATATAGTAGTCTCCATGTATGCTATATGATATACACTGCTCAAAAAAATAAAGGGAACACTCAAATAACACATCCTAGATCTGAATGAATGAAATATTCTCATTGAATACTTTGTTCTGTACAAAGTTGAATGTGCTGACAACAAAATCAAACAAAAATCATCAATGGAAATCAAATTTATTAACCAATGGAAGCCTGGATTTGGAATCACCCCCAAAATTAAAGTGGAACAACATACTACAGGCTGATCCAACCTTGATGTAATGTCCTTAAAACAAGTCAAAATGAGGCTCAGTATTGTGTGTGGCCTCCACGTGCCTGTATGACCTCCCTACAACGCCTGGGCATGCTCCTGATGAGGTTGCTGATGGTCTCCTGTGGGATCTCTTCCCAAACCTGGACTAAAGTATCCACCAACTCCTGGACAGTCTGTGGTGCAACGTGACGTTGGTGGATGGAGCGAGATATGATGTCCCAGATGTGCTCAATCGGATTCAGGTCTGGGGAACGGGTGGGCCAGTCCATAGCTTCAATGCCTTCATCTTGCAGGAACTGCTGACACACTCCAGCCACATGAGGTCTGGCATTGTCCTGCATTAGGAGGAACCCAGGGCCAACTACACCAGCATATGGTCTCATAAGGGGTCTGAGGATCTCATCTCAGTACCTAATGGCAGTCAGGCTACCTCTGGCGAGCACATGGAGGGCTCCAAAGAAATGCCACCCCACACCATTACTGACCCACTGCCAAACCGGTCATGCTGAAGGATGTTGCAGGCAGCAGATCACTCTTCACGGCGTCTCCAGACTCGGTCACGTCTGTCACATGTGCTCAGTGTGAGCCTGCTTTCATCTGTGAAGAGCGCAGGGCGCCAGTGGCGACTTTGCCAATCCTTGTGTTCTGTGGCAAATGCAAAGCGTCCTGCACGGTGTTGGGCTGTGAGCACAACCCCCATCTGTGGATGTCTGGCCCTCATACCACCCTCACGGAGTCGGTTTCTAACCGTTTGTGCATGCACATTTGTGGCCTGCTGGAGGTCATTTTGCAGGGCTCTGGCAGTGCTCCTCCTGTTCCTCCTTGCACAAAGGCGGAGGTAGCGGTCCTGCTGCTGGGTTCTTGCCCTCCTACGGCCCCCTCCACGTCTCCTGGTGTACTGGCCTGTCTCCTGGTAGCACCTCCAGCCTCTGGACACGACGCTGACAGACACAGCAAACCTTCTTGCCACAGCTCGCATTGATGTGCCATCCTGGATGAGCTGAACTACCTGAGCAACTTCTGTAGGTTGTAGAGTCCGTCTCATGCTACCACGAGTGTGAAAGCACAACCAACATTCAAAAGTGACCAAAACATCAGCCAGAAAGCATTGGTACTGAGATGTGGTCTGTGGTCCCCACCTGCATAACAGCTCCTTTATTGAGTGTGTCTTGATAATTGCCAATAATTTCCATCTATTGTCTATTCCATTTGCACAACAGCATGTGAAATTGATTGTCAATCAGTGTTGCTTCCTAAGTGGACAGTTTGATTTCACAGAAGTTTGACTTACTTGGAGTTATATTCTGTTGTTTAAGTGTTCCCTTTATTTTTTTAAGCAGTGTATAAAGCAGTCTGTGTCTCCTTTGTGATGTATATAGCAGTCTCAGTATATCCTATTTGGTGTATACACCAGTCTGTGTATCCTATATGATGTACATATCATCAGTCTAATTCTATCCTATGTGGTGTATACAGCAGAGGGTCAGTGTATCTTACATAATGTATACAGAATTTTCAGTGTGTCCTATGTGATGTATACAGCAGTCTCAATGTATCCTATGCAATGTAAACAGCAGTTTCAGTGTCTCCTATTTGATGTATATAATACTCTCCATGTATCCTATGTGATGTAAACAGCAGTCTCAGTGTATCCTCTGTTTATATATACCACAGTTACAGTGTGTCTTATGTGATGTATACACCAGTCTCAGCGTCTCCTATGTGATTTATACACCAACCTCAGTGTAGCATTTTACTACTTTAAATATGTACATTTTCTATATAAAGGATCGCAATATTGGGACCTGCCTGCTCCTTGATTTTAAAAGATTCTCTGAACAGTCCGCTGCATAATTATTATTATTTAAGGACTCTTTTCCTTATCTGTGTTGGCAGATATCACCCAAATTATATACAGACATTTTTTACTCATCGGCTTTCATTGGTGTTTGTGTTTTAACGTGCTGCCCAAGATAACTCTTCTTCCGATGTGACCCAGAGATGCAAAAAAATTGGACACTCCTAGTCTATGCATTGGATAATCTAAGGCTAAGTTGTTACCCAATGAGTATTTGGTGAGTTTTTGATGTAACAGCATTTCTGTACTTGTTAAATAAATTAGATTACTACATTTTTAGAGTGATTTTTTACATACATTTTTATTGTGTTTTTGACTCGGTGGTTAACTCTTTGGGGTATGTAATATTTTAAATAGAGCAGCTTTGTTTTGGATACTTCCTGGTAATTAGCTTTGGCAAAGCCTTATTGATATAGTCATGTATAGATTACAAGCATTTTTAGTGTTTTTCTGCATTGGAAACTTACTAAAAAATACATATGCATTTTTTACCTGAGAATTTTTCGCATCTAATGCAATTCTATGGTGAAAATCCGCACATAAAACTCAGTGTACCCTCAAGAGACATTGACATGTTGATGATTTAAAAAACACACTGCAGGACAGTTTATGTGAAAAAGGACATGACATTTCAAATCTCATCCACTTCGTTGGATATGTAATATGTTGTATCTTTTGCTCATCGAAAATATGCAGTGTTAAAAACTCATCAAAAATTCATTGTGTGAGCTTAACCTAATGGTGAATTGCCAGGTGGTGGACTTGTGCAGGTAACATTTGCAGCAAATTTCAGTATAAATCTCATCCATAAGCTGTAAATATTTTCAATGCAGAAAAAAGATAGTCTTGGATTTTTAGTGTAGTTTAACAATTTTCATTGAGGCAGTTGTTAATCAACAGCACAATCTGCATGGAAAAAATGGATTTTAAGCAAGTCCATGGTAGAATATTTCTGCTACATGTGAACTTACGTTAACTCCTAAAAGACTGAACTACTTTTGGCCTTATTGACTGTAACACCTATGCCGGTGCCCCAGCATGGTTTCCCTTCCCCCTCCATGCAGGGACGCCGACATACTCACGGACCCGTCCACGAGGCGTGTTCCCTGGCACGCTCTCTGCTTTCTGTGTCCCGGCAGCACCCTGCTCTGTTTTTAAAGGGCCAGGGCATACACCTGTTAAGGTGTTCCCAGCCAATAGCTGGGAGGCATCTTATATCAAATAGGGAGGTGCCTAAGCAACATTGCGCCATTAGTGAGGGAAGTGTGCTACTAGTGAGTTGTTAGGTCCCCTGGTCCTTGTGTGGCCAGTGTCTGAATTTGAACCTCTGGTACGTGTGTGGCCAGTGCCTGAACCACGTCTTGTCTGTGACTCTCTGTCAGTATCCATCCTGCCTGAGGGGTAAGTAAGCAATGGGCGATATTATAGCCACTATCAATAGAAATGTAAAAGCAAGATGTAGTAACATTAAAATTTAACTTTTATTTGATATGCAATAATATACACTGCTCAAAAAAATAAAGGGAACACTTAAACAATAGAATATAACTCCAAGTAAATCAAACTTCTGTGAAATCAAACTGTCCACTTAAGAAGCAACACTGATTGACAATCAATTTCACATGCTGTTGTGCAAATGGAATAGACAATAGATGGAAATTATTGGCAATTATCAAGACACACTCAATAAGGGAGTGGTTCTGCAGGTGGGGACCACAGACCACATCTCAGTACCAATGCTTTCTGGCTGATGTTATGGTCACTCTTGCATGTTGGTTGTGCTTTCACACTCGTGGTAGCATGAGACAGACTCTACAACCCACAGAAGTTGCTCAGGTAGTTCAGCTCATCCAGGATGGCACATCAATGCAAGCTGTCGCAAGAAGGTTTGCTGTGTCTGTCAGCGTAGTGTTCAGAAGCTGGAGGCACTACCAGGAGACAGGCCAGTAAACCAGGAGACGTGAGGGGGGGCCGTAGGAGGGCAAGAACCCAGCCGCAGGACCGCTGCCTCCACCTTTGTGCAAGGAGGAACAGGAGGAGTACTGCCAGAGCCCTGCAAAATGACCTCCAGCAGGCCACAAATGTGCATGCACAAACGGTTAGAAACCGACTCCATGAGGGTGGTATGAGGGCCCGACGTCCACAGATGGGGGTTGTGCTCACAGCCCAACACCGTGCAGGTGTTATGATCTGCAACAAGAACTAAGGAAAGAAGGGGAAAGCTTTCCTTACAGTAAGACTAAGCTGAATCCCTACGATGTAGCGGGCTGCCTGTTCCTAGCGGACAGACCCACCTTAGTCCTAGGCTAGTCTGAACGAAGACCTATAGAGTAAAAGGAAGGGATCCCTAAAAGAACTAAGGATTGGAATAAAAAGGGACACCTCCTGAACAGAGAAGGTTGTTGCAGAAAACAAGAGACAAACTGACAAAAAGGTACTAGAGGTCCCAAAGGACCAAGCGAACTGAGAGATAGGCACCAAAGCACCTGGCTAGCAAAACAGTCAAACAACACTGAAGTCCAGCACAGCCAAAAAGGCATAGCTGGAATATAAAGGCAGATGGTCACGTGACCACAAAACACAAGATGGAAAAAACAAACAGGAGGGTTCTAACAGTACCCCCTCTTTTAAGAGGATCCTTCGGATCCTCCAGGCCCAGGCCTATCCGGAAACCTCTTGTGGAAAGCTCTAACAAGCCTAGGTGCAGAGACATCATCCGCCCTCACCCAGGAGTTATCTTCGGGACCGAAACCCTTCCAGGAGACGAGATACTGTACTCGCCCTCTATGCCATCTGGAATTCAAGATACGTGAAATCTCATATACGCCGTCTTCCACTACAGGAGGAACTGAGATAGTGGCATCCCTATCAGATACATCCGCCTTTTTCAACAAGGAAACATGAAACACAGGATTAATCTTCCAGGAAGTAGGAACATCCAACCTAACCGCAGATGGGTTAACAACCTGAAGCACTTTAAATGGACCCACAAACTTAGGACCCAGTTTTTTAGAGGGAATCCTCAACCGCAGGTTCCTTGAGGACAACCAAACCATGTCACCCACAGAAAACAAAACCTCCTTACGTTTCCTGTCAAAATACTTCTTGGACTTCTTGTTAGCCTCTTGAAGGTTGCAATGTACATTAGTCCAAACTCTCTCCAAATCACTGGAAAAATTCTCCTCCTCCGGCACCGCCGACCCTAATTTGGAGAACGAACCAAAAGACGGATGTCTCCCAGTACAACAAAAAAAAGGAGAACACCCAGCAGAGGAGGATGTATGATTGTTAAGAGCAAATTCTGCGAGAGGCAGAAACTCAGACCACACCTCTTGATTGTCCGCCACAAAACATCGCAAAAACTGTTCTACATCCTGGTTCTTTCCTTCAGTCTGTCTATTAGACTCAGGATGATACCCAGACGAAAATGACAAATGGACTCCCAACCTGTCACAAAAAGCACACCAAAAGCGAGCCACAAACTGAGGTCCTCTATCAGAAACAATATCCATGGGAACGCCATGAAGCTTGACAATCTCCTTAACAAATGCCTTAGCAAGTGTCTTGGTGCAGGGCAACTTAATGAATGAAACCAAATAACACATCTTACTAAAACGGTCCACGACCACCCAGATGACAGTAAATCCCTCGGACACGGGCAGATCAGTAATAAAATCCATTGTGAGATGCGTCCAAGGCGCACTAGGAATCTCCATAAAGGAAAGCAACCCCGCAGCAGGAGTATGTGAAGCCTTTGACCTAGCACACACCGTACATTAACACACCCACTCGATGACTTCTTTCTGCCATCCAGGCCACCAAAAACTGCGACTGATAAGTCTCTTAGTCTCAGATATTCCTGGATGACCTGCCAACCGAGACTCATGACAGTCCACAAACAAGTCTCTCCTAAAGGTTCTACGCACAAACATCCTCCCATGGGGAGTGTTAGATGGAGCATCATCTTGAGCTTTTAGAATCCCATTCTCTAAAACGGAGTCCAATGCCGCCACCACACCTTATTTCTGTAAAATGTTCTCCTCCTCCTCGGCACTGACTGCAGGAGAGAAGCTGCGAGATAAAGCATCGGCTTTAACATTCTTAGTACCAGGGATATAGGTAACAGAAAAATGAAACCGAGAAAAAAAAAGTGCCCACCTAGCTTGACGGGAATTTAAGCGCTTGGCAGCATCCAGATGGATCAAATTCTTATGATCTGTGAAAACCTGAATAGGAAATCTAGCGCCCTCCAAAAAATGACGCCAATGTTCAAACGCGAGTTTAACCCCTTTACAACCCAAGGTGGTTTGCACGTTAATGACCAGGCCAATTTTTACAATTCTGACCACTGTCACTTTATGAGGTAATTACTCTGGAACGCTTCAACGGATCCCCCTGATTCTGAGATTGTTTTTTCGTGACATATTGTACTTCATGATTGTGGTAAAATTTCTTCGATATCACTTGTGTTTATTTGTGAAAAAAATGGAAATTTGGCGAAAATGTAGAAAATTTTGCAATTTTCAAAATTTTAATTTTTATGCCCTTAAACCAGAGAGATATGTCACTCAAAATAATTAATAAATAACATTTCCCACATGTCTACTTTACATCAGCACAATTTTGGAACCAAACTTTTTTTAAAGGGGAGCTATAAGGGTTAAAAGTTGACCAGCGATTTCTCATTTTTATTTTCGCAGGGGTAACAGGAAAAAATTGACCCCAAAATTTGTTGTGCAATTTCCCCTGGGCACGCAGATACCCCATATGTGGGGAAAAAAACACTGTTTGGGCGCACGGCAGAGTTCGGAAGGGAAGGAGCGCCATTTGACTTTTTGAATGTAAAATTTGCTTGAATAATTAGCGGACGCCATGTTGCATTTGGGGAGCCCCTGATGTGCCTAAACAGTGGATACCCCCCACAAGTGACACCATTTTGGAAACTAGACCCCTCAGGGAACTTATCTAGATGTGTGGTGAGCATCTTGAACCCCCAGGTGCTTCACAGAAGTTTATAACATTGAGCCGTGAAAATAAAATTTTCACATTTTTCCCACAAAAATGTTTTTCAGTCCCCACTTTTGCATTTTCATAAGGGTAACAGAAGAAATTGCACTATGCAGTTTGTTGTGCAATTTCTCCCGAGTTAGCAGATACCCCATATGTGGGGGAAAACCACTGTTTGGGCACGCGGCAGGGTTCGGAAGGGAAGGAGCGCCATTTGAGTTTTTGATTGTAAAATTTGCTTGAATAATTAGCGGATGTGCCCCTGATGTTCCTAAACAGTGGAAACCCCCCACAAGTGACACCATTTTGGAAACTAGACCCCTCAGGGAACTTATCTAGATGTGTGGTGAGCACCTTGAACCCCCAAGTCCTTTACAGAAGTTTATAACATGGAGCCGTGAAAATAAAAAAATCAAACTTTTTCCACAAAAATGATGTTTTAGCCCCAATTTTTTTATTTTCATAAGGGTAAGAGGAGAAAATGGACCCCAAAAACTTTTGTGCAATTTCTCCTGAGTACGCCAATACCCCATATGTGGGGAAAATATAGTGTTGGGCGCACTGCAGAGTTCAGAAGGGAAGGAGAACTGTGTGACTTTTCAAACGCAAAATCGGCTGGAATCGAGAACGAATCGGTTGGAGAGCCCCTGATGTGCCTAAATACTGGAAACCCCCACAAGTGACCCCTTTTTGGAAACTACACCCCTCAAGGAATCAAGGGGTATAGTGAACATTTTGAACCCAGAGGTACGACACAGAATTTGATGACATTAGGTCATCAGATTGAATAAGTTGTCATTAGTCTTGAGCGCAAGTGCTCACTACTTGAGTTTGCATCGGGTACTCAGGTATGCACCATGTATCACGGGTGCTCAAGTGAAATGCTCGAGTCCCCGCCCGCATGTTTCACGGTTATTAGACACCCCAAAAAAAACATGCGGGGATCGCTTGTGCATGGCAGGCAATCCCCGTGAGGTTTTTTTGGCCGCGAAGCACATGGGGCCGAGACTCGAGCACCCGCGATACTCAATGCATACCCGAGCACCCGATGCAAACTCAAGTAGCGAGCACTTGCGTTCAACACTAGTTGCCATATCGTCATCTTTTTTTTTTTTGAAAAAAAAAAACAACCCTAACCCCAACTCTAACCCCAACCCTAACCCTAACCCCAACCCTAACATTAGCACAACCCTAACCTCAACCCCAGCCCTAGCGTTTATTTTTTACGCCATTCCTAGTGCGGTGTAAGTGATTAGACGACCTTATTCTTCGGGTCGGTGCAACTACAGAGATACCAGAATCATATCAGGTTTTTATGATTGACAGCTGTCACACACTAAAAGACACATATTTTGTAAAATCTAGTTTTTGCATTGCCATATTTTGAGAGCTATAATTTTTCCATATTTTGGCCGACAGAGTCATGTGACAGCTTGTTTTTTGAAGGATGAGTTGACGTTTTTATTGTTGCCATTTTCAGGCATGTGACATTTTTTGATTGCTTTCTATTCCAGCTTTTGGGAGGCAGAATAAACAAAAAACAACAATTCAGGAATTGTTTTTTTTAAATTTTTTTATTCTACTCCGCGTGTCGTAAAATTGATAAGGTAGCTTTATTCTTCGGGTCAGTACGTTTACAGCGGTACCACATTTATATAGTTTTTCTATGTTTGGCGCTTTTACACAATAAAAGCTATTTTATAGAAAAAATTATTTTTTTGCATCGCTTTATTCTGAGAGCTATAACTTTTTGATTTTTTTGGATGATGGAGCTGTATGGTGGCTTGTTTTTTGCAGGACAAGATGACGTTTTCAGCGGTACCATTTTTATTTATATTCGTCTTTTTGATTGCGTGTTATTCCAATTTTTGTTTGGCGGTATGATGATAAAGCATTGTTTTTTGCTTCGTTTTTTTTTTTTTTTTACAGTATTCACTGAAGGGGTTAACTAGTGGGACAATTTTATAGGTCAGGTCGTTCCGGACGCGGCAATACCAAATATGTGTACTTTTATTGTTTTTTTGTTTTTTTTTCATAATAATATTTATTGATGGGTACATTATATTTTTATTTTTGGTGATTATTATTTTTTTTTTTTTAAATATTTTTACAATTTTTTTTTTCTTCACTTTCTTACAGTTTTTATACTTTATTACTTTGTCCCACTATGGGACTTTCACTTTTTTTATTCTGATCGCCTGCATAGCATAGGGATGGAGCACCATCCCTGTGCCATGCAGGCAGTCAGCGCTGCACAGTGAGAAGATTGTTTGGTCATGCACTGCGCATGGCCCAAAAATCTTCCTGCTGTCTGGTGACCCGCATGTTGTCATGACGACATCGGGTCGTCATGGCAACACCCGGGTAGCCGCGGCAGACAGAACTGGAGGCCATAAGAGGAGGTGAGTATTGCGATCACCTCCCCTTAGCCACCGCAATGCTGTGATCGACTTCGATCGCAGCATTGCGGGGGTTAATGTGACCGCTCCCTGCACATAGTACCGGGTGTCAGCTGTGACAATCAGCTGACACCCGGCGGCGATCGCACCCCCACACAGCCTGTTTACGCGCGCGATCGCCATGACGTACTAATACGGGTCAGGCTCTTAAGTCCCAGGGCACAGACGCGTATTAGTACGTCATGGGCTTTAAAGGGGTTAATAGCCAGCAACTCCCGATTTCCAACATCATAATTCAATCCGGTTTACGAAATTTTTTTTTGAAAAGAAGGCACAAGGATGTACTCCATCCCTGTTCTCCTGAGACAAAACTGCTCCGACCCCCACCGATGAAGCATCGACCTCGACCAAAAAAGGCTTTGTCTCATCAGGCTGCATAAGGATAGGGGCTGAACTGAACCTCTCTTTGAGATAAATGCTTCAATGGCCTCAGTAGTCCATTGGACCGCATTCGCACCTTTCAAGGTGAGATCGGTTAGAGGCTTAACAATTGCAGAAAAATTCTTAATGAATTTCCTGTAATAATTGGCAAAACCCAAAAATCTCTGTATAGATTTCAAACCAATAGGCCTAGGCCATTCCTGCACAGCCTGAACCTTCACCGGGTCCATCTCAAAGCCCTCGCTTGAGACAATGTAGCCCAAAAAACAAATTTTCTGCACAGCGAACTCACATTTCTCCAGCTTAGCAAAGAGTGAATTATCACTCAATAAGTCCAAAACTTCACGTACACTCTGCCAATGGGACTCCAGATCTGGCGAATAAATCAAAATGTCATCCAAATACACAACCAGATTCTTACCAATCAAAGGTCTCAAGATGTCATTAATAAGGTTCTGAAAAAATGCAGGTGCATTGGTAAGACCGAAAGGCATCACCAGATTCTCAAAATGACCTACCGGAGTGTTAAAAGCAGTTTTCCACTCATCACCCTCCTTCACTCGTAACAAATTGTATGCCCCCCGGAGATCAATCTTAGAGAACCACTTGGCCCCAACTAACTGGTTAAACAAGTCAGGAATTAACGGCAATGGGTAGGAATTGCGTATGGTAATCTTATTAATTTCACGAAAATCCAGACACGGACGCAAACCCCCATCCTTTTTATTAACAAAAAGTGCCACAGGCGACTTAGAAGGTCTAAAGTGACCAGCGCTAGGTTAGTCTGTATGTACTCCTCCAAGGCCTTTCTTTCAGGGATAGTTAGATTAAAAAAGCGACTCTTGGGAAGAGTAGCTCCCGGAATAAACTCGATGGCGCAATCATAATCTCTATGAGGAGGTAAAACTTGCGACTCCTCCTCCGAAAAAACCCTCCAAAAATCTTGAATAGGTACAGGTAATTCCCCTTTTCCCACAGCCGCAATGCGACCATTACAACATTTATCATAGCATTTTGGACTCCAAGACGTAATCATATTAGTAGACCAGTCCAGCAAAGGATTGTGCAGTTTTACCCAAGGCAATCCTAGAACGACCGGAGAGGGTAATTTATCTAATACAACCAAGTCCAAAATTTCTTGGTGAAGACCATTGATAGTAAGGGGAAATGCAGCAACCTTGTGAGTAATGCATTTCAAGGGAGTGTTATCAATAGCAATCACAGAAATAGGTGATGACAAAGGTTTGGATTTCATATTTAAGTTTTTCCAAAAACCCTTTATCAATCACATTAAGTGTTGAATCACAATCCACAAATACCTGAAATTCGATCAAATTTTCGTGCAAAGTAGTACTCCCTGAAAGAAATACTCCTGCAAAGCATAAACAAGCTATACATGCGTACCTGACCTTTTTTTTCCTTTACTTAAACGAAGCTCACAATACTTAATCAAATGGTCAGCTTTACTACAATAAAGGCACAATCCCACGGCGAACCTCCGGTCTCTTTCCTGAGAGCGGAGCGACATCGCCCCAACCTTCATCGGTTCTCCGCCGTCTGAGCAGATTTTCTGGAGACTAGGACCTGGCAATACAGGAGTCTTTACCTCATTTTGCCTAGATCTCAGCCTCCTATCCACACGAACAGCTAATTGCATGGCATCCTGCAGAGTCTCAGGTGCAGGGAATGCAATTTGTAAATCCTTAACCCTTTCACTCAGACCAGCAAGAAATAGACATTTCAGAGCAGGATCATTCCATCTGACTTCAGAAGCCCACCTTCTGAAGTGTGTGCAATAAATCTCAGCATCATCTGACCCCTGATTCAAACGCCTGAGTTCTGCCTCAGCAGATGAGATTCGATCAGGATCGTCATATAATAGACCCATAGCAGAAAAAAAACTCTTCTACTGACCTCAAACATGGATCATTAGGTTGAAGAGAAAAGGCCCACCCTTGTGGTTCATTGCGCAAAAGTGACATAATAAAACCAATGTGCTGTGATTCATTCCCAGATGGCCTTGGTCTCAAACGAAAATATAACAAACAAGCATTTTTAAAGGAAAAAAAATCTTCCTGTTTACCATAAAAAACATCAGGCAGTCCTACCTTGGGTTCGACAAAATGCACTCCGGAACAGCCACTCACGTGTTGCTGGAGCTCCACCACCTCCAGAGTCAACCCCTGAAAGCGTCGAGCCAAATCCTGGACGGAAGCCATACTGATCCCAGTATTAATATTTCCTTAATTTTCTTTTTTTTTGGCTGGACTTACTGTTATGATCTGCAACAAGAACTAAGGAAAGAAGGGGAAAGCTTTCCCTACAGTAAGAATAAGCTGAATCCCTATGATGTAGCGGGTTGCCTGTTCCTAGCGAACAGACCCTCCTTAGTCCTAGGCTAGTCTGAGCGAAGACCTACAGAGTAAAGCGAAGGGATCCCTAAAAGAACTAAGGACTGGAACAAAAAGGGACACCTCCTGAACAGAGAAGGTTGTTGCAGAAAACAAAGGACAAACTTACAAAAAGGTACTAGAGGTCCCAAAGGACCAAGCGAACTGAGAGATAGGCACCGAAGCACCTGGCTAGCAAAACAGTCAAACAGCACTGAAGTCCAGCACAGCCAAAAAAGGCGGAGCTGGAATATAAAGGCAGATGGTCACGTGACCACAAAACACAAGATGGAAAAAACAAACAGGAGGGTTCTAACAGCAGGACGCTTGGCATTTGCCACAGAACACAAGGATTGGCAAAGTCGCCACTGGCGCCTTGTGCTCTTTAAAGATGAAAGCAGATTCACACTGAGCACATGTGACAGACGTGACAGAGTCTGGAGATGCCATGGAGAGCGATCTGCTGCCTGCAACATCCTTCAGCATGACCGGTTTGGCAGTGGGTCAGTAATGGTGTGGGGTGGCATTTCTTTGGAGGGCCGCACAGCCCTCCATGTGCTCGCCAGAGGTAGCCTGACTGCCATTAGGTACCGAGATGAGATCCTCAGACGCCTTGTGAGACCATATGCTGGTGCGGTTGGCCCTGGGTTCCTCCTAATGCAGGACAATGCCAGACCTCATGTGGCTGGAGTGTGTCAGCAGTTCCTGCAAGATGAAGGCATTGAAGCTATGGACTGGCCCGCCCATTCCCCAGACCTGAATCCGATTGAGCACATCTGGGACATCATGTTTCGCTCCATCCACCACGTTGCACCACAGACTGTCCAGGAGTTGGCAGATGCTTTATTCCAGGTTTGGGAGGAGATCCCAAAGGAGACCATCCGCAACCTCATCAGGAGCATGCCCAGGCGTTGTAAGGAGGTCATACAGGCACGTGGAGGCCACACACAATACTGAGCCTCATTTTGACTTATTTTAAGGACATTACATCAAACTTGGATCAGCCTGTAGTGTGTTTTTCCACTTTAATTTTGGGGGTGACTCCAAATCCAGGCCTCCATTGGTTAATAAATTTGATTTCCATTGATGATTTTTGTGTGATTTTGTTGTCAGCACATTCAACTTTGTACAGAACAAAGTATTCAATGAGAATATTTCATTCATTCAGATCTAGGATGTGTTATTTGAGTGTTCCATTTATTTTTTTGAGCAGTGTAGATCAAAGTGAGTATCTACTCAAAACACAAATTAAACACACAAGGTCCTCATGACCCCAAATCCAGAGACAAGTGCATGTACTGATATAAAATTCTACAGCAGAAAATTTTACTAAGTATATATATCAACCACTAAAATGAGTATAACTTTAGCCAAAGTCTATACCCATACAGATTCAATGCATACTCAGAAGATATTGCAGTAAGGTAGGTTAAAGATAATAGAGTCATACACCTACCTAAGAAACTAGGCAAATGGTGACCAGGTGTACGCAAATTGCACTTAAGAACACTGAGTCCGACATAAGTATAATAAAAGGTGCTACTGTGCTGCACATCTGTCCTTTAGATAACAAACGTACAGGACAAACATCTAAATGCACAAATCACCACAGAAAACACATAAAATAAACTCTGTCTGTCATAAGTCAGAACAAACCTCTCAAAGAGTGCAAAGGACTCCTACTGTAGAAAAAACTGAAGCAGTCTTACCAAGTCCTGCAAATCAGTATGTCTCAGTCAGTGCCAGTGTGGCATCAATCTCATAAGTCCCACTAACTGGTCACATAGAAGAGAGATAGAGATGTGGTGCTCCCTACGCTTTTCCTCTCATCCAGATTCATCAGGGGAGACCTTCTTGACTGGGAATGCTCCAGCATAACTGACCATCCAGTCATTATCCTCCTAGGTGGTCACATTTGACCATGAACGCCATAATAGCTCCCACCATGGAGCTTCTATTAATTCCAGCCGCCCTTAGAGTTCACGGCTGCATCATTTCTGGTCGCTTCTGACCTACTTCCGGCATCTGGAGTGCAAGCTTCAGCCGTGGAGCGCATCCTCAGCCGCCTGGTCGTCATTTCCGGTGACATAGTGCTGCCGCCGGTCACCCGAACGCATAATATAGCAGTGGAACGCACTTGTGCATTAAGACGCAGCACTACACTGTGTTCCAAATTATTATGCAAATAATATTTTCTCAGATTTTCCCAAATTACCTATATGAATTGCAGTCATTGTAATTTTCCAGTCAAATAACTGGCTATTTATGCCCATAGCAGCAAGAGATGCAGATGTGTTATGTGCAGCATGAGACGGGGCATTATCATGCATGAAATGATCTTGATGGTCCAGATGGATGGAGTGGAGGATGGCTGGTTGATGGACACCCCATGCAAACACGGCTACGGCGCTAACAAGGAAGAGGTGGAGTAATGTTTTGGGCTGGAATCATGGGTAGAGAGATTGTCGGCCCTTTCAGGATCCCTGAAGGGGTAAAGATGAACTCCATAATGTATGTTGAGTTTCTCAAACAGCACTTCCTTCCATGGTTCAAGAAGAAGAACTGTGCATTCCGCAGCAAGATCATTTTCATGCATGATAATGCCCCGTCTCATGCTGCACATAACACATCTGCATCTCTGGCTGCTATGGGCATAAAAGGAGACAAACTTATGGTGTGGCCCCCATGCTCCCCTGACCTCAACCCCATTGAGAACCTCTGGAGCATCATCAAAAGGAGTGTCTATGATGGCGGGAGGCAGTTCACATCTAAGCAACAGCTCTGGGAGGGTATTCTGTCCTCATGCAAAACAATTAAAGCAGAAACCATCCAAAACCTGACAAATTCAATGGACGAGAGAGTTCAGAAGCTCCTTTTGAACAAGGGGTCCTATGTGCAAATGTAACATCACCTAGAATAAAGTTTTGAGTTGAAAACTGTTTGATTTCAGTTTGTAATAACCTGCTAATGCTTATAATTTCAAAAATTACAATTTTTTGTTCTTTATTAAAATGAAAAGGTTGAAAACTCTGCTGTGCATAATAATTTGGAACATGGATTTTGAGTGCAGTTTGAGTTTTTTATTTTTTTTTAAATATACTGTTATCATAGGCAGTTTGTACAAAAACCTTTCAATTGTACTCTAATAGTTATTTGACTGGAAAATTACAATGACTGCAATTCATATAGGTAATTTGGGAAAATCTGAGAAAATATTATTTGCATAATAATTTGGAACATAGTGTATGTTCTAGGCGATCATACGCTACTTAGGGACTGCAGAGAAGCAGCGCCATGTTAGAGGCAGTCACACACAACTTGGGGCCCGCACATAAGCAGGGCAGAGGTGAACTAAATACATGTATAATCTTCAGTCCTCAGTCCCTCTTAAGAGATAAATCCCTTAATGGCCACCCATCCTAAAATGACATAACAATATACTATCAGGTGTTGGATCCAAAGTAGCCTAAATAGGGATAAAAAGGGGGGGGGGCACGGATAAAGATATATATCCATACTCAACGTGTGCCACCCACCACCTGAGGTATCGGTTGCATTCTAGCCACAGTAATAAATATGTAGAGGGATAAAAATGAGCATAAGGTCCTCCCAAACCCACGCATGTCCAAAACAGATGTAAGATAACCTAATAGAAAGTATTTGGGACTCTGGCAAGAGAAAAGAGCTACCCTCAGGAGTAAATGCAATGTCAACTGTCGCTGGAGATGCTCTGTATACATAAAAGATGGTGAGGGGCAGACTAGTGGTATGACTATGGAGAAATATCTAATAGAGCAGGGTGTGAAGAAAAGGGTGCATCTACCTCAAACCTAAAACTTGTTCTCAACATCTAACCCTACCTGACAGTGGAGGTTGGCACCCTCAACCTGCGCAATGGCGCCCCCACTCCGCGGCGGCTGACCCTACTCTCCTGTCCCTCCTCTTACAGAAAACATTTGTATGATACCTGCTCGTTCAGTCCCCTGGGTACCATGGTACGTAGATTGTTTATCCATCTTGTTTCTCTTTGTAGGATAATCCTATCCCAGTCACCCCCTCTTAGTGGGGATTTGATCTTATCAATACTAATAAATTTGATGCAGTCCGTAAGTCCCTGATGTAAGATATTGACATGATTAGCCAGGGGTGTATCCCTCTTGTTAATTATATCTCGCAAATGTTCACAAATCCTTCTCCTAAATTCTCTCCTGGTTTTTCCCACGTATTTAACATTGCATTGGTATGTAGCTTTATATATGATCCCTGTAGACCTACAGTTGATGAATGTATTAATCTTGTATACCTTTCCAGTCACTTTACTATCAAATGTTTTAGCTTGGGTAATGGCCTTACATGCAACACAGGTGCCACATTTAAAACATCCTTCAATAGGGGTTTTAAGCCAGTTGGTCTCTGATCTTTGGACGTAGTGGCTATGTACAAGTGTGTCTCGCAGGGACCTACCCCTCTTATATGTGATCTGAAGGGATGATTTCACATATTCGCCTACATCCTCATCCATATGTAGAATCGGCCAGTGTTTCTGAAGAATTTGTCTAACTTCATTAGACTTATTCGAAAATGTGGTAACCAAACAACAGATATCACCGCTCTCCTGCTCTTTAAAGGGCGGAATTAACAAAGCCGTACGTTCTCTTGCCAGAGTCTCCTTATAGGCCTTAGTTAGAACCCTATCTGGGTAGCCTCTTTCAGTAAACCTCCTGTGCAGTTCAGCTGCCTGATGATGAAAAACAGTGTCATTTGAGCAATTCCTGCGAACTCTCATAAACTTTCCCTTTGGAATGCCTTTCCTTAACGGGAGGGGATGGTTGCTCTCCCACCTTAGCAGTGAGTTGGTAGCTGCTTTTTTCCTATAGGTCTGGGTTGCAATTTCACCACTCACCTCTTTACGTATGAGGATATCAAGAAAATGGTAAGGTGTCTCCACCCACTTCATAGGTAAAATGTAGGTTCAAGTGATTCTGATTCAATCTGTTTACAAAGATGTCAAACTGTGTAGAATCCCCTTTCCAAAAGATCAGGATATCATCTATATAGCGTACCCATAATGCTACCCTCTCACTGCCTTCGATTGGGTTGTCCCCGAAGACGACCGTCTCCTCTCACCAGCGCAGGTACAGATTAGCGTACAATGGGACACAGGGGATCCCCATCGCCATACCCCTGATCTGGTGGAAGTATACACAGTCGAACAGAAAGACATTCCTGTTAAGACAGAATTCCAGTGATCTCTGGACAAAAGCATTGTGCTCAATAAATTGGTGGCCTCCACTGCGCAAAAAATAATCAGCTGCTTCCAGCTGGACTTGGTAAGACTGTTTCAGTTTTTTCTACAGTAGGAGTCCTTTGCACTCTTTGAGAGGTTTGTTCTGACTTATGACAGAGTTTGTCTTATTGCACTATGTGTTTTCTGTGGTGATTTGTGTATTTAGATGTTTGTCCTGTATGTTTGTTATCGAAAGGATAGGTGTGCAGCACAGTAGCACCTTTTATTATACTTATGTCGGACTCTAAATTATCAGTGTTCTTAAATGAAATTTGCGTACACCTGGTCACCATTTGCCTAGTTTCTTAGGTAGGTGTATGACTCTATTATCTTTAACCTACCTTACTGCAATATCTTCTGGGTATGCATTGAATCTGTATGATTATAGACTTCAAGAGAATGCCAAGAGTGTGCAAAGCAGTCATCAAAGCAAAAGGTGACTACTTTGAAGAACCTTGAATATAAGACATATTTTCAGTTGTTTCACACTTTTTTGTTAAGTATATAATTCCACATGTGTTAATTCATGGTTTTGATGCCTTCAGTGTGAATGTAAAATTTTCATAGTCATGTAAATACAGAAAAATCTTTAAATGAGAAGGTGTGTCCAAACTTTTGGTCTGTACTGTATATACTTAGTAAAATTTTCTGCTGTAGAATTTTATATCAGTACAAGCACTTGTCTCTGGATTTGAGGTCATGAGGACCTTGTGTGTTTAATTTGTGTTTTGAATAGATACTCACTTTGATCTATTTTATTGCATATCAAATAAAAGTTGCATTTTAATATTACCACATCTTGCTTTTACAATGCCTGAGGAGTAGTCTGAACGGAGCTTGAGTCCCTGTCTGTGTACCTTGTCCCAGGTGTCTGCAGCTGCAGTACCAAGGACTGCCTAGGACCTGGTGGTTACCTGCAGCTCAAGCCTAGCACCACCATCAGGAGCTCCAGTGAACACCACTTAGCTATGCCCCTCCTAGGTAAGCCTGGCCCTGTGGCACAGTGGGTGCACAAACCACGTGCGTCACCTGCGGGCGTGACAATAACCTTGTACAATTTTCAATTCTGACGTGTACATTTCTGTGGTAATAACTCTGTAATGCTTCTACATATTTCAAAAATTCTGAGATTTTTTTTCCAATAAAATTTGTGTTCAATTATGAAATTATTGGAAATTTGATAAAATATTAGGATTAGGAAAAAAATGACTATTTTCAGTCTTTGAATTTATATGCTCTTATAGAAAATAGTCAAACCCACACAAATAGTTAATAAATAACATTTCCTATATGTGTACTTTATGTCATTTTTGACTGATCTTTTATTTTGTTAGGATGGTAGAATAGTTAAAAGTTTAGCAACAAATTTACATATTTTCAAGGAAATTTACAAATCATGTTCTTCACGCAACAGTAATGCTAAACATATGAACAAGGGCGTAACGATCGTGGTTGCAGCCAGCGCATATTTCAGCTGAATGTGCATTCCTGTATCACAACACAAGCTACTGCCAATCAGAGGCCGGCAGCTGACATCAGCGTGCGAGTCACTGGCCGCTCTGGGCAGTGACATCATTTGCTGCCAATCACTTGCATGCTGACATCAGCTGATGGCTTCTGCACTGGCTACAGAAGAGGATGTTGTGCGGCATGGGATAGGGGAAAGGTGAGTAGAAACGTTTATTTTTTTTATGCATTAAAGAACAGTGGCAGAACAGGGACATATATACTGTTGAGGGAGGGCAATAACCCTTCACGGTTGACCAAGTGAGTGTCAAATTATTATGTTGATTGCGCAATCCACAGAAAACCAAACGGAGGCAATGCGTGCTCTGTATTGGGAGGATTCAAAGAATCTCTGATCCTGTTTATTTTGCTTAGCATTTTATATTGTTTTGAGTTTATCAATGTCCAATCATCTACTGCCGTACTACAGGCTTGAACCAATGTTAGTACAATTATTACGGAAACACATATATGGTCATATTATCATTGTTAGTTTGAAGAACTATGGAAATTTTACAAGGTCAATCCTGGCCTAATCTAGTTAGATAACAGGAGCGGAGTGTCTGACAAAATACAAAATGTTCTTGTGAGAAAAAGTTTGTGGGAAAGATGAACAGAAGAAAAGAAGGAAAGAATGTATGTTATGCAAGGAGTGATAATAACATGATTTTGAAACAAGCAGACAAAATGGAGTTGCTATAGCATGAATATCAATATGTCCTTTACATTCCCCCCGAAAAATTATGTTGTTATCAACAATAGAGGTGCTTTCCCAGGGTCATGCTTTGAGCCTGAGGGACATTGGTTTTCACTCAATTAGTGCCCTTGTTACCAATCGAGGCCGTCGCGGCATGTCCATCCCCCTTGTTAGTTGATATAATCATAAAGCTCTGATCTTCAGACGTGAGGTTGTTTGGGGCAAGCGGGTAAAGGTCATCATTCCCTTGTCATCCAGGTCCTCAATGCTGGTTACATCTGGAAGGTACGTGTACAGTAGCACTGGATGTTGGTTGACAGTGTCCTCCTTGCTCTCTGATGACTGGCAGGTTTTCCTCATGCAAAATGGGATACAATAAAAGACTAGTTTTAGTAAGACATATATTAACAAGATGCAAGCAACAATATGCAACACTCCTTGTAATATTCCAGCAATCCATCCACCAATCTCTTTAAACCAATTAGCAGGATTTAAAAAGGAAAATGTATCAGACCACCAACTGTCTTTGGTCAATTCATTATGTTTGTTATACTCTTCCCTGAGTTTCCTAATGTCTTCCATTTTAGTCTTTAACCGTATGGTAGAGTCGGGGTCAATATAGTGACAACAGGCTGGGCCTATAACTTGACACATCCCTCCTTGAGCTGCTGTTATATAGTCCAGCACTAAAGTATTTTGATTAGCCACTATAATAAGCTGATTCTGCACTGCAACAGTAGTATTAATTACTTCCAAAATATTCCAAATCTGGTCATCTAAGTAATCAGTGACTTCCACTAATTTGTCCCACATTTGTGTTACCATAGGGTAGAGGAAGACAGTACTGGCTATCTTATTGGGTATACTCATTTGTACTAAATGAGGTCTTCCTGATGGGCGTGGGGTGTTGTCTTTGGCACGTTTATAGATGGTATGAAGAGGGATGGCTCTCATATCTACTTTACTATGGGGAATAAGATAAGTGGCTGGAGTTAGCTGGGCCAACGTACAAGTCCCCCCTACTCCTACTGGGAGCCATTTATACGCATTATTCCCACAGACCCAATATGTGGCTGATGGCAGATCCCATAAAGCAGAGTGCTGTAATACTATTTTATGTACCAAATTGATAAAAACGGTGTTATTTGATAACATACACCATGAAGGCATTTGTCCCAGGGGCCACAATATCCAACATCCGGATTGTCACATGTTGGATCACTAGACTTTTATTCAGAAAATTCATGTTTTACTGCTGTTGGGGTTGTCAGGAGCACTTGGTATGGTCCATCATACAATGGTTCTAGTCCGTGTTTCCGAACAAGCTTCTTCACATACACATAATCTCCGGGATTGAGGGTATGACAACCTTCTGCATCAGCTGGATCTGGAATAGAAGATGATACTAATGCATGGGTGTTAGTTAAGGCTTTGGCAAGCTGAATCACATATTGCACAACATAATCTGTTTCTTCTGATAATTGTTGTGGGGTAAATCTAGCTATGGCTGGTTGTGACCCAAATAGTATCTCATAGTGTGACAGTTTGTGTTTCCCTATGGGTGTGGTGTGTATGTGATATAGTGCAATGGGAAGGAGCTCAGGCCACTGGGCCGTAGTCTCCTGCATCATTTTGGTTAATTGCCCTTTCAGTGTGCCATTCAATCTCTCCACCTTGCCACTTGACTGTGGATGGTAAGGAGTATGTAACGCCACTGTTGATCCGATCATGGTAAGTATTTCTTGATATACGCATGAGGAAAAAGCTGGTCCTTGATCACTTTCGATAACCTCTGGGACTCCATACCGGCGAACAACTTCAGAGATCAGCTTCTTGGCGGAAGTCTTGGCAGTCATGTTTGGAACGGCGAATGCTTCTGGCCAACTGAAAAACATATCCACTACCACTAAGCAGTATTCATAACGTCCTGCTTTAGGGAGAGTGATGTTATCAACTTGCAATCGTTGGAACGGATACTCTGGTTTGGCAAGGTGTTTTGTCGGTACATTCTATAATCCGCCTGGGTTGCAGGTTATCAATTTAGCACCCGCCTCCTTCCACGACTGGCGTTCTTCTTTAGAGACTTTCTGCTGTCTGGAGCGTAGCTTTGTGATTGGAGGGACCGGTTGATGCTCTTCTGCAGGTTGATCCTGGGTTGGCACGGAATTTAGCTGTTTGGCCTGTTGCTGCATAACAGCCATGGACATGGATGTCGGAAGAAGAGCTGCTCGCTTAGCATGGAGATCAGCAAGTGCATTATCTCTTGCTTCAGGGGCATCTGGTCGGGTATGAGCTTTTACCTTTACGACAGCCAACTGTCTTGGTAGTTGCACCGCTTCCATCCATTGTCTGACGCTTTCAGCATTTTTCACAGGAGAACCTGCAGTCAGAGCTTTGAGCTCGGCTTCCTGTGCTGACATACTGGGAGGTAAGACTGCAGCCTCTACCAATGTATCTTCAGTTGTGACAGCATATCCAGTATGAAACCTGCCAGAGGTGTCAACATATCTGGATCCATCCGTATATAACGTAAGTTTTGGGTCATCCAAGGGTACTTCCCCCACTAGAACAAGTGGAGTTGACTCCGCAGTAATTTGTTCCAGACAATCATGCGGTGGAGCCTCTTTCCCCTCTCCTTCAGGTGCTGGTAGCAGGGTGGCTGGGTTGATGGTGGTGCACCGCTGTAATTTCACATTTTCTGGCAACATCAACGAACACTGCAGCCGCAGGTGTCTCTGTGTAGACAGATGTTTAGGTTGCTGTGTGGCGTTAACCGCTCATAGACAGCTAGGGGAGAGATGCGCTGGGTAATAACCGACTGGGCGCTGCTTTGTACAGTGTCTCTGCATGAGTACTCCGGCTGCATGCCCTCCTGTTTCAGAGACATACAAATGGAAAGGTTGAGCATAGTCCGGGTTTCCAAGGGCAAGGGCTGTCATTATCCTTGACTTTAGTTGTTCAAAGGCTTGTTGCAGCAGTTCTTGGTGGTCCTTGTTGTTTACATCAGCCAGAGTGTCTTCTTTTAATGCATCATATAAGAGCTGCATCAGACATGAGGCGTCTGGGATCCATTGTCTGCAATATGTACATAGTCCGAGGAACCGTTGCAGCTCTATGGGATCTTTTGGGAATGGTAGTAGGTAGATGACCGTCTTCCTTTCTTCTGTGAGATGTCTGGCACCCTGAGTAAGGCAGTGGCCTAAGAAGACATCTTGACCGAGGCAAAACTGAAGCTTTGAGGCTGAGACTGGACAATTCAGTTTTGCCAGATGCTTGAGGAGGCTAACACTGGCCCTGATGGACATTTGCTCCTTGGGGGCTACGGCAGCAGACAGCTAGATATGTTCTTTACAAACTGATTAGGGCTATTCTGCGAACTCTGCGGCATCACTGCACCGTCCAAGTCATTTGCCTGCCCTGATATGTAAATGCAAACAGAAACTGACAGTCTTTGTGTAGTGGAATGCTAAAAAAAAAACGTTTGCTAAATCAATTACTGTAAACCAGACAACGTGTATGTGCATCTATTAGAAACTTAAGGATATATGACTATCTAGAGAATTAGTTTACATCACCATATTTTAGCCCTAATGTCAAAGTGGACATCAATATGTGCTGTTGAGGGTAGTGGATTGATTAGCCAACTTATCCTGAGCCCATATTTTAAGGGCTTGACAGAAGTCAACCCCACTCTCATACGTATTGGCGTCTAATGCTCTGTCACACACTGATCATGATGATCTTTCTCATACACATTCTAGGTGTAGTGTGTACTGCTGCCTGTATTCTGGGTGTGCCAAGATGGCTGCCACCAGAAGGAAGCATACTACAGGAAGGGTGCACCAAGATGGCCACCACCAAAGGGACATCTGGTCAGATGCAATGGGTGTAGCAACATGGCCGCTGCAGGAAGGGTTGGAACTTTGGGCGGACATAGGCGGACATAGGTATAACAGATGAGGATGGGGCACTAGGAGTGGCTTGGGTAGTGGCAAGGGGTGGGTCTCCTGGATGGGGGGGCACGTGACATGTAACACAATAATCTGCTGACAATGGATTCTGCTGGCCACAATTAGAACATTCCCAACAATTCATTACTCCGCCATTATCGGAGAGCAGTATCTTTGTAATACACATAACATAGCGTCTTTCCCTTATTGTCTGTATTTTCTTCCTCCATTCACCCTTTTTTTTTTTTCTGCTCTGTATCAAGCCAAGGTCGTTTTGCTATGCTAGCAGCTGTAAAGCCCCCGTCACACTAAGCGAGATCGCTAGTGAGATCGCTGCTGAGTCACAAGTTTTGTGACGCCACAGCGACCTCAGTAGCGATCTCGCTATGCTTGACACTTAGCAGCGACCAGGCCCCTGCTGTGAGATCGCTGGTCGTGTCAGAATGGTCTCGACATTTCTTTGATCGTTGAGGCCCCGCTGGGTAGCATGCATCGCTGTGTTTGACACCTTAACAGCAACCTTGTTGATGACTCAGACACAGAGACACATAGGCGTGCATCGTTATACAGATCATTACAGGTCACCGCATCGTTGCTGCATCGTTGGGAAGATCTGACTGTTTGACATCTCACCAGTGACCACATAGCGACACAGCAACGATCCCTGACAGGTCGTATCGTTGTCGGGACCACTGTAGCGTCGCTGAGTGTGACGGGGCCTTAACTGGGCGCTTATCTGTCAGCGCGCATATTTCAGTTAACCATTTAAGTTCCTCCACATATCCACATACTTTTTCCTTCTGTCAACAAACTCAGCTCAACCTTTTTTTTCCACATGCATTCACTTTTCAACATTTCAACATTCCATTATCTTCCTTGCTGCATTTAACATCTTGTACTGTAATCTTACACAATGACATTACTCTTTTGGTTTTCTCTACATGTATAACAAACTGACATGATAGCTGTCCGGCTCTTGTAGCCATCACCTCTCCTTCTCTTAAAGGACCATGGTCACAGATGTAATCATTAGATGCAGCTTGTATTGTAGGTCCCCCAATACGACGTATCTCTGCAGCTAGCCCCCACCCATGCTGCAGTTTCGCATTTGCTGCGTTTACAATGATCCCAACTTGCTGTTGCCGTATACTCCCCATGCCTATTCTCAGTATAGTGGAGAATTCCGAAGGACCATTCAGTAAAACAGGCGCCACCTCCTGATACTCGTGTCCATGTTCTATTTCCCCAGTTTGGGAGAGGGTGAATAGGGAAGAGTTCAGAGGATCCTGGGTCTCTCTGAATGGAGTATGGACCATGGTAGGGGCACGTGGGGGTAGTGATTTATAATACCCCCCGTCAGCGTTAAGTAATGGGCAGGTTGGTGCTACAACACCGGGTTTACGTGCTCCACAATTATAGCACGTCTTGCGCCATCCTGGATTAGTGACCCAACACACATTACAGAGCCAACCGTCTGGGTTATATGATGGTGGCTGGCTCTCAGTGGGAAATGCAGGGTATTTAATCTCATAAGGTAAAAATTGCTGGATTCAGGGGGGCTGGGGTACTGCTACATTTGTGAGGGTAGGGGATGCTTCTTTAGGGGCTTTAGATTCGGGTTGTGGACGCATAAGTTGGGAAGGGGGACCTACTTCCTCCTGTATTTTTTTCCCCCATCAGCTTCATTTTGTAGCACAAAACAACCAGTTTTTGTCACAGTGCTAGACAATTTTCCTTTCTTGACATAAAAGTAATTGAAATATCAGGCTTCATCTCCTCCTCTATGTCAACATATCCACAAATCTCATGTCCAACTTTCCTAAAGTTTTCAGCATCTTCCAACAATCCACAATCAACTAATTTTCCTCTATTGTGGCGAATTCCTTCGTCCCACAACGCAGGGTTAAGTCTGCCCTGCACGGGAAAGTTTAACACCTTAAACACTTTTGGTGCATGCTTAAATTATCTTTTCCCTTCTCGACTGATCATGATATTCATCACATTCTCCCCCTCCTGCGGGGAAGACAAATTCTTTCTGCTCCACGGAAACATTGATTAATCACTACTGCCGCTTCACAACCAACAAAGATTCTTAATGCTTGTACACAGCGGAGTCTGGCCAGAGCTCCCAGCTGTTCCACTACTACCTACTACCTTTTAATTCACCCCATCCATCGGGGGAATCGTGGATGGCTAATGAAAGGAGGAGCACTCTTGCAACTTCGCAGCGCTCCGGACACTCGATATACGTATATCTACTTGCGTGTCCTACCCAATCTTCGATCACCTGCCGTGACTGAAACTAACAATGTCCAGTCTTCTAAGAATCTTTGTCAGAAGTTAAAGAAGGAAAGATTCACACAATATTCACTTGTCAATCCGAGGTGATACTGCTTGGAAAGTAAATAATATCAGACCCCTAATGGGACTACACCCCTTATAGTCTCACCTTTGACTATATCCAACCAGGACGTCCGAAGACACTGCAAACAACCACACACCACGTGGAAACCACGCCAAACGGTCAGTGTCACTAGTAAAGAACTGGTGCACTTACCGTGGCTTTTTGTGGGGGATGATCAGTCCCAATTCCAGTGGGGGAGGCTGAAAGCAAGTCTCTCTTTGTGGACGTCCAGAGGTGGAGGGGCGTCCCTGGTTAGGGATCCGAGTCAAGGCACCAGCTGACATCAGCTGATGGCTTCTGCACTGGCTACAGAAGAGGATGTTGTGCGGCATGGGATAGGGGGAAGGTGAGTAGAAACGTTTATTTTTTTATGCATTAAAGAACAGTGGCAGAACAGGGACATATATACTGTTGAGGGAGGGCAATAACCCTTCACGGTTGACCAAGTGAGTGTCAAATTATTATGTTGATTGCGCAATACACAGAAAACCAAACGGAGGCAATGCGTGCTCTGTATTGGGAGGATTCAAAGAATCTCTGATCCCGTTTATTTTGCTTAGCATTTTATATTGTTTTGAGTTTATTAATGTCCAATCATCTACTGCCGTACTACAGGCTTGAACCAATGTTAGTACAATTATTACAGAAACACATATATGGTCATATTATCATCGTTAGTTCGAAGCACTATGGAAATTTTACAAGGTCAATCCTGGCCTAAACTAGTTAGATAACAGGAGCGGAGTGTCTGACAAAATACAAAATGTTCTTGTGAGAAAAGTTTGTGGGAAATATGCATGTGAACAGAAGGAAAGAAGGAAAGAATGTATGTTATGCAAGGAGTGATAATAGCATGATTTTGAAACAAGCAGACAAAATGGAGTTGCTATAGCATGAATATCAATATGTCCTTTACAATACCAGGATGGGGGACATATATACCAGGATGGGCCCAGGATGGGAGACACAGTCATGGCTAAAAGTGTTGGCACCTTTGAAATTGTTCTAGAAAATTAAGTATTTCTCCCCGAAAATTATTTAAATGACATGTTTTGTTATACACAGGTTTATTTCCTTTGTGTGTATTGCAACAACACAAAAAAAACCTGAGAAAAAACAGCAAATTGAACATTATTTCATACAAAACTCCAAAAATGGGTCAGACAAAATTGTTGGCACTTTTCCAAAAAATGTGGTTTAACAACTTTATTTCAAGCATGTGATGGTCATTCAAACTCACATGTAGCAAGTAACAGGTGGGAGCAATATGAAAATCACACACAAAACCAGATAACAAGGGGAGAAGTTGACTCAATCTTTGCATTGTGTGCCTGTGAGTGCTACACTAAGCATGGAGAAGAGAAAGAGGGGAAGAGAACTGTCTGAGGACTTGAGAACCAAAATTGTTGAACAATATCAACAATCTCAAGGTTACATGTCCATCTCCTGAGATCTTGATGTTCCTTTGTCAACAGTCAATTCAAGAAGTTTACAACCTATTGCACTTTAGATGATTTCCCTGGACGTGGACGGCAAAGAAAAATTGATGAAAGGTTAGTCCAGATGGTGAATAAGCACCCCAATCAAGTTCCAAAGAAATTCAAGCTGTCCTGCAGGCTCAGGGTGCGTCAGTGTCAGTGTGAACTATCCATCAACATTTGAATGAAATGAAACATTATGGCATGAGACCCAGGAGTCTGCTGACACAGAGACATAAAAAGCTAGACTGCAGTTTGCCAAAATGTACATGAGTAAGCCAAAATCCTGCTTGGAAAGTGTCCTGTGTAGAGATGAGCGGTGTTCGACTCGAACTGTTCGCCAATCTCAAATTTGAGCTGTTTTGGGCGGTGTTCGAGCCGTTCGGCGAACACGAACGATTTGAAAAAAATTCGGCTGTTCGAGGTTATGTTCGATAACTGTTCGTGCACCAAAATCATAACTGGATTTTTTCTCAGTAGTGCTGAAAATTAATGTTAATACGCAGTTTGAGTGTACAGCGGGGCGGGGGGAGGGGCAGGGGATGGATCTCTGCAGAAATAATGAAGATCTCCATTTTTTTTTTCTCTTTCCCGCATTTACAGTGGGGAGGTGCAGTCTGTCAGCCTATCAGCAGCGCACACACGGAGCAAACTGCTTTTTTTCACACAAGCAAGGGCATGTGTCATTACATAGTTACATAGTTTATAAGGCCGAAAAAAGACAAGCGTCCATCCAGTTCAGCCTATTTCTTGTACACTGCAGCTATTCCGCAGCGTTGATCCAGGGGAAGGCAACAAAAAACCCATGCGGTATAGGCCAATTTACATCATTGAGGAAAAATTCACTTCCCTTTTCGAAGATGAGCCCATGGTGGGGGACATATATACCAAGAAGAACCCAAGGATGGGGGACACATATACGTGGAAAGGGCCCTGGATGGGGGACATTAGTACAGGATCGGGGACATTACTACATAATTCTGGAGGGGGGGCAATATGTATATTCTTATAGGATTTATAATGCTACTTGGGTCCATAGATCTGACCGGCATGCCAGGTCCAGATTTAGCACCAGGGCCCATCGGAATCTAATTACTCCACTGCATATCAATGCTAACTGTGTTTTAGGCACACCATGGGGCTCAGAACGAGAGGAGCCTTTGGATTTGGGAGCGCAGATTCTGTTAGATTGGATGCGCCATTTCTGGGGCGGCTGACGGCTGGTGTTTCTAGCCTGGGAGGGGGCCAATATTCATGGCACCCTTCCTGGGCTATTAATATCAGCCCCCAGCTGTCTGCCTAGCCTTTGCTAGCTATTAAAATAGGGGGGACCCCACGTCATTTTTTTGGGGGTCCCCCAATTTAATAGCTAGTAAAGGCTAGGTATTCAGCTGGGGGCTGATATTAGTAGCCTGTGAAGCTCCGTGGGTATTACCCCCTTCCCAGACTTCAAACATCTGCCCCAGCCGTCTGCTTAACCTCCGCTAGAGACTAAAATTATGGGGAACCCCACGCCAATTTTTTTTTTTAATAAATCCTTTATTTTAACACTAAATGACAAGTACAGTAACCAACACTGTCACTGTACTTATATATGTGACTGACATGTTTCTATCTATCTAATCTATGTGTGATGCTCTATCTTTCTGTTCTGAATTGTCGGGTACCGATGCTGAATTGCCGGCCGGCTTTTTTAAAGAGACGGTGCATGAAAACACTATTATTTTTTTAAATTAATCCTTTAACACTAAATGACAAGTACAGTAACCAATACTGTCACTGTACTTCTTATATATGTGACTGACATGTTTCTATCTATCTAATCTATGTGTGAAGCTCTATTCTTTCTGTTCTAAATTGTTGGGTACCGGTATATGCCGCTGATGAATTGCCGGCTTTTCATGTTTCACTGTGAGAACTGTTCCCATCGATTTGGGCAACCACTGTAATGACACAACCACCATGGCTGTGGCATTAACGTCTTAAAAAAATATTAATTCCTGCTATTCCATTTAATTGTAATGTAAGGGAGATAATGTAATGTCAGCGCTTGAGCAGGAGAATTCTCCCACGCTGGGATGGCATTCTGATGACAGGCTGGATCGCAGCTGAGCGCTGCCATCCAGCTTGTCATCCTTCAGAGACACTGCAGAGCGCAGGCATTATGTGAACTTCCGATTCCGGTATTCGATATTGTAAAAGTATCGGAACTCAGTATCGGAACTCCGATACAGCGAATATCGGTCGATACCCGATATTTCAGTATCGGAATGCTCAACACTAATTATAACTGAGGCCTGTAGATTCTGAGCTGTAGCTCTTGTGTGTATTGATTTTTTTGCCTGACCTAAGAATACATTTTCTGGGGTGTTCACTCCTGGGAATCTTGTCAACTGTCTTGAATGTTTTCCACTTGTGAATAATTTTTCTCCCCACAGAATGATAAACTCCAAATTGCTTGGACATGGCCATATAAGCTTTCTCAGATTGATGGGCAACAACAATTGCTTCTCTAAGATCATTGCTGATGTCTTTCCTCCTTGAGATTGTATTAACTCACACCTGAATGCTCCAGACCAGCAATCTGTCAAAACTTCTGCTTTTATAGAGGTGGTCACACTTGCTGATGTACAATTATTCTTGGCCATTTGATTAGCAACACCTGGCTTCTACTTACCCTCTTAATTATTATGGAAGCAGTAAGGTTGTACTTAATTTTTCATACGCTGCTTCTGCATTTTGGCCTAGTTTTTGTTGAATAAATAATGACACTCTAGTTGTTTTCACCACACCAGATGTTTTTAATTATATTCTGATTAAACCATAGAATTCAAAGAACGTGTGCTTTGTTTTTCTCATAACTATATATATAGACAACGTAGACTCCACCATTGACAGTAGATCACAGCTCCCATCAACTGAAATTTACACTTCTTGATCAGTTTGAAATCAAGCTCACATTCCTTACTATTTTAAGTGACTTTCTGAACCTCAAATAAATTATTAGTCTTATCATGCCAAGTGCCTATGGAAAATAGTGCTACTGAAACTGAGGAAGGGATTGTCATACTGTTGGTGGTATGAGATAACAAATCTGAGGGGCTCAATGGACAGATAGACATAGTGAGTGGAGCTTGGGTGAGATGGGGTGTCGTAAAGACCGCTTGACAAATTCATGAAAAGTTGTGGCATACCTTACACCAGAATGTTACTCCAATCACTTTTACTGAATTAGGTGTACCTTACTCCAGCATGCCCATCATTAAGACTAGCTTATATAATGCCAGTCTTAATATACCTGAACATTTATCTTTTATAAAAGCAACAATGTGCTGCAATTTTCTTAGGCACCAACTAACCTTGCTTATATGCCAGCAGAAGGAATACTATCATTGCTTCTGTTCTTCATTTTTCTGAATTAGTGATTATTTTGTTTGCTTATGGCAGATAGACATCTGGAACATCTTAAAAGTGCACTGGTAGATACTTTTACTGTGGACCGATGACAGAGAAGACAGACCTGTGATTTATAAGACAAATGCATTGTGGAAGCTGAAATTGGACCCAGGGATCTATGAACGTCCTCCCAGAGGTCATAGCATCAATCTCATATCCATGCCAAGAAGAGTTACACACAAGGCCACTTCAAAATCGCCCAAAGAAGGAAAAAAATACATGACTTTGACAGGCAAAGATAACTAATGGAAAACTATGTTGTATTAAATGTAATAGAATGCAAGTGATAGTCTAAGAATCTTTGTACCATACATTAGAAAGTTAGAAAAGACATTTAGGGCATATCACAATCCTTCAGGGACCCCCTTCTATGTGAAAACCAAGGTCGAATGACAACCAATCTGCACTATATAGGTTGAAATTTAAGTAGAGAGATAACTGCACATCTCCCCATTATAGTCTATGGGAGTTACGGTAACAGTCAAGTAAGGTCCCCCAAGTGTTGGAAAATCTAGCTATCAAAAATGTATGGTATATCCTGTGGAATGAGCTGAGCTTACACAACATTCTATGTGCACGCTCAACTTGTATTCAACGTGCGATACGGACATGCAAATGGCTCTTACCAATATACTGAAGACAGAGGTGAGTTGTATGTTACAGTACATACATTTTCCGTGATTTTTGGTAACTGAACAAGCCATTATGGTCATAATTATTTTTACTTTTCAGATCACTCTTGCCTAGTCAGTTCTTCAGCATCAGACATCATTCTTGCTCTAGATACTTGGCGTTTGGTAGCTAGATAAGTGTTCATTTGGTGGAATGGTCTTATTTCAGTGACAGGCAGCTGGAGAGTTATATTTGAAGTACTCATGTATGAAAAGAAAACTTCGTGGAAATTACCATATTACAAACCAAAAATCCTTGAAAATAATTTTGTGTGGATTACGACTGGAAATACCAATGACAGTGCATTATTAGGTGAGATGGAACCAAATTCAAGCTCTACATTCAGCAGATGCCTAAATTTCTCAGCTTCCTGCATTTTGGGTCCCATTATTTAACACAGTACCCGCAAATTTTGTAATTTAGTTACTCATTTCAGCTCCATCACTTCAGTATAATCTGGATGACATTTCAGCTCCATCGCTTTTTTTTCCTCTGTCTCCGGGTGTACCACTTCAGTCTCCTGCATGTTCCCTGTAGGGTATGCACATATTAGGTTGAGAACCACTGCTCAAGGTGACAGGACTTAGGACTATTAACACCCAGATCGTCAAACTATTAGATAGAGTGATATTGACTCATTTGCTTAGAGAGAAGCTTGTGCAGATATGGTGGCTTTATTTAGGCACTGTACACTAGTATGATTTGGGAACACCCATATTTAGGCAAGCTTATTCAAAGTATTCTATCTAACAAGTATTAAAATCAGTCACTGATGACCCCAAAGCTTCTGAATTCAGCAAAATGATGACCTACACTCCCTGACAGAAGTTATGTCGCCTATCCATGTTATGTAAATAAAAGGTTATAACCTGACTTTAAATACATCCATTGGTTTTATAAATTACTCTTTTGAAAGCTGAAACCCTCCCAAATTTGGTTTCGGTTAAAAAAATAAATTGGCATCAATGCTGAAATATTGATCATTTAATGAACACAGAATGGTCAGATTTTGGCAAGACAAAAGTTTTGGCGCCTGGTCATATAATGCACCCAATCCTTGTTTACATCCTCCCCAGTGCTCAGTAAATGATCGGTTAATTAGTGGGTGTGTATAAAAAGAAACCCAGCACCCCAGACCTTCACTTGAACTGCAACTTGAGCTCTGACAACATGCCAAAAATCCACCCTGCGACCAAAGCCTTGATTATCAAGAGGCTGAAGACCAGATCCACTGCAGAGGTGGCTGGCACCTTTAATGTGTCTCAGCTTCAAGTACAAAGAACTAAAAAAAGATTTGAAGAGACTGGAGATGTTTGACAAGCCCAGGTCTGGCAGACCCCGCAAGAGAACTGCTCAGGAGGAACGTTTGTTGGTTAGAAAATCCAAAGCAAGCCCCTCTTCCACTGCAACAGAGCTCCAACAGGCCTAGTCACCTCAAGTCCCTGTGTCAACTAGAACAGTTTTTAGGATTCTGTCTCGAAATGGCCTCCATGGTCGAATCAGTGCCCAGAAGCCAGCACTAAGCAAAAGGCAAATAAAAAACCGTGTGGCCTTTGCAAAGTCCCACAGCCTGATAAACAGATGGATGCTGGAAAAGTAGCAGAAGGTGGATTTCTCTGATGAATCTTCAGTAGAATTACACCACATCCGCCGCAAATACTGCAGGAGACCTACTGCAACCCGTATGGATCCAAAATACACCCAGAAAAGTTACATTTGGTGGTGGAAAGATCATGGTCTGGGGTTACATTCAGTATGGGAGTGTGCGAAACATTTGCAAGTTGGAAGGCAATTATCAATAGCCTAAAATATCAAGAAGTATTAGCTACCTCTTACATTCCAAATCCTGAAAGGGATAAAATTCTGCCTCAGGATGGTGCTCCATCTCATACATCCATCTCTACAACAAAGTTCCTCCAGGCAAAAAAGATCAAAGTGCTCAAGGACTGGCCATCCCAGTCACCAGACATGAACATCATTGAGCATGTTTGGGGTAGGATGAAAGAGGAAGCTTGGAAGACAAAACCAAAGAATCTAGATGAACTCTGGGAGGCATGTAAGACTGCATTCTTTGCTATTCCTGATGACTTCATTAATAAATTGTATGAATCATTGTTGAACTGCATGGATGCAGTCCTTCAAGCTCATGGAAGTCACACAAAATATTAAATATGACTCTAATAGCACCACAACTTCATTCACCAATGTTATGCAACATATATTTGTATTTTAAGATAATTATTTGTTTGAATATCCCATTACTTTCTGTGGGCGACAAAACTTTTGTCTTGCCAAAATCTGACCATTCTGTGTTCATTAAATGATCAATATTTCAGCATTGATGCCAATTTATTTTCTTAACCGAAACCAAATTTGGGAGGGTTTCAGCTTTCAAAAGAGTAATTTATAAAACCAATGGATGAATTTAACGTCAGGTTATAAGCTTTTATTTACATAACATGGATAGGCGACATAACTTCTGTCAGGGAGTGTACTTTTCCACAGTGTAGGACCACTTTTGTAACACTCACGAATGTAAATAGTTTCCCTTTATCACTTCTGTCTTACTTCTGAAGGTCACGGTGACAATTTATCTTAGACAATAAACAATAATTTGAGTACAGCTTAACAATTAAAAACACATTAACCTATGAAATGCTATTTTCTCTTTGTTTGACTTGTTTACTTTTTTCTGGGATCCAAAAATCATTTTGTATTTTTACATGCCTCTATTCAAAATTGAGAGTCCTCAATGGTTGATACCTCTTAATGACTAACTGAACAGGTGACGACAGATAGGAAAACATGGCATAATTATAAATTACAGAACATAGGAATAGTGCAGTAAATACTGTAATTGTTGTGAAGCAGAACTATCAGTTGTGGCAGAAAATATGGATTGAGGTCAATTCCATCGTTGTGATGCCCCCATGAACTCTGGTCCATGGATATGATGGCTCCACGGGGGGTCTAGTCCATGGTTATGATAGCCCCATGATGTCCGGTCCATGGTTATGATGCCCCCATGAGGTCTGGTTCATGGTTAGGATTGCCCCATTAGGTCTAAGAAGAACATTCTATAATTGATGTAGAAAGGTAGAAAGACATAAATGCATGAGACACGTTCATTCCTGCTCTGAATGTGTCAAAAGTTGTCATAAGTTTGTATTCCCAGACTCATCGGTTTCTCTGGGATTTGTAGTTACCATTTCAATACTAACATTTTCATGTCCACAATGCTGTGATCAGGGCTAAAAAAATGTTTAGATACAGGTAGACCTGTACCTTTTTTCTTTTATTGTGTCGCAATGAGAATTCATCCTTCTTCAAAGCTTTTGTCTTCTGTCTCCTACATATAGAACCCAGTCAGAAGCTTGATGCATACAATTACATACACTCCATTAGATATGGTGCAGCTGAAGAAATCTTTAAGTCCTAATATGAATTTGAAATCTTTTTATTGTCTGTCATTATGGCTATGTCACAGAAATGGCATGCTCCAATGAGTTATTGCTTTAGTTCTGCAATGTGATTGCATTATTTGGTCAATGAGTTGCTTGACTCATGTGGATTATGTAGGTTTCAGGCAGGATAGGAAATTGTAAGAATATACACATTAATATGTTGTCGCTATATACACTACCGTTCAAATGTTTGGGGTCACCCAGACAATTTTGTGTTTTCCATGAAAACTCATACTTTTATTTATCAAATGAGTTGCAAAATGATTAGAAAATATAGTCCAGACATTGACAAGGTTAGAAATAATGATTTTTATTTGAAAGAATAATTTTCTCCTTCAAACTTTGCTTTCGTCAAAGAATGCTCCCTTAGCAGCAATTACAGCATTGCAGACCTTTGGCATTCTAGCTGTTCATTTGCTGAGGTAATCTTGAGAAATTTCACCCCATGCTTCCTGAAGCCCCTCCCACAAGTTGGATTGGCTTGATGGGCACTTTTTGCATACCATACGGTCAAGCTGCTCCCACAACAGCTCAATGGGGTTGAGATCTGGTGACTGCGCTGGCCACTCCATTACAGATAGAATACCTGCTGCCTGCTTCTTCCCTAAATAGTTCATGCATAATTTGGAGGTGTGCTTTGGGTCATTGTCCTGTTGTAGGATGAAATTGGCTACAATCAAGCGCTGTTCACAGGGTAGGGCACAGCATTGCAAAATGGAGTGATAGCCTTCCTTATTCAAAATCCCATTTAACTAGTACAAATCTCCCACTGTACCAGCACCAAAGCAACCCCAGACCATCACATTACTTCCACCATGCTTGACAGATGGCGTCAGGCACTCTTCCAGTATCTTTTCAGTTGTTCTGCGTCTCAAAAATGTTCTTCTGTGTGATCCAAACACCTCAAACTTTGATTTGTCTGTCCATAAAACTTTTTTCCAATCTTCCTCTGTCCAATGTCTGTGTTCTTTTGCCCATATTAATCTTTTCCTTTTGTTAGCCAGTCTCAGATATGGCTTTTTCTTTGCCACTTTGCCCTGAAGGCCAGCATCCCAGAGTTGCCTGTTCACTGTAGACGTTGACACTGGCGTTTTGCGTGTACTATTTAATGAAGCTGCCAGTTGAGGAGCTGTGAGGCGTCGATTTCTCAAACTAGAGACTCTAATGTACTTGTCTTGTTGCTCAGTTGTGCAGCGGGGCCTCCCACTTCTCTTTCTACTCTGGTTAGAGCCTGTTTGTGCTCTACTCTGAAGGGAGTAGTACACACCGTTGTAGGAAATCTTCAGTTTCTTGGCAATCTCTCGCATGGAATAGCCTTCATTTCTAAGAACAAGTATAGACTGTCGAGTTTCACATGAAAGTTCTCTTTTTCTGGCCATTTTGAGATTTCATAGAACAAACAAATGTAATGCTCCAGATTCTCAACTAGCTCAAAGGAAGTTCAATTTTATAGCTTCTCAAATCAGCCAAACCGTTTTCAGCTGGGCTAACATTCTTGTGCAAAGGTTTTCTAGGGTTTTCTAAACATCCATTAGCCTTCTTACACAGTTAGCAAACACGATGTACCATTAAAACACTGGAGTAGTGGTTGTTGGAAAGGGGCCTCTATACACCTATGTAGATATTGCAAAAAAAACAAGACGTTTGCAGCTAGCATAGTCATTTACCACATTAACAATGTATAGAGTGCATTTCTGATTCATTTAATGTTAGCTTCATTGAAAAAAAATGTGCTTTTCTTACAAAAATAATGAAATTTCTAAATGACCCCAAACTTTTGAACGGTAGTGTAAATAAAATTATTATTATTAAATCTGATGACAGATATTCTTTAACAATAGATTTCCTACCTGACATGACAGATACTCAGCAAAATAAAACCCAAGTAGATCCACTGGGTTTTATCAGGAAGATCACAAAGATTAGATTAAAATGAGTATATTTTATTGAAAATCCAAGTAAATCCAATTAAAATAATAAGACATGAGCTTTCACCAATCAGTGGCTCACTGACAGGGTCAGATATTAAATACAAAATACAAAAGGGGGGAGAGGAAAAACACGGGGATGTTATATATACTATATATGCTAATAAATATTGTACACAGTCCAATGATCCTATATAAATCAATAAAGTGCAAGTGCCAAAATATAAATTCTATGGGTTACCAAAGGTAGGAACTTCTCATGCATATAAAGACCTTATATATACACAGTAAACGATAGCTCATATAGACCCCAAGTTAATATATATCCTCAGTGGAAAAATGTTCCCCTTCATATCATACATATTCAATAGAGATGGAGTACTTACATGAATGTGTACATCTAAATCTGCACCTGCCAGGGCCACTGTCCTACCCCGACGATGCCGTTTCGCCGATGCTTCTTCCAACTGGAGGCACTTTATTGATTTATATGAGATTATTGGACTGTGCATAATATTTATCAGCATATATAGTATATATAACATCCCCCTGTTTTTCCTATCCCCCCTTTTGTATTTTGTATTTATCTGACCTTGTCAGTGAGCCACTGATTGGTCAAAGCTCCTGTGTTATTATTTTAATTGGTTTTACTTGGATTTTCAATAAAATATACAAATTTTAATATAATCTTTGTGGTCTTCCTGATAAAACTCAGTGGATCTACTTGGGTTTTATTTTGCTGAGTGTATTATGTCGGAAGTTTCAATATTTTTTTACTTTTTTGGGCTTCTGAGGAAAGTCAGGAATCAGCCCAGAAGTACATGAGAGGACCTGGTCAATGACCTGAAGAAAGCTGGGACTACAGTCTCAAACATTACCGCTAGTAACACACTACGCCATCATGGATTAAAATTCTCCAGGGTAATCACGGTCCCCCTGCTCATGCCAGCATATGTCCAGGCCCGTTTGAAGTTCACCAATAACCATCTGGATGATCTAGAGGAGGCATAGGAGAAGGTCATATGGTCAGGCGAGACCAAAATATAACTTTTTGGAATCAACTCCACTTGCTGTGTTTAGAGGAAGAAGAGGGATGAGTACAACCACAAGAACACCGTCCCAACCATGAAGCATGGTGGTGGAAACGACATACTTTGGGCTTCTTTTCTGCAAAGAGGACAGGATGACAGCATCATATTGAAGAAAGGATGGATGGGGTCATGTATCGTGAGATTTTGGCCAACAACCTCCTTCCCTCAGTAAGTGCATTGAAGATGGGGTGTGGCTGGGTCTTCCAGCATGACAATGACCTGAAACACACAGCCAAGGCAACTAAGAAGTGGCTCCCTAAGAAGAATTTCAAGGTCCTGGAATGGCATCGCCAGTCTCCAGACCTAAATCCAAAAGAAAATCTTTGGAGGGAGCTGAAACTCAATGTTGCCCAGTGACAGCCCGAAACTTCAAAGATCTGGAGAAGATCTGTATAGAGGATTGGGCCAAAATTGCTGCAGTGTGTGCAAATTTGGTCAAAAATTACAGGAAACATCTGACCTCTGTAATTGCAAATAAAGGTTTCTGTACCAAATATTAAGTTCTGTTTTTCTATTGTATCAAATACTTATTTCATACAATAAAATGCAAATTAATTATGTAAAAATCATACAATGTGATTTTCTGGATTTTTTTTCAAGATTCTGTCTCTCACAGTTGAAGTGTAACTACGATAAAAATTACAGACCTCTCCATTCTATGTAGGTGGGAAAACTCAGTATATCAAATGCTTATTTTCCCAACTGTACATTTCATTTTATACGCTCATCAACATTACCATATAATGTACTGTGAAATGCAATTCTGACATTGTTTTTTGGGTTTTATTTTTACAGTATTCATTGTGGTGTAAAAATGACCTGGCACCATGATCCTCCAGGTCAGTACAATTACGACGATACCAAACTTGGCCAGATTTTTTTAAATTATTTTAGTGGTGAAAAAAAATTGAAAAATTTGTAAAAAAAAAGTTTTGGGTTTGTCCAAGTTCTATCACCAGCTTGTGGATTTTAATTGTTTGATACTTATGGAATAAAATTTGAAGATATTAGCTAGTTTTTTGGATATGCCAATTAATAGTGAAGAGCGAGCACTAAAATGCTCGGGTAATCGTTGCTTGGGTTGAGCAAATTGGAATGCTCGAATGCTCTGTCTGGGTAACGAGCCCAATGTAAGTCTATGGAAAACTCGAACATTTTTCCGGTGGCTCCCCAAGCGGTCTGCAGAGGGCCTAAAAATTGCCCAAATTGATGGGAATAGTGCTCAAATTACATGGGAACAGCATGGGGAAGACCCCTGGAAGCATTTTTGACTCCCAGGTCACTGCTGTCAACAATACGGACTCACAATAAAACATACAAAAACTAAGCCAAAATGGATTTTCCTGGGAAATATGTTAAGGAGCATCCTTTCCAGGGTAATGACTTGTATATAAGGCAAAATAAGTATACAAAAACAAAAATGCTCCTACACACCTTGGGCTATGTTCAAGCGTACCATTTTTGATGCGTTTTTGCACTTTTGCATTGCTTTCAACGGTGAAAAATGCATTCACCGGGAAATGTCATTTTAACATTTTACTACCTTATCTGGCCATGTGGTGTGTGGGACTTTGAAAGTCATAAACACTATTTTTATAGGGCCATCAGGTGGCCCTTACTATTATTAAAGGGCCAGCAGTCGGCTATGCTTTGTTGTTCTCATTATTAAAGAGTGGGTCTCCTATACTGTTATTGTGTATGGAATGACAGCAAGGGATGCCAACAATTTGGATGCATCCCAATATCCCTTTGAAGGGACATAGAGGAGGGTCTATTCTTAAAGGGCCAGCAGTCGGCTATGCTTTGTTGTTCCCATTATAAAGGAGTGGATCTCCTACAGTGGTAATGCCCATGCAGTGACTGCAAGGGCTTCCAAAATTTGGGAAAAACCCCAATAACAATTTAAAGACACATAGAGCTGGGCCACAGTAACGACATGTTCCCATTAGAAAGGAGAGGGTTTGCTATACAGTTATAGGGTATGCAGTGATTCCAACGGCTGCCAAAATTTAGGAAAAACTCCACTAACAATTTAAAGACACATAGAGCTGGGTCACAGTAATGGCATGTTCCCATTAGAAAGGAGAGGGTCTGCTATACAGTTATAGGGTATGCAGTGAGTCCAACGGCTGCCAAAATTGAGGAAAAACCCCACTAAAACTTAAAGACACATAGAGCTGGGCCACAGTAACGACATGTTCCCATTAAAAAGGAGTGGATCTCCCATACTGTTTGCCTATGTAGTGAATGGAATGCAACGGCTGCCAAAAATTTGAAGGAACTCCAATGTCCCTTGCAAGAGATGTAGAGGTCGGATGGCCTCCTGAAAACAATGTTACCATTATTAGGAAGTGGGTCTCCCATACTGTTTGCCTATGCAGTGATTGCAACTGCTGCCAAAAATTTGGAGGAACTCCAATGTCCCTTGCAAGAGACGTAGAGGTCGGAGGGCCTTCTGAAAACAATGTTCCCATTATTAGGAAGTGGGTCTCCCATACTGTTTGCCTATGCAGTGAATGCAACGGCTGCAAAAAATTTGGAGGAACTCCAATGTCCCTTGCAAGAGGCGTAGAGGTCAGAGGGCCTCCTGAAAACAATGTTCCCATTATTAGGAAGTGTGTCTCCCATACTGTTTGCCTATGCAGTGAATGCAACGGCTGCCAAAAATTTGGAGGAACTCCAATGTCCCTTGCAAGAGTCAAAGATGTTGGAGGGCCTCCTGAAAACAATGTTCCCATTATTAGGAAGTGGGTCTCCCATACTGTTTGCCTATGCAGTGAATGCAACGGCTGCCAAAAATTTGGAGGAACTCCAATGTCCCTTGCAAGAGACGTAGAGTTTGGAGGGCCTTCTGAAAACATTGTTCCCATTATTAGGAAGTGAGTCTCCCATACTGTTTGCCTATGCAGTGAAGGCAATGCCTGCCAAAAATTTGGAGGAACTCCAATGTCCCCTGCAAGAGACATAGAGGTCGGAGGGCCTCCTGAAAACAATGTTCCCATTATTAGGAAGTGAGTCTCCCATACTGTTTGCCTATGCAGTGAATGCAATGGCTGCCAAAAATTTGGAGGAACTCCAATGTTCCTTGAAAGAAGTCGGAGGGCCTCCTGAAAACAATGCTCCCATTATTAGGAAGTGGATCTCCCATACTGTTTGCCTATGCAGTGAATGCAACGGCTGCCAAAAATTTGGAGGAACTTCAATGTCCCTTGCAAGAGATGTAGAGGTCGGAGGGTCTCCTGAAAACAATGTTCCCATTATTAGGAAGTGAGTCTCCCATACTGTTTGCCTATGCAGTGAATGCAATGGCTGCCAAAAATTTGGAGGAACTCCAATGTCCCTTGAAAGAGGTCTGAGGGTCTCCTGAAAACAATGTTCCCATTATTAGGAAGTGGGTCTCCCACACTGTTTGCCTATGCAGTGAATGCAACGGCTGCTAAATATTTGGAGGAACTCCAATGTCCCTTGCAAGAGACATAGATATGGTGATATGGTAGATATGGTGGTGATATGGTGGTGGATGATGAGGATGAGGAGATGGAGGAGGACAAGAGCAAATAGACAAAATCAGGAACAGTATACCCATGTCTGGGTGTGAAGATAGAGGTGCATGGGAATAGAGTTAGACCTCCCAAAAAAAAGACACTGTATTTGAGTTTATGTTACGATGCTATCATTCGGTGGTGTTGAGAAGTCTGGCCCAATCCAGCCCTTGTTCATTTTTTATAAGAGTCAGCCTGTCAGCATTTTCAATTGACAGGCAGATGCGCCTATCGGTTATAATTCCACCAGCAACACTAAAAACCCGCTCTGACAAAATGCTAGCGGCAGGGCAGGCTGGGACCTCAAAGGCGTAGAGAGCCAGTCCATGCCACGTGTCCAGCTTGGATACCCAATGATTATAAATATAGTAGTTAATCACTGCACTACTTATATACGGTGCTCGGGCAGGGTCCAACGCCAGAAATATATATTGCAAAAACCCGGCACTCAAGGTAAAGTTTCAAACAATTTAATAAGCCAGCAAACAGAGAGTGTTATACAGCATACGTTTTGGTTAAAGAACCTTCATCAGTACACTCTATAATAATGAAACCAAAAGAAAAAATACATCAATACTACATGTATAGAAAAATGCCAAAATGGACAAAAAAAGGAGAAGAGAAGCAAAAGGGGAGAATGCAATGCAATCCTTGTAGACAAAATATATAGCTCAATCCTGGGCTTCATGAATGAGAATGAGGTGGATACCGCGTCGGTACACCACAACACAGGAAGCCTACTACTTGTCACATGGTATATCTTGACTTCTTTTTACTGGGGCTGTCTTTTGGCACGGTGTATATTCATTTTACTGATCTTTTTCCACAGCCTGACATTTCTCTGATAAGATACCGCTATATCTCTACTACATAGCCTTGCTGGTATGGTCTTCCTTCTCTCAGATCTTTCCTTCCCTTCCCCCTCCTTTCTTTTGTATGTATTATGTCAGAATGTATTTTGCTGTTCTCATTCATGAAGCCTAGGATTGAGCTATATATTTTGTCTAAAAGGATTGCATTGCATTCTCCCCTTTTGCTTCTCTTCTCCTTTTTGTTTATTATTTGGCATTTTTCTATACATGTTGTATTGATGTATTTTTCTTTTGGTTTCCTTATTTTGAGTGTACTGATGAAGGTTCTTTAATCGAAACGTATGCTGTATAACACTCTCTGTTTGCTGGCTTATTAAATTGTTTGAAACTTTACCTTGAGTGCCGGGTTTTTGCAATACCCAATAATTATAAGACACAGAGGAATCAATGAGGATGTTGGTAAGGTCAGTAAGGTCAGCAAGGTACTCCCTCACCATCTTCCAAAACTTTTCCCTCCTTGTGAGAGTACCCCGCGCCTCAGGGCCTGTGCGATGGGAGGGTCTGAGAAAACTGTCTCAGAACTTTGACAGTGTTCCCCTGCCTCTGCTGGATTGCATTTGTGTCTCTCGCCTGCACGCCTTGGTTTTCAAACAAACTGTGACCCCTGCAGCCAGCGTTTTCAGATGTGAATTTTTTTAATAATTCCACAACAAGGGCATTCTGGTACTGCCCCATTTTATTAGGCCTGTCCAGCGTGAGAAAAAGAGACAGAAAGTTCTCTTTGTAGCGTGGGTCTAGAAGTGTCACCAACCAGTAATGACTGTCACCCAAAATTTGGACAACGCGAGGCTCAAGGGGAAAGGCAGCGTAATATAAACTCAGCCAAGTGTGCCAGACTGCTAACAGGCAAGAATTCAGTGTCCTCACCAAGAGGACAACTGACCATGCTCCCCTCCTCATTCTCTTCCTCCTCCCTGTCCTCAGCCCATCCACGCTGAACAGACGGTATGACAGTTGTGCAGGTAGTACCGTCTATAGCGCAGGAAACTAGCTCCTGTTTTCCTCCTCCTCCTCTTCCTTATTGTCACCCAATCCACATTGGGATGAGATGAGGCTGGGCAGTGTGGAATCACCCTGTATGGTTCCTTGCTCCATCTCTTAGTGCTCCGCCTGCAATGCATCCTCTTTAACTGTGAGCAGAGAGCGTTTCAGAAGACAGAGAAGCAGGATGGTGATGCTAATTATGGCATCATCGCTTCTCACCATCTTGGTGGAGTCTTCAACGTTTTGGAGGATGTTACAGATGTCTGACATCCATGTCCACTCCTGAGCTCTTATGTGTGGAGTCTGACCTGAATACCGATGGTCTTGTTGATGCTGGTAGTCAACAACTGCCCTCTTCTGCTCACAAATCCTTCCCAACATCTGCAATGTAGAGTTCCAATGCGTGGGGACATCGCACACCAGTCGGTGAACTGGAAGCTGCAAACGCTGCTGAAGCACGACAAGGACGGCGGAAGCTGTAGCTAACTTTCTAAAATGGGCAGCGTACTTTGACAAGCAGATCCGGCAGATCCGGGTAGGTATGGAGAAACCACTGAACCATGAGGTTAAGCACATGGGCCAGGCATGGTACCGTGTGTGAGCTCACCTCGCTTCAGAGCCGCCACCAGGTTCCGGCCATTGTCACACATGACCATGCCTGACTGTAGGGTCAGTGGTGTCAGCCACAGATCTGCCTGCTTTTTCAGAGCTGTCCACAACTCTTCAAGGTTGTTCAGTTTGTCACCTAAGCATATTAGCTTCAGAACAGCCTGTTGTCACTTGGCCAAGGCAGTGCTGCAGTGCTTCCAGCTTGTGACTGATGTGGTCATTTCAGAGATGGATGCTGAAGAGGAGGAGGAGGTGCAAGAGCTGTAGAATGTGGGGGCAACCCTGATTGACCCAGGGCCCGCAATCCTCGGTGTCGGGAGGGTGTGTTCCATCCCAAGGTCCGACTGGGTCCCGGCTTCCACTATATTAACTCTGTGTGCCATCAGTGAGATATTCAATGAGAGGAGATGAGAAGCCGGGCTGATCCTCCGCGCTGGTCCAGAGACACACAAGGATTAATGATAAACCAAAACTTTCTTTATTCCTTGGCCTATGTGTTTCGTGGCTACACTGCCACTTCGTCAGGGCTCAAGCCCTATGTGCGCTGTCTTTCCTATCTTTTGTATCAGTGAGATATACCATCCCTGCACCCAAGCACTTGTCCACGTGTCCGAGGTTAGGTGGACTTTCCCAGTAACTGCGTTGTTGAGGGCACGGCTAATGTTGTGGGACACATGCTAGTGTAATGTGGAGACGGCACACCGGGAGAAGTAGTGGCGGCTGGGGACCAAGTACCAAGGGACGACTGCCGCCATGAGGTTACGGAAAGCTTCCGTCTCCATGAACCTAAAAGGCAACATTTCAAGAGCAAGCATTCGCGAAATGTGTGAATTTCGTAGTGTGACCTGTGGGGCGTTGGCTAGGTATTTGCGCTTGCGTTCCAAGGACTGGGGTAGGGACAACTGAATGCTGCACTGGGACAAGGAAGTGGCGTGCTTGCTGATGGTGCTAGTTGAGAGTGTGCAACGACAGGTGCGGGCAGGAGGCATCTTTGCATGCGCCATGGACAGGGGATTGGTGTGCACGCACAACAGCGGAAGAAGCAGTGATGTCACCCGCAGACAGTGTTTCTGGATCCTGGGGTTTGCCCACATAGTCGGGTGCTTTGCTGCCATGTGCCTAATCATGCTGGTGGTGAGCAGGCTGTTAGTTTTGTTACCCGTGCTGATGCTGGCCTGGCAGGTGGCTTTTTTGGGGTTATCTGCAGAGTCTTTATAAAACAACCAGATTCGGGAAGACCTAACAGTTGTACTGGCAACTTCCTTCGTGTTGGTGTTACTTTGAACGGTTGCCTGTCTTCTGTCTGCGGCCACCATCTTCTTCTTCCTACCTGTTGTGGTGCTATGCCTCCTTCACCCTGTGTGCTAATGTCCTCACTCTGCATGTCCCCCTGCCAGGTTCGGTCAGTTACTATATCATCCACCACCTCATCTTCCACTTCCACACCCTGGTACTCCTCCTGACTTTCTGGCAATTGTGTCTCATCATCATCATCCACCTCTTGTGACAGTAATTTCACTTTCCCACAGTCACCTTCATATGACTGTGGCTGCTCAAATACTTGGGCATCGCTACACAAGTTCTCCTCTTGACTCACTTTGAAGCTGGGCGGGCTAGAGGCCTGAATCTACAAATGGAAAAGTGAACATCTCTTCTGAATGTCCAAGTGTGTGATCAGTTGTCTCCAGGCACTCTGCATGGTGGAAGGAAGGAGGATCAGGGTAAGGAATATGCAGTCCAGACTCACGGCTACTGAGACTTGACCTCATGGAAGAGAGGGTGGTGGTGGTGGCAAAGTGACTTGAAGCATTATCTGCTATCCAACCAACAACCTTTTGACACTGCTCTATATTCAATAGTGGTGTGCTGCGGTCCCCTAGTTATTGGGACAGGAAGGTCGAGCGAGAAGATGTGAGTGTTTGTTGTGGCACAATTTCAGCTTGCCCACCGCCACGTTCTCGGCCTCTGCATGCACATCACCATCACGTCCACCTCCCCGTCCCTTGCCACACACCTTGTCCATTTTAAATGGAGGACAATATTTTCCACGTTCACGAGAAATGGCTGATTTTGGAACGCAGTTATATGTGATATGTCTGACAGAGAACCACTGTTTTAAATAGCAGGCCTGTAATTTACTAATACTATTCTTCACAGAGACCTAATGTGATAGCTTGACCGACACACTGCAATGAAATGGAAGGCAGAAATGGCTCATTTTGGAACGTTGTTATATGTGATATGTCTGACAGAGAACCACGGTTTTAAATAGCAGGCCTGTAATTTACTAATAAAAATTCTTCACAGAGACCTAGTGTGAATAACTTAACCAACACACTGCAACGAAATGGAAGGCAGAAATGGCAGATTTTGGAATGCTGTTATATGTGACATGTCTGACAGAGAACCACAGTTTTAAATAGCAGGCCTGTAATTTGCTAATACTATTCTTCACAGCGACCTAGTGTGAATAGCTTGACGACACACTGCAACAAAATGGAAGGCAGAAATGACTGATTTTGGAAAGCTGTTATATGTGATATGTCTGACAGAGAACCATGGTTTTAAATAGCAGACATGTGATTCACTAATACTATTCTTCACAGAGACCTAGTGTGAATAGCTTGACGACACACTGCAATGAAATGGAAGGCAGAAATGGCTGATTTTGCAATGCTGTTATATGTGATATGTCTGACAGAGAACCACGGTTTTAAACAGCAGGAATGTAATTTACTAATACTATTCTTTACCTTGTGTGAATAGCTTTACCGACACACTGCAACAGAATGAAAAAGGAGGCCAATATTTTCCACGTTAAGTTCAAATTTCTGGATTTTTATCGCTGAAATATGGAGCAGATCTGGCTGTATTCTGCAGTGCTAACAAGCAAATGGAGCAGAAAAATGGTGTACTCTGGATTGCAAATAACTAGGATTAAGATAAAAAAAAAAATTGTCCTGCCCCCTGATATATGGGGCTGTGTCTACAAATATCTGTAAGAACAGGAACATGCTATGGACCCTCTTGCACTATATGCACTGCAGTCTGCCACATACACTGCCTGCCTAACTCCTGCTATCACCACTGAATATATGCAGCTGGTTTAGTCCTCAGAAGGACTGTTAGTTCAGATGGATATAGATATATGCTGTGAAATACTTTTACTAACTGTAGACAAGCAAATCTTTCCCTGAATCAGCTGCAGCTTCTCCGTACTCTGCCTGGTTCCGGGGTAGACTGTGTCGAGCATAGCGGCACCAGGTCTTATATAGACCTGATGACACTGTTCGGTCAGCCAATCACTGTAATGCCCACAACCAACATGGCTACGGCATTACAGTGCGTGACAAGAAATTCCTGCATGTTCATTGGCTCTCTAAAGAGCGCCAAACATGCAAGGCGGGTACCCGAGTTCCCGCCTGAGCAACACGGAAATACTCGCCGAATGACGAACTTGTCGAGCACCGTGATGCACGTGCGCTCATCACCACTTTATTTTTCTTGAATTAATTTCCTGATGGTCAGCAATATTTGAAATGCCACCCATCGCATACAAAGGACAGATCTATTCATTCACTGCATGGTTAGCGATTTATTAACTCCTTTCTTCAGTTTTTGGTTTGTGTTTCCATTTTCCGAAACCTGTAATGTTTTCATGTTTCAGTTGATAGAGCTGTGATGGCTTGTTTTTGCAGCTCGAGCAGACGTTTTTATTCATACCATTTTGGGACATTCTCACCCCTTATTTCATTTTTTGTGGCATTTCAGTGCCAGTCATTTGCGTTTTTAAAATATTTTTTAAAGCATTTTTTTTACTTTCTATTGATCTTAGCACTTGAACCTGCATTGTCTGATTACTTATACTATATACAGCAATACTGGGTTTCAATGAAGCACTTTGATGGCACAGGGATGTTCAGCAGACCCCCACTGCCATAGCAATCACATCACAGGTAAAGCTGAGTGGATCGATTCGCTGGACTCTGGCCCAGCGTCCAGATCAGTGGTATCTGGCAACTAGGCAGGAGGCCCACAAATCTCTTGCCTTCCAGCATCCCCGGCGCGGCTTTTGATTAGCCAGAGCTGATCCAATTCCTAACTTGCTCCGTACATGTAGATATAAGACTGTTATTTAGATGATGTGACATAAGTGTATGAAAAGTGTATAAAACATGTAAAAAAAACTTTTTACTACAATGAAAAAAATAGTTACTGTATATTTTACTTTACATTGATTCACATTCCTCCATTCCCTTGTCCTACTGTATATTTTACTTTACATTGATTCACATTCCTCCATCCCCTTGCCCTTTCTTTCACCCTCTCTTATTTTTTGACTCATCTTGAGAACAATGCTTGTTATGCTTTGATCACAACTTTCAGGGTTTTCAACAACAAAACATCATCTCTGTATTTATAACGTGTATTGCTAGGATACTTTTTCCATTGAATCCTGAAATCCTGTTTTGAAATATTTTGGACTATAAAGCTATTTTCACATACAGCATTTCTGCAGTTTTTTTTTCTGCAGCCAAAACCTGCTCTATTGCCAGTAAAAACGCTTCGTTTTTGCAGCTTTTTTTAGCTGTTTTTTTGTGTGCACATTACATGTTTTGTTCACAGTACATGTTTAATAAAGTAAGTTTTATTCTCCAAAAACACAGCAAAAAAAAAAACACTGCAAAAAACGCAAGAAAACCTATTTGCTGCGTTTTTGCATTTTTTTCATTGCTTCCGATGAGTGAAAAAAACACTGCAAAAATGCTGAAAGAATTTATATGCTGCAGATTTAAAAAAACACCCCACTTCTTAAAGAGGTTGTGCCACGAACAAAAGTATATTTTAATCAACAGATCTTGGAATAAAAATAAACTCCACAATTGGATGTGTTTAAAAATAATTTTCCAGTGCTGAGATAATCTTATACTGTATATGTGCCCTGCTCTGTACTGTGTAATGTCTGTGTCTGACTGTGCAGGAACATGGTCTGATCATACCACATCTCCTGGGCAGGGAGGGGAGAAAAAGATCCCCGTGCTGTAATGTCTGTATACTCTTTTGCTTCCTCCCCTGCCCAGGAGCTGTGGTATGATCAGACCATGTTCCATACACGGTCAGACACAGCCATTACACAGGACACAGCAGGGGCACATTTATAAGATTATCTCAGCACAGGAATATTTTATTTAAACACATCCAATTGTTGAAATGTTTATTATTCCAAGATTTGTTGATTAAAATGTGCTTTGTTTGTGGCACAACCCCTTTAAGTTCAGTCAGAAAAAAAACAAGCGTGCATGAGATTTCTGAAATGTCAGCTTTTTCTGCCACTCTAAATAGCAGCTTATTATTTGCATTAAAAAAACGCTGCAAAAAATGCACACGTTGTGTGTGAACATAGCCTAAGTTATGAGATGGAATAGGGTACTTGCAGTTATAGCAACTTCCCACATCACCAGCCAATAACAATATACATTAAAATAAAAAAAATAACTGTGGTCTTTTTTGAAAATTACAAGAGAAATACTGATTTCCAGAACAATAAATTGAAAATTGGAGATATTTTGAAAAGATTCAAAGACCTCCGGATTAAACACACACAGGAAAAATGGATAATATACAGTATACTCTTTAACAATATTTAGAACAAGGGTTAATCTCTAGAGGGAATTACTAGTGACTGACTGCTTCAAGGTTCTAATGGGCATCTTGGTTGAAGATAAAACATATATCTTATAAGTTGCAGAAAATTTAGCTTAACCCCTATTTTTACAATATTAGATAGGAAAACAGAAATTGGTGAGGCATTCAACAGAACACTAAACCAGGTGGAGATAAAAGTGAAGAACAGGAAATAGAAGTATTTATTAGATAAAGCCGATTATACAAATGGGGAGATCTATCTTTAGGGCAAAAAGAAGTCCCAAATAGAAGATATAATGAAAGGAGGCAAAATACCAGGAAGACTAATGAATTCTCTGATACAACGACAGTTGTGACCAAAACTTCAGTATTTGTTCCAAAGAGTCCCCCTTTAAAGAGCAAAACAACAATGACTCCGTACACTTCAAACAAACCCAACAGCAATAAACATGTCCTTTTTTTATGGGACAGAGGGAAATTGGATTTCTGAGGTTCACAGACAGGGAAAGAATGAGACAACAAAGAAATAGGTTTGTCAAACATTCGATAATGGGGGTGGAGGAGTTTTGAAGTTTTGAAGAAAGGAGTGAACTTTTGTCTCCTCTCTTGCTTCAGTATTTTCACCATAATTAAAGACCACCATCTATTCAGTCAAAAATGAATCTATAAGAAAATTGGAAACAAGCTGACTTGCCACAACAAGATGCACAAGTCCCAACTCAAATGTCTAGTCAGGAACTGGACACATTGAGAATCCTGAAAGATTTGTGATCTGAAAACATGGATCGATAAGGATAAAGAGGATGAAAAGAATAAAACATTTTGGAAAAATAAACCATCCTTCAAATTAAAATCCAATAAGATGCCAACACTAACTCTGTGATAAAATGCATCACAGGATAAAGGCCGTGCATACCAATATCTGGTCTCTAAAACAATATACTGAAAGATACAACAGGCCAACATGATGAAAGGTGGAAATATGTGCCCAGTAGTGAAGGTTTATATTGACACAGTCACTATGAAGATTTTGGATTTATTTTTTCACAAACTAATATACCACTAAATTATTTAGGCAGTTCAAAATCTGGTCTTGGATGAACTGAAAAAACAAGTGAGATTTAAACATCTGACAATGGGGGTAACACAATAATATGATGCAAAGATAAATATGTGTGACTCGCCCCCTGGGCCGTGGGGCACTCGGATCCGGGCAATAGGGGAACGATGGGGAGTAGTAGTGGCTACCAGGTTCCGTGGCTCAGGGTGGTCAGACCAGTGGTAGTCTGCGATGCGCTGTGTCCGACTACTCCACCCGTGGATTGCGGTCAGTGCGGACCGCCGCTGCCAGGTAGACCGCTGGGGCTGATGATGTATGCAGCTGGGATAGTGCGACTCCCCACGGGAAGAGTGCGGCCCCAGGGCAGTATAATAGAAGATGGGGGTGATGGTGTAGGGCGTCCCAGTACCGTTAGTGCTGGAGGAGCAAGGAGCACACAGACAACAGGTTGCAGTCCAGGGTCTTTACTGGAACAGGTGAACTGACCCACAAACAGTCCCGGCTAGGAGGGGACCTGGATGTCTGAGAGCAATTGGGAAATTGGCCCTGGTCAGGGTGAGGGTGTAGGCCTACCGTGCTCTCTGCGCTCCTTCTGGCTATCTCCTCCTGGTAGGGTAACAGCCCATGGTCCCGAGCTCACCGTGTCTTCTCGCCCGTATGGCCTGCAACTTGGGTTCCTTTCTACTCCCGGCCTGGTACTGCTTTGCTGGTCCCTTCTGCTGTGGCGGAACCTCCGGGCTTCTTAGGCCAAGGAACATACAGTCCCCTGCGGACTGGTTATCTGCTGTAGGACGTAGAATCCTCACATCCTCAGACACAAAAGTCTGGTAGATTTGGTTCTTTATCTGCCAGGACAGGCGTACTTCACCTCTTGTCCCTGGCTTGTGGCTCTCCTACTGCCACACGTCCTCTTAGGGTGCAATACAACTGTCCCTCACTGCTCTGGGACACTTCTCTATCCAGAGACAGGTCGTCCAATTCTCCCTAACCCTGCCCCCAGCTCCAGCTTTTATAGGGGCAGCCTGCTCCCCCTACTGGTCTAAGACAGGAGGTATTGCATGCTAATGTTCCCCTGACCAGAGAACCTCCCCCTTGCTCTCAGACACAGCTTTATTATATTTGTGGCATCCAGGCCAGGGTGACACATTCCCCCCTAGTAAAATTTAGTACAATATGCATGACCATAAAACATTATCAGGAAAGTGACACACAGATTGAGTTCTTAAGGTCACAGTGTGGTCTGTGACCGGGTGTCCATATCACCAGCACAACGGGGAGCCTTAACCAGGTGGAGGTCTGTCCTACCCCAAGTCCTTCACAGTCTTAGTTCATTCCTTGGTTAGGCTCCGAACGCAGTCCATACAAAGTCCCGGTTATTAAAAGTCCATAACCTTTGAGTCCGTACGGTAACTGCAAGAAACTGAAATACACTATTAATAATCATGCAGGTAACTTGGCAAACATTTTAACATTTGGCAACAGGGTTATTTACAATTTTAGTGCACCCTATATTTTCCAGCGAGCGGGTATCTGCCCCTTTGTGCTCCTGGTTGACCTCCTTAACCCACTGTCTGGTGGTGGACCGACCTGGCTTTCCCCACTAGCGTTAGGGGTACAGCTACCAGCTGGGTGTACAGGTAGGGTCGGCAGCTGTCTGCGGGTCCTTTGGCTTACCGCAGGCATGGCAGGCTCACTGTCAGCAGAGGGTTGACTCTCCTGGGCTGCTGGTACAGGCTCTTCTGCCTCAGGAGCTGCTTGCTCTTCTTCACCTTCCGGCTCTGGTGCAGGTTGTTGCTCAGTCGGTTGCAGGAAATGCAGGACGGGTACCACTATTGCATCGTTTATTCGAGTCCAGGACTGAGGGAACTCTCTGAGAACAGTGCTGATCATTTCTTCCTTGTCCTCTGCGGGTTCAAGGTCACTTTGATCCTCTTCTGCACTACGGAGTTGCTCGGGGCATCTTTTTAGGTGGTCTCTGGAGACGGTACTAGTGGTTTCTCCTCCATCCTTGGTGATCACGCACACCTTCGAGTTGTCGTGATCAGACTGCAGTACGGTGTAGGGTTCCCTTTCCCACTGGTCGTCCAACTTGTGAAGCCTTCTCTTTCGCTTCAGGACCTGCTCACCAGGTTCTAGGGGACCAGCAGGGGCGTGTTGGTTGAAGAGTTTTTCTTGACTCTCTCTCACCTGGGCCAGGCTCTTCTCCACACTCTCCTGTACCTTCTTGTACTGCAGTTGCCTTTCTGTATCCCAGTCCGCATCCGGGGAGGTGTCCTCTGGTGTTAGGACTCCCATCTCCAGGTCTACGGGCAGCTTACCTGGTCTAGCTCGCATCAGGTAAGCCGGGGTGCAGTTTGCAGCATTCACCGGGATATGGTTGTATAAGTCTATTAGATCCGGCAGTTTTTCTGGCCACAGGCTGCGTTCCTCCAGGGGCAACGTCTTCAGGAGATCAATGACTATATTGTTCATTTTCTCACACATCCCGTTGGTTTGTGGATGGTAAGGCGTTGTCCGAATTTTCTTACAGCCATAGAGGTTGCAGAACTCTTGGAAGATTTCAGCCTCGAATACTGGACCCTGGTCCGTCAGGACCTGTTTCGGATACCCGTGTGGACGGCAGAAGTGTGTCACCCTGGCCTGGATGCCACAAAATGTAATAAAGCTGTGTCTGAGAGCAAGGGGGAGGTTCTCTAGTCAGGGGAACATTAGCATGCAGTACCTCCTGTCTCAGGCTAGTAGGGGGAGCAGGCTGCCCCTATAAAAGCTGGAACTGGGGGCAGGGCTAGAGAGAACTGGATGACCTGTCTCAGTACTGAGACTTATCCCGGAGCAGAGCAGGGACAGAAAATTGTATTGCATCTAAGAGGAAGTGTGGCAGGAGGAGAGCCACAAGCCAGAGTCAAGAGGCGAAGTGAGCCTGTCTTAGCAGATAAAGGACTTAATTTACCAGACTTTGGTGTCTGAGGCTGGGAGGATTCCACATCCCACAGCAGATAACCAGTCCGCAGGGGACTGTATGTTCCTTGGCCTAAGAAACCTGGAGGCTCTGCCACAACAGAAGGGACCAGTAAAGTCGTACCAGGCCGGGAGCAGAAAGGAACCCACGTCGCAGGCCATACAGGCGAGAGTACACGGAAAGCTCGGAAACGTGGGCTGTTACCCTATAAGGAGGAGATAGCTAGAAGGAGCACAGAAAGCACGGTAGGCCTACACCCTCACCCTGACCAGGGCCAATTTCCCCATTGCTCTCAGACATCCAGGTCCCCTCCTAGCCGGGACTGTTTATGGGTCAGTTTACCTGTTTTAGTAAAGGCCCTGGACTGCAACCTGTTGTCTGTGTGCTCCTTCGCGCCTCCAGCACTACCGGTACTGGGACTCTCACCACCATCACTCCCACCATCCATTATACTGCCCTGGGGCCGCACTCTTCCCGTGGGGAGTCACACTACCCTAGCTGCACACCTCATCAGCCCCAGCGGTCTGCATGCAGCGGCGGTTCCTAATAACCGCAATCCACGGGTGGCGTAGTCGGACATAATCAGCAGCGCACAACGTACTACCACTGGCCTGACCACCCTGAGCCACGGAACCGGGTTGCCACTACTACTCCCATCGTTCCCCTACTGCCCGTATCCGAGTGCCCCATGGCCCAGAGGGCGAGTCAGCTTTGGCATTGTCGGCAGGAATGCAACCAACCCGCCACAAACGGGTATTGCGTGCCTGAAAAAGACTTTGCACTTACCTGAAAAGAGGTTTCCCGCCGTCCGGAGCCGTTTCCCGCCATTTCCAGCCGTCTCCCGCCATCTTCCATCGGTTCCCGCCATCTTCAGCCGTTTTCCCGCCATCGGACGCCATCTTCAGGACGCCGCGCGGGAAGAAGAGGGGCGTGGACGTCCAAACCGCGCGAGACCCGAAGCTCCGCCCCACGCACCGACGCTGCGCAAGGTCCTGGAAGGGAGAGAGAGCGACGCTGACGTCACCAGGATGCGACGCAAGGTCCTCGTCCAGAGCAGCAGCAGCGGAGCCGCGGCCTACAGAAGAAGATCGTCGGAAGGTAGGCCATGCTTAACTACGGGGGAGGAAGATGTCGGATACAGAGGCGCCCACTACCACCAACGCAGCTGCAGCAGCGGTGATGCCATTTTCCCTGCCCTACATCCCTGGAGCGGCCTGGCTGCCTAAGTATTCAGGGGAGCCCCATGCCCTAACTGACTTTAAGGAAAGGCTGTACAGTTTGTTCCAAGTCTACCCCCTGACAGAGGAACAGAAGGTCAGCATATTCACAGGGCAGTTAACTGGTGCAGCCCAAAGGGAGGTAAAATCATGGCCCACTGAGGAGAAAAGGACCGTGAAGGGTATTCTGGCCCGGCTGCGGGGTACCTTTGACACACGTACCTCCGCTGAAATGAAAATGAGGTTCTATGGATGTAAGCAGCGGGCACAGGACAGCATCAGAGACTATGCCCTAAATTTGCAGGAAGCCTTGAGGGCCATCCAACAAGCTGACCCTGGCAGCGTGCAGGAAACGGATAAGCTACTAACAGAACAGTTTATAGAAGGTCTGCTGTCTAGCGCCCACAGGACCCTGCTGCGCCTCATGTTCTTTCAGAACCCTGATCTGACCTTTGCCCAATTCAAGGACAGGGCCGTAAGGGTGCTCCGTGAATCCGCAACAAGTGGCGCTTTAAACCCCCGACGCCCTGCTCTCACCTACCACCAGGAGGCGGCGCCCTCCTCTATGGACTCCGTGGGGGCCGATGCACAGGCCCTGAACCAAGCCCCGTCGAAAGATCTGCACCACCAAGTCCAGGAGCTGACCAGGAGCGTAGCAGCGTTGACCAGGACCGTCCAGGCGTTACAAGTGGACCCGTCAAGACCCATCGAGCAGGCTTCAAGTCTGGAGGATGTCCCGTGGCGTCGACAGAGGAGGATCCCGTCATTCCGAGGGAGGCCCACAGACCGCTACGCAGAGGATGGACAGCCCATTTGCCGCCGATGCAACCAGCCCGGACACATTTCCAGGTACTGTAATTTAAACGGGTCCAACCTGGGGCAGAGGGCCAACCCCCAGGCATAAGATCACCAGGCCCTTACAATTGGCGTAATAAGTACGTTGGGGGGCGCCCGGTTTTACCCGTGGTGCTGGACGGTATCCCCATGAGCGCCTTGCTGGATACTGGGTCGCAAGTAACCACTATCCCTTATGTACTTTTTAAGCAGTATTGGACTGATGCTGATATCACACGGTATCCAGACAGTAACTTGAGCATCATCGCCAGTAATAGCTTACCCGTGCCGCAGATGGGGTTCAAGGAGATGACCATTAAGATTGGTAAAGTTGAACTGCCGGGACAGGGAGTAATTATTGTGGACATTGACCGTCGTGAAAGTCACCCTAAAATAACTGTGGGTACTAACGTGATTGAAAATTGTCTTTCAGAGGTAATTGTAATTCTACAAAAGGTGGCGGTGAATGCTAATTCCAGCCAACAGAGAGTCCTCAACAAGGAGATAAAAGCCCTGATGAGACGGCAGCAGGTAGAACTGTCTGGTGGTGAGATCGGTAGCGTAAGACTGAGTGACCCATTCCCCATTTCCATGCCTCCCAAAAGTGAAATGATGATCTGGTGTCGGACTGCAATCGGGTTGAGAGGTAGAGACTACCAAGCCATGGTAGAACCCGTGTACTCAGACAGCAGGCCCACCATTTTGACAGCCCGGGGGGTGGTTGATGTCCGTCATGGGAGGGTGCCCGTCCGCATCCTCAACATTGGGGAGAGGGAAGTACACTTACCCAGGTACGCTACACTCGCCAAACTGTTTGCTGTCGAACACAAAGCTATCAGGGCCGTGGAACCCTTGCCTCCATCTCCACAGGCGGAGGGTAATGGCTCCCAGAAACAAAAGGAGGACTGGTGCCAGAAACTCCATGTGGGTGCTGACTCCACTCCCCTGCACCAAAAACAAGGAGTCTACCGGGTGGTCCAGGAGTACGAGAGAATTTTTAGTAAGCACCCGCTAGACTTCGGCAGAGTAAAGGGGATAGAACACCACATCCCCACAGGGAGCCACCCACCGATAAAAGAAAGACACAGACCTGTACCCCCTGCACATTATCAGAACGCAAAGGGCATGCTAAAAGAAATGAAAGAAGCTGGGGTCATTCGAGATAGCTGTAGCCCCTGGGCAGCCGCCTTGGTTCTGGTGAAAAAGAAAGACGGCACCATGAGAATGTGCGTAGACTATAGACAAATCAACCATATCACCATAAAGACGCATACCCGCTGCCTAGAATAGAGGAGTCTTTAGCTGCACTAAAATCAGCAAACTTCTTTTCTACTTTGGACCTTACTAGCGGGTACTGGCAGGTTCCTGTGGCAGAGTCTGACAAGGAGAAGACCGCCTTCACCACCCCGATGGGACTGAGCAAGTTCAACTGAATGCCTTTCGGGCTCTGCAATGCACCAGGGACCTTCTAGCGGTTGATGGAATGCTGTCTAGGGCACCGAAACTTTGAGACGGTCCTCCTTTACCTGGACGACGTGATCGTCTATTCGAAAACCTACGAGGACCATCTAAAGCACCTGGCCGAGGTGTTCGAAGCCCTGGCAGGCTATGGCCTGAAGGTGAAACCATCGAAGTGTCACCTGCTGAAACCAAAGGTCCAGTACCTAGGGCACGTGGTAAGCGCGGAAGGAGTGGCCCCCGACCCTGACAAGGTCACGGCAATCAAGAGCTGGCCAAGCCCCTCGAACATCAAAGAGGTGAGACAGTTTCTCGGATTGGTAGGCTACTACCGAAGGTTCATCCCCAGGTTCACTAGGATGGCAGCTCCTATGCAGGAACTCCTAATCGGACAGTCTAAGTCCAGGAGCCAAAAGCCGCCCTTCAAGTGGGATAAACCGGAAGAGGAGTCCTTCCGCCTGTTGAAGATGGCCCTCACAGGGGATGAGATCCTGGCCTACCCTGATTAGGGTCAGCCTTTTATTCTCCACACGGACGCCAGTAATGTGGGACTGGGAGCAGTACTGTCCCAAAACCAACAGGGCAGAGAAAGGGTGATCGCGTACGCCAGCTGGAAGCTGAGGCCCACCTAGAGGAACCAGAAGAATTACAGCTCCTTCAAGCTAGAATTCTTGGCGGTGGTGTGGGCCGTGACAGAACGCTTCAAGCATTACCTGGCCTCCGCAAAGTTCATCGTGTACACGGACAACAACCCGTTGACACACCTGGACAATGCAAGACTGGGTGCCCTAGAACAGCGGTGGATGGCCCGTCTCTCCAACTATGACTTCGTGATCAAGACGCCCTATCGAGGATGCCTCACTTACCTGAAGGTGACGAAGACCCAGAAGAGCTGGAGGAGGTAGAACTCCCCGCGTTTGGAGCCGGTTAATACTCCCACCGAGTGAAGGAGGAGGATCTAACAACCGTAATGTTCAATCCCCTACCTCACCACAGCTGGGCCGAGACCCAAGATAGTGACCCTGCCATCCGCCTGGTGAAAGATCTGCTGACCCAGGAGGATGCCCGCATGGATCCAGATGCTCCAGAGGAAGCCAAGCAGCTGTGGAAGGAGAAGAGCAAGCTGTTCCTCTACGAAGGCAAGCTGTGCAGAAGGATTGTCAACCACCGGACGCACGAGCTGACCTGGCAAGTCGTGGTCCCAAGGCGGGATGCAGCTATGGTCCTGGGGGCTTACCATGACAGAGCGGGGCACTTCGGTTGGAAGAAACTGGAGTTCCTGCTAAGACGACGGTTCTTTTGGGTCGGCATGAGAGGGGCTGTAGAAAAGTGGTGCAGAGACTGTGGCCCTGGTCACCTAAGGAGGAAGGACCGTGCCAGCCAGAAGACACCCTTGAGGCCCATCGTCACCACACAGCCTCTTGAGCTGGTAGCTCTGGACCACGTCAAATTGGCTCCAAGCCGGTCAGGATACATCTATGCCCTGACAATCATGGACCACTATTCCCGTTTTCTAGTGGTGGTCCCGGTAAAGGACTTGACAGCCCAAACAGCGGCCAGAGCCTTCCAGCAATACTTCTGCCGTCCACACGGGTATCCGGAACAGGTCCTGACAGACCAGGGTCCAGCGTTCGAGGCTGAAATCTTCCAAGAGTTCTGCAACCTCTATGGCTGTAAGAAGATTCGGACAACGCCTTACCATCCACAAACCAGCGGGATGTGTGAGAAAATGAACAATATAGTCATTGATCTCCTGAAGACGTTGCCCCTGGAGGAACGCAGCCTGTGGCCAGAAAAACTGCCGGACCTGATAGACTTATACAATCATATCCCGGTGAATGCTACCAACTGCACCCCGGCTTACCTGATGCAAGCCAGACCAGGTAAGCTGCCCGTAGACCTGGAGATGGGAGTCCTGACGCCTGAGGACACCTCCCCGGATGCGGACTGGGATACGGAAAGGCAACTGCAGTACAAGAAGGTACAGGAGAGTGTGGAGAGGAGCCTGGCCCAGGTGAGAGAACGGCAAGAAAGACTCTTCAACCAACACGTCCCTGCTGGTCCCCTAGAACCTGGTGAGCAAGTCCTGAAGCGAAAGAGAAGGCTACATAAGTTGGACGACCAGTGGGAAAGGGAACCCTACACCGTACTGCAGTCTGACCACGACAACCCGAAGGTGTGCGTGATCACCAAGGACGGAGGAGAAACCACTAGTACCGTCTCCAGAGACCTCCTAAAAAGGTGCCCAGAGCAACTCTGTAGTGCAGAAGAGGATCAGAGTGACCTTGAACCCGCAGAGGACAAGGAAGAAATGATCAGCACTGTTCTCGGAGAGTTCCCTCAGTCCTGGACTCGCATAAATGATGCCATAGTGGTACCTGTCCTGCATTTCCTGCAACCGGCACAGCAACAACCAACACCAGAACCGGAAGGTGAAGAGGAGCAAGCGGTTCCAGAGGCAGAAGAGCCTGTATCAGCAGCCCAGGAGAGTCAACCCTCTGCTGACAGTGAGCCTGCCATGCCTGCGGTAAGACAAAGAACCCGCAGACAGCTGCCTGCCCTACCTGTACACCCAGCTGGTAGCTGTACCCCTAACGCTAGTGGGGAAAGCCAGGTCAGTCCACCACCAGACAGTGGGTTAAGGAGATCTACTAGGAGCACAAAGGGGCAGATACCCGCTCGCTGGAGAATATAGGGTGCACTAATTGTAAATAACCCTGTTGCCAAATGTTGAAATGTTTGCAAAGTTACATGCATGTTTGGTAATTCTGTGTTTCAGTTTCTTGCAGTTACCGTACAGACTCGAAGGTTATGGACTGTTTATAACTGGAATCTTGTATGGACTGCGTTCGGAGCCTAACCAAGAAATGAACTAAGACTGTGAAGGACTTGGGGTAGGACAGACCCCCACCTGGTTAAGGCTCCCCGTTGTATTGGTGATATGGACACCCGGTCACAGACCACACTGTGACCTTAAGAACTCAATCTGTGCGTCACTTTCCTGATAATGTTTTATAGTCATGCATATTGTATTTGTTTACTGTTTAGTCCCGGAGTACTAAATTTTACTAGGGGGGAATGTGTCATCCTGGCCTGGATGCCACAAAATGTAATAAAGCTGTGTCTGAGAGCAAGGGGGAGGTTCTCTAGTCAGGGGAACATTAGCATGCAGTATCTCCTGTCTCAGGCCAGTAGGCGGAGCAGGCTGCCACTATAAAAGCTGGAACTGGGGGCAGGGTTAGAGAGAACTGGATGACCTGTCTCAGTACTGAGACTTGTCCAGGAGCAGAGCAGGGACAGAAAGTTGTATTGCACCTAAGAGGAAGTGTGGCAGGAGGAGAGCCACAAGGCAGAGACAAGAGGCGAAGTGAGCCTGTCTTAGCAGATAAAGGACTTAATTTACCAGACTTTGGTGTCTGAGGCTGTGAGGATTCCACATCCCACAGCAGATAACCAGTCCGCAGGGGACTGTATGTTCCTTGGCCTAAGAAACCTGGAGGCTCTGCCACAACAGAAGGGACCAGTAAAGCCATACCAGGCCGGGAGCAGAAAGGAACCCACGTCGCAGGCCATACAGGCGAGAGTACACGGAAAGCTCGGAAACGTGGGCTGTTACCCTATAAGAAGGAGATAGCCAGAAGAAGCACAGAAAGCACGGTAGGCCTACACCCTCACCCTGACCAGGGCCAATTTCCCCATTGCTCTCAGACATCCAGGTTCCCCTCCTAGCCGGGACTGTTTATGGGTCAGTTTACCTGTTTTAGTAAAGGCCCTGGACTGCAACCTGTTGTCTGTGTGCTCCTTCGCGCCTCCAGCACTACCGGTACTGGGACTCTCACCACCATCACTCCCACCATCCATTATACTGCCCTGGGGCCGCACTCTTCCCGTGGGGAGTCACACTACCCTAGCTGCACACCTCATCAGCCCCAGCGGTCGGGATGCAGCGGCGGTTCCTAATAACCGCAATCCACGGGTGGCGTAGTCGGACATAATCATCAGTGCATAACGGACTACCATTGGCCTGACCACCCTGAGCCACGGAACCGGGTTGCCATCGTTCCCCTACTGCCCGGATCCGAGTGCCCCACGGCCCAGGGGGCGAGTCAGAAGTATTGCTGGAAGGTTCTGGCCGCCGTTTGGGCTGTCAAGTCTTTTACCGGGACCACCACTAGAAAACGGGAATAGTGGTCCACGCTTGTCAGGGCGTAGATGTATCCTGACCGGCTTGGAGCCAATTTGACGTGGTCCAGAGCTACCAGCTCAAGAGGCTGCTGGGTGACGATGGGCTTCAAGGGTGTCTTCTGGCTGGTGCGGTCTTTTCTCCTTAAGTTACAAGGGCCACAGTCCCTGCACCACTTCTCTACAGCCCCTCTCATGCCGACCCAAAAGAACCGTTCTCTTAGCAGGAATTCCAGTTTCTTCCAACCAAAGTGCCCCGCTCTGTCATGGTAAGCCCCCAGGACCATAGCTGCATCCCGCCTTGGGACCACGACTTGCCAGGTCAGCTCGTGTGTCCGGTGGTTGACAAGTCGTCTGCACAGCTTGCCTTCATAGAGGAACAGCTTGCTCTTCTCTTTCCATAGCTGCTTGGCTTCCTCTGGGGCATCCGGATCTAAGCGGGCGTTTTCCCGGGTCAGCAGATCTTTCACCAGGCGGATGGCAGGGTCACTATCTTGGGTCTCGGCCCAGCTGTGGTGAGGTAGGGGATTGATCATAACGGTTGTTAAATCCTTCTCCTTCACACGGTGGGAGTATTGAGTGGCTCCATACCGGTGAAACGCGGGAGTTCTACCTCCTCCAGCTCTTCTGGGTCTTCGTCACCTTCAGGTAAGTGAGGCATTCTTGACAGGGCGTCAGCATTGGCATTGGTTTTACCTGCCCGGTACTTGATCACGAAGTCATAATTGGAGAGACGGGCCATCCACCGCTGTTGCAGGGCACCCAGTCTTGCATTGTCCAGGTGTGTCAACGAGTTGTTGTCAGTGTACACGGTGAACTTTGCGGAGGCCAGGTAATGCTTGAAGCGTTCCGTCACGGCCCACACCACCGCCAAGAATTCTAGTTTGAAGGAGCTGTAATTCTCCGGGTTCCTCTCGGTGGGCCTCAGCTTCTGGCTGGCATACGCGATCACCCTTTCTCTGCCCTGTTGGTTTTGTGACAGTACGGCTCCCAGTCCCACATTACTGGCGTCTGTGTGGAGAATAAAAGGCTGGCCATAATCAGGGTAGGCCAGGATCTCATCTCCTGTGAGGGCCATCTTCAACTGGCGGAAGGACTCCTCTTCCGGTTTATCCCACTTGAAGGGTAGCTTTTGGCTTCTGGACTTAGACTGTCCTATCAGGAGGTCTTGCATAGGAGCTGCCATCTTAGTGAACCCGGGGATGAACCTTCGGTAGTAGCCTACCAACCCGAGGAACTGCCTCACTTTTTTGATGTTCGAGGGGCTTGGCCAGCTCTTGATTGCCGTGACCTTGTCAGGGTCGGGGGCTACTCCTTCCGCACTTACCACGTGCCCTAGGTACTGGACCTTTGGTTTCAACAGGTGACACTTCGATGGTTTCACCTTCAGGCCATAGCCTGCCAGGGCTTCGAACACCTCGGCGAGGTGCTTTAGATGGTCCTTGTAAGTCTTCGAATAGACGATCACGTCGTCCAGGTAAAGGAGGACCGTCTCGAAGTTTCGGTGCCCTAGACAGCATTCCATCAGCCTCTGGAAGGTCCCTGGTGCGTTGCAGAGCCCGAAGGGCATACAGTTGAACTCGCTCAGTCCCATCGGGGTGGTGAAGGCGGTCTTCTCCTTGTCAGCCTCTGCCGCAGGAACCTGCCAGTACCCGCTAGTAAGGTCCAAAGTAGAAAAGAAGTTAGCTGATTTTAGTGCGGCTAAAGACTCCTCTATTCTAGGCAGCGGATATGCGTCTTTGTGGGTGATACGGTTGATTTGTCTATAGTCCACTCACATTCTCATGGTGCCGTCTTTCTTTTTTACCAGAACCAAGGGGGCTGCCCAGGGGCTACAGCTATCTCGAATGACCCCAGCTTGTTTCATTTCCCTCAGCATACCCTTGGCGTTCTGATAATGTGCAGGGGGTACAGGTCTGTGTCTCTCTTTTATTGGTGGGTGGCTCCCTGTGGGGATGTGGTGTTCTATCCCTTTTACTCTGCCGAAGTCTAGCGGGTGCTTACTAAAGACTTTCTCGTACTCCTGTACCACCCGGTAGACTCCTTGTTTTTGGTGCAGGGAAGTGGAGTCAGCACCCACGTGGAGTTTCTGGCACCAGTCCTCCTTTTGTTTCTGGGAGCCATTACCCTCCGCCTGAGGAGATGGAGGCAAAGGCTCCACGGCCCTGATAGCTTTGTGTTCGACAACAAACAGTTTGGCAAGTGTAGCATACCTGGGTAAGCGCATCCTGAACAGTGGGGAGAGAGAGGTACAAACGGGCACCCTCCCATGCCGGACATCAACCACCCCCCGGGCTGTCAAAATGGTGGGCCTGCTGTCCGAGTACACGGGTTCTACCATGGCTTGGTAGTCTCTACCTCTCAACCCGATTGCAGTCCGACACCAGATCATCATTTCACTTTTGGGAGGCATGGAAATGGGGAATGGGTCACTCAGTCTTACGCTACCGATCTCACCACCAGACAGTTCTACCTGCTGCCGTCTCATCAGGGCTTTTATCTCCTTGTTGAGGACTCTCTGTTGGCTGGAACTAGCATTCACCGCCACCTTTTGTAGAATTACAATTACCTCTGAAAGACAATTTTCAATCACGTTAGTACCCACAGTTATTTTAGGGTAACTTTCACGACGGTCAATGTCCACAATAATTACTCCCTGTGCCGGCAGTTCAACTTTACCAATCTTAATGGTCATCTCTTTGAACCCCATCTGCGGCACGGGCAAGCCATTACTGGCGATGATGCTCAAGTCACTGTCTGGATACCGTTTTATATCAGCATCAGTCCAATACTGCTTAAAAAGTACATAAGGGATAGTGGTTACTTGCGACCCAGTATCCAGCAAGGCGCTCATCGGGATACCGTCCAGCACCACGGGTAAAACCGGGCACCCACCAACATACTTATCACACCAATTATAAGGGCCTGGTGATCTTATGCCTGGGGGTCGGCCCTCTGCCCCAGGTTGGACCCGTTTAAATTACAGTACCTGGAAATGTGTCCGGGCTGGTTGCATTGACGGCAAATGGGCTGTCCATCCTCTGCGTAGCGGTCTGTGGGCCTCCCTCGGAACGACGGGATCCTCCTCTGTCGACGCCACGAGACATCCTCCGGACTTGAAGCCTGCTCGATGGGTCTTGACGGGTCCACTTGTAACGCTTGGACGGTCCTGGTCAACGCCGCGACTCTCCTGGTCAGCTCCTGGACTTGGTGATGCAGATCTTTCGACGGGGCTTGGTTCAGGGCCTGTGCATCGGCCCCCACGGAGTCCATAGAGGAGGGCGCCGCCTCCTGGTGGTAGGTGAGAGCAGGGCACCGGGGGTTTATAGCGCCACTTGTTGCGGGTTCACGGAGCACCCTTATGGCCCTGTCCTTAAATTGGGCAAAGGTCAGATCAGGGTTCTGAAAGAACATGAGGCGCAGTTGGGCCCTGTGGGCGCTAGACAGCAGACCTTCTATGAATTGTTCTGTTAGCAGCTTATCCATTTCCTGCACGCTGCCAGGGTCAGCTTGTTGGATGGCCCTCAAGGCTTCCTGCAAATTTAGGGCATAGTCTCTGATGCTGTCCTGTGCCCGCTGCTTACATCCATAGAACCGCATTTTAATTTCAGCGGAGGTACGGGTATCAAAGGTACCCCGCAGCCGGGCCAGAATACCCTTCACAGTTCTTTTCTACTCAGCGGGCCATGACTTTACCTCCCGCTGGGCTGCGCCAGTTAACTGCCCTGTCAGTATGCTAACCTTCTGTTCCTCTGTCAGGGGGTAAACATGGAATAAACTGTACAGCCTTTCCTTAAAGTCAGTTAGGACATGGGGCTCCCCTGAATACTTAGGCAGCCAGGCCGCTCCAGGGATGTAAGGCAGGGAAAATGGCATCACCGCTGCTGTAGCTGCGCTGGTGGTAGTGGGCGCCTCCGTGTCCGACATCTTCCTCCCCCCTAGTTAAGCGTGGCCTACCTTCCGACGATCCTTTTCTGTAGGCCGCGGCTCCGCTGGTGCTGCTCTGGACGAGGACCTTGCGTCGTGTCCTGGTGACGTCAGCGTCGCACTCTCTCCCTTCCAGGACCTTGCGCAGCGTCGGTGCGTGGGGCGGAGCTTCGGGTCTCGCGCGGTTTGGACGTCCACGACCGTCTTCTTCCCACGTGGCGTCCTGAAGATGGCGTCCGTTGGCGGGAAAATGGCTGAAGATGGCGGGAACCGACAGACGATGGCGGGAGACGGCTCCGGGTGGCGGGAAACCTCTTTTCAGGTGCGTGTATAGTCTTTTTCAGGCACACAATACCCGTTTGTGGCGGGTTGGTTACTATCCTGCCGACTACGCCAAAGCTGACTCGTCCCCTGGGCCGTGGGGCACTCGGATCTGGGCAATAGGGGAATGATGGGGGTAGTAGTGGCTACCCGGTTCCGTGGCTCAGGGTGGTCAGACCAGTGGTAGTCTGCGATGCGCTGTTGGTGTGTCCGACTACGCCACCCGTGGATTGCGGTCAGTGCGGACCGCCGCTGCCAGGTAGACCGCTGGGGCTGATGATGTATGCAGCTGGGATAGTGTGACTCCCCATGGGAAGAGTGCGGCCCCAGGGCAGTATAATAGAAGATGGGGGTGATGGTGTAGGGCGTCCCAGTGCCGTTAGTGCTGGAGGAGCAAGGAGCACACAGACAACAGGTTGCAGTCCAGGGTCTTTACTGGAACAGGTGAACTGACCCACAAACAGTCCCGGCTAGGAGGGGACCTGGATGTCTGAGAGCAATGGGGAAATTGGCCCTGGTCAGGGTGAGGTTGTAGGCCTACCGTGCTCTCTGCGCTCCTTCTGGCTATCTCCTCCTGGTAGGGTAACAGCCCATGGTCCCGAGCTCACCGTGTCTTCTCACCCGTATGGCCTGCAACTTGGGTTCCTTTCTACTCCCGGCCTGGTACTGCTTTGCTGGTCCCTTCTGCTGTGGCGGAACCTCCGGGCTTCTTAGGCCAAGGAACATACAGTCCCCTGCGGACTGGTTATCTGCTGTAGGACGTGGAATCCTCACAGCCTCAGACACCAAAGTCTGGTAGATTTGGTTCTTTATCTGCCAGGACAGGCGTACTTCACCTCTTGTCCCTGACTTGTGGCTCTCCTACTGCCACACGTCCTCTTAGGGTGCAATACAACTGTCCCTCACTGCTCTGGGACGCTTCTCTATCCTGAGACAGGTCGTCCAGTTCTCCCTAACCCTGCCCCCAGCTCCAGCTTTTATAGGGGCAGCCTGCTCCCCCTACTGGCCTGAGACAGGAGGTATTGCATGCTAATGTTCCCCTGACCAGAGAACCTCCCCCTTGCTCTCAGACACAGCTTTATTATATTTGTGGCATCCAGGCCAGGGTGACACATGTGCATGGGTCTAAAAGGCAATTTACTGATGGGAAATACTATAAACCCCTTTTGGGTGATACTACAAATCAGTTATTGACAGAACATACTGTAAATCAGTCAGGAAGGAAATCATGAAAGAGCAGAAATTTAAAATTGAAAGGGACTGCCTGTTGGTAAAGGACTTGTGGTGGCCACTTTTTACACTTTTAACCGTGGTTCATAAAATGTGAAGTATCTCTGGCATAGGGAACATTGCATAAGACTCCAACTAATGGCTTCACCAGGAACTGAAAGTTTTTGTATATGGTCTTCCTGTGTATACCAGTAACATAATGCAGGTTCTCAATGAACTTGAGGATCCGCTGGCTCCCTGCACTGCCAAACAGAGGCTGATAGATGATATTTGCGGGCGGCACATGGCAATGACGTCATGCACAGTGATGTCATGCACCCCTAGGATGGGGGACAGTATACTAGGAAGGGGCCCAGGATAGGGGACATTATATCAGGAAGAGGCTCAGAATGGGGAACATTGTAGCAGGAATACCAGGAGGAAACCCAGGATGGGGGACATTATTATAGGAAGGAACCAGAATGGGGGATATTATTATAGCAAGGGGCCCAGGATGAGGACATCATTATATGGGGTGAACACATATGTCTGTATAGGATCTGGAACGCTACATGGCCCCATACATCTGACCAACATGCAGGTGGGGGACCAGGCTCAAATTTTGCACCGGGACCCATCAGTCTATAGTTACGCCACTGAATGTGAGCCACTGGTGTTTCACTCTATTTTACTTAAACTGTCATTAAGTCAGTTAAACTATGTGCAAACAGTATATCAATATAAAGGGAATTATAATATTTAATTCAATCATTTAAATGGTTAATCTCAAGTTGTGTCTTGAGCAGTGCACAAATTTCCAGTCTCTTCACTTTCTTGTTGTTGGAGGGGTGGGTGCTCCTCCTTGAGTGACAATTCTGGTTCAGCAGCACCATCCTACTGCTGAGCTTTTGCTACTTTAACACAATAACAGTTTTTGTTCTGAAGTCTACATTGTTATTATATTTACAGATACAGCGGTGGCCAAAAGTATTGGCACCCCTGCAATTCTGTCAGATAATACTCAGTTTCTTCCTGAAAATGATTGCAATCACAAATTCTTTGGTATTATCTTCATTTAATTTGTCTTCAATGAAAAAAACACAAAAATAATTGTCCTAAAGCTTAATTGGATACAATTCCACACCAAACCTAAAAAAGGGGGTGGACAAAAGTATTGGCACTGTTTGAAAAATCAACTTATGCTTCTCTAATTCGTGTAATTAACAGCACCTGTAACTTACCTGTGGCACCTAACAGGTGTTGGCAATAACTAAATCACACTTGCAGCCAGTTAACATGGATGAAAGTTGACTCAACCTCTGTCCTGTGTCCTGTGTCCTTGTGTGTACCACATTGAGCATGGAGAAAAGAAAGAAGACCAAAGAACTGTCTGAGGACTTGAGAAACCAAATTGTGAGGAAGCATGAGCAATCTCAAGGCTACAAGTCCATCTCCAAAGACCTGAATGTTCCTGTGTCTTCCGTGCGCAGTGTCATGAAGAAGTTTAAAGCCCATGGCACTGTGGCTAACCTCCCTAGATGTGGACGGAAAAGAAAAATTGACGAGAGATTTCAACGCAAGATTGTGCGGATGGTGGATAAAGAACCTCGACTAACATCCAAACAAGTTCAAGCTGCGCTGCAGTCCGAGGGTACAACAGTGTCAACCCGTACTATCCGTTGGCGTCTGAATGAAAAGGGACTGTATGGTAGGATACCCAGGAAGACCCCACTTCTTACCCCGAGACATAAAAAAGCCAGGCCGGAGTTTGCCAAAACTTACCTGAGAAAGCCTAAAACGTTTTGGAAGAATGTTCTCTGGTCAGATGAGACAAAAGTAGAGCTTTTTAGGAAAAAGCATCAACATAGAGTGTACAGGAAAAAAAAAGAGGCATTCAAAGAAAAGAACACGGTCCCTACAGTCAAACATGGCGGAGGTTCCCTGATGTTTTGGGGTTGCTTTGCTGCCTCTGGCACTGGACTGCTTGACCGTGTGCATGGCATTATGAAGTCTGAAGACTACCAGCAAATTTTGCAGCATAATGTAGGGCCCAGTGTGAGAAAGCTGGGTCTCCCTCAGAAGTCATGGGTCTTCCAGCAGGACAATGACCCAAAACACACTTCCAAAAGCACTATAAAATGGTTTGAGAGAAAGCACTGGAGACTTTTAAGGTGGCCAGCAATGAGTCCAGACCTGAATCCCATAGGACACCTGTGGAGAGATCTCAAAATGGCAGTTTGGAGAAGGCACCCTTCAAATATCAGGGACCTGGAGCAGTTTGCCAAAGAAGAATGGTCTACAATTCCAGCAAAGCATTGTAAGAAACTCATTGATGGTTACCGGAAGCGGTTGTTCGCAGTTATTTTGGCTAAAGGTTGTGCAACCAAGTATTAGGCTGAGGGTGCCAATACTTTTGTCTGGCCCATTTTTGGAGTTGTGTGAAATGATAAATGATTTGATTTTTGCTTCATTCTCTTTTGTGTTTTTTCCTTGCAAGCAAATTAAATGAAGATAATAATACCAAAGAATTTGTGATTGCAATCATTTTCAGGAAGAAACTGAGTATTATCTGACAGAGTTGCAGGGGTGCCAATACTTTTGGCCACCACTGTATATAGAGGTAAAACTACTGTCATGGGGATACCGCGACAGACAGGGGCCAGAAGATCGTAGCGTCTGGTTACACCGAACTCTTGCACTGAGTGGAACTGCTTCACCATTCTATTAAATAGTGCAGGTTTTTCCTTGTTTTGTCATTGCAAAGGTTAATCAGTTCAGATCTCCTCGAGCTCTCCATCCTGAATTGTCTAAGCTGTTCTGTGTTGGCCACTCCTCTCTGGTATATTGCTCACCACTGGCACTTGGGAATTGCTAGTGATAACTCACACTTTCTGGTTTGGTGTTGAACTAGTGATTAGAGTAGATGGTTGGAGAGTTGTTCAGGAGATTTCTGAGTAGTGTTGTTTTGCAAGTTTATCCTCATCCTCTCCCATTTGGTTTCTACTTCCTATTTCTCCCCTGTCTCTCACTCTGTTGTTTTGTGAGTATGTTTGTCTGATTGTAGTTTTCTTTTATCTCTGTCTGTCTACCCCTGTCATTCTGGTTAGTGTAATCCTATACATTTTGGCCTCGCACCTCCATGGATAGTGAAGGGAGCAGACAAGGGTTAAGATAGGAGCATAGCAGGGTACGTGACCCCGAAATCTCCATCTTCCAGCGTAATTTGGGAGTCATGGATAGCCTAGAGCACCCCCTAGTTCTAGGAATCAGTTAGGTGCATACAGTCCCTAGTCACTACATGACAACTACCTTTGAAATAGCACATGACAACTCATTAAAGTAAAGGCAGTGTTTAAGAAAGCTGCTCTGGATAATGCCTATGCTGGGGCTAGTAATTTTGAAGGACTGATAACATCAGCTCCAGGTCAGAGGCTTATGGAGAAGGAGAGGTGAGGAATTGTCCAATTACTGTATAGAAATCAATGGTCTGGAGAGAGCCGACTGGTATTTCAAGAGTTAACTCTTCAACTTGGAAAGTAGCCACTGGGAATATTTGGCAAGGCTCTGGTGATGGATCTTCTTGGCCACAAGCTGTACACTTTGTAAGATAAAAGCTCTCATAGCTGGAGAAAGACAGCATAATTGCTTATTTTCATGCTGTCTAACTAAAGCAATTTAATAACATGAAACTACCCCTTTATTCTGTTTTCCTATCCATTTTAACATGATTTTAGTTCTATGAATTTTAAGTCATAAATTTGTAATAACATGTTTCAAAATCCATGTCACTTGTAAGCTTCTAAAAGAGCTATTCAACTCCCTTACATTCAGATCAGATAAGCAGTTCTTGATTGGCTGAGATTTTTAGCAATCATTCAGCATTCTTTTTAGAGACAGCTTGCATCAAGAAAAAACTGGTTAACCCGAAAAGATGCTTGATGGGACACTGTCTTGATTGCAAGTACAGGAACAGTTCAGTTATTAGGAAGAGCCAGAAATTGGAAAAAGAAACAACTTACCGCATTTGCCTGGTCCCTCCGGAGCACGGAATGAACAATGCTGCCACCGATGACAAGGATCAGAATTTAGTAGCAGAAATCTAGCTCAACGGTATAAAATTTGTATTTGATTAAAACATCTTCACATGCATCATTGTTGCATAGATAAGGACATCCATGCTTTTCTGGTAAACTCAGCACTCTTAGTCACATTCACACGTTCAGTATTTGGTCAGTATTTTACATCAGTATTTGTAAGCTAAAACCAGGAGTGGAGCAACCAGAGGAAAAGTATAATAGAAACACGTCACCACTTCTGTATTTCTCACCACTCCAGGTTTTGGGTTACAAATACTGATGTAAAAAACGGACCAAATACTGAACGTGTGAACAGTATAGTAACATAGTAATAGTTGCATATAATAATGCTATTGTTTAAAAACAACACACAACAAGCAGTGCAGCATAGCCCTACTGAGATGAGACCATAGAGCGCTCACTGGCAGATAAAGTGAGCTGCCCAGCGCCTTTTTGTCCCTATGATATACCACTCAGCCAGTGGATAGAGCAGCATTTAGTAGCTGCGAGGACACACAGTGGGAAGCTGTAGAGTGTATAACAATAGCGGTGTATCTGACACTGAAAGGGAATATTGTGAGCAGCAAAGAAACATGAATGTGATGAGAAAGCAGGGGCTGTGTGGGCCTAAACAGATGACATAGCAGAATAAAGTTTATGCTCACAACCTGTAATAAACCCTGTACATTTGCATCACCTTAAGACACAAATGAGAGGTGCAGTATATTGAGGGGTAATCTATCGGATTACAGGATATTTGTGTTCTCAATGTAAACTATAGAAACTGATATTGCCCATCAACTCTGACACTTCATTCTGTCCATTCCTGTGCTTAGATATTAACGCTATTTTAGATTTGGATAAATCAGCATAAGGGAATTTGGTAATTCATTGGTTTAATAAAGCAACTTAAAGAGGACCAAAAATGGTCAAGGTCAAATGGTCAAGGTAAAACATGGTCAATAGTCAAGACCAAGGTCAAAAATGGCCAATTTTTGTTCTTCTTTTATTCCTGCTCTTCCCCTGTATTGCACTCGTTTTTAAATCCACCATTCGGCTCTTGAGATATGGGCTTTATTTAGTGCTAATTTTTATTGGCTTTACTAAGAATGTGTTTCTCATAGGCTAATTATTCAGAGCGGCGCAAAGACATTCCCCAGAGAAACCTGTGTGCAACACCCCCTTGGTTAAGATAAAGTCCATAAAAATAAGCACTAGAAAAGGGCTATATCTCTACAACCGTATGGCGGATTTAAAAAAAAAACAAATTACAAAACAAAATGAGTGGGCTAATGTCTTTTTGTATGGTCACATGGGCCTTCCCATGGTGCCCTGCATCTATGACATCTAATGGATTATCATATCTTGTACAGGGAAGTCAGTACCTGGAACATCACAGATCAGAGGTTCCAAGTGGAGCACAGAGTCATTGGATAACTCTTATAGTGATGGGGATCCTCTCTCTCCCATATAGAGTGTAAGCTCTTATGGCTAGCGGGGTCCTCTCTCTCTTCTGTAGTGTGTACGCTCTTATGATCAGTGGGGTCCACTGTCTCTCTCTCCTGCAAAGTCTAAGCTCTTATGGTCACTGGGGTTCACTCTAATGTAGAGTGTAAGTTCTTGTGGTCAGCAGGGTGTTCTTTCTTTATTTTTCTCTCCTGTAGAGTGTAACTCTTTTGATTAGTGGGGTCATCTCCATCTTCTCTAATGTGTAAATTCTTATATTCAACGACATCCTCTCTCTGTCCTTCCCCTACATGTATTTTCTGGGCACTTACAAGCTTTAGAGCAGTGCTGGCGAGCCTATGGCACATGTGCCAGAGGGGACACGCAGAGCCCTCCCGTTGGGCATGCACTCCTTCGCCGCATCACTTGCGCTACTGGATCGGTCCCGGCGGGTGCTAACTCCAAGCCCGCCGAGTGCCGACACCAGCACCGCTACTTCAGCTAGATGTTCACGGACGCACATGTAGCTGAAGTGTATTGCAGCGCACAAACTTGCCAGGCCTGTGCACCGCAATACACACTGCTGGCCAATCAGAGGCCAGCAGCTAGCAGCTGACGTCAGCGTACAAGTGACTGGGTGCATGGCAGTGACGTCATGCGCACCGTCGGTAGGACGCTGGAGTCAGCTGCAGGAGAGGATGCGGCGTGGGAGAAGGAGCGAGGGTGAGTAGGAGTGTTTATTATGTTTTTTTTTTTTTTTTTTTAATATGCGACGAACAGGGGCACTAGCAGGCTGGGGGGGACATGAACTGGGGGGGCATATGTACATGGACTGGGGGGGAGCATATATGCATGGACTAAGCAGGGAGCATATATGCATGGACTGGGGGAGGGAGCATATATACATGGACTGGGGGAGGGAGCATATATACATGGACTGGGGGAGGGAGCATATATTCATGGACTGGGGGAGTGAGCATATATTCATGGACTGGGGGAGTGAGCATATATTCATGGACTGGGGGAGTGAGCATATATTCATGGACTGGGGGAGTGAGCATATATACATGGACTGGGGGAGTGAGCATATATACATGGACTGGAGAGGGAGTATATATAAATGGACTAGGGGGAGCATATAAACATGGACTGGGGGAGAGAGCATATATACATGTACTGGGGGATATATACATGGACTGGGGGAGGGAGCATATATACATGGACTGGGGAAGGGAGCATATATACATGGACTGGGGGGGCATATATACATGGAATGCGGGGGGAATATACAGTACAGACCAAAAGTTTGGACACACCTTCTCATTTAAAGATTTTTCTGTATTTTCCTGACTATGAAAATTGTACATTCACACTGAAGGCATCAAAACTATGAATTAACACATGTGGAATTATATACTTAACAAAAAAGTGTGAAACAACTGAAAATATGTCTTATATTCTAGGTTCTTCAAAGTAGCCACCTTTTGCTTTGATGACTGCTTTGCACACTCTTGGCATTCTCTTGATGAGCTTCAAGAGGTAGTCACCGGAAATGGTTTTCACTTCACAGGTGTGCCCTGTCAGGTTTAATAAGTGTGCTTTCTTGCCTTATAAATGGGGTTGGGACCATCAGTTGTGTTGTGCAGAAGTCTGGTGGATACACAGCTGATAGTCCTACTGAATAGACTGTTAGAATTTGTATTATGGAAAGAAAAAAGCAGCTAAGTAAAGAAAAACGAGTGGCCATCATTACTTTAAGAAATGAAGGTCAGTCAGTGCGAAAAATTTGTAAAACTTTGAAAGTGTCACCAAGTGCAGTTGCAAAAACCATCAAGCGCTACAAAGAAACTGGCTCACATGAGGACCGCCCCAGGAAAGGACGACCAAGGGTCACCTCTGCTTCTGAGGATAAGTTTATCCGAGTCACCAGCCTCAGAAATCGCAGGTGAACAGCAGCTCAGATTAGAGACCAGGTCAATGCCACACAGAGTTCTAGCAGCAGACACATCTCTTCAACAACTGTTAAGAGGAGACTTTGTGCAGCAGGCCTTCATGGTAAAATAGCTGCTAGGAAACCACTGCTAAGGACAGGCAACAAGCAGAAGAGACTTGTTTGGGTTAAAGAACACAAGGAATGGACATTAAACCAGTGGAAATCTGTGCTTTGGTCTGATGAGTCCAAATTGGAGATCTTTGGTTCCAACCACCGTGTCTTTGTGCGACGCAGAAAAGGTGAACGGATGGACTCTACATGCCTGGTTCCCACCGTGAAGCATGGAGGAGGAGGTGTGATGGTGTGGGGGTGCTTTGCTGGTGACACTGTTGGGGATTTATTCAAAATTTAAAGGCATACTGAACCAGCATGGCTACCACAGCATCTTGCAGCGGCATGCTATTCCATCCAGTTTGCGTTTAGTTGGACCATCATTTATTTTTCAACAGGACAATGACACCAAACACACCTCCAGGCTGTGTAAGGGCTATTTGACCAAGAAGGAGAGTGATGGGGTGGTACGCCAGATGACCTGACCTCCACAGTCACCAGACCTGAACCCAATCGAGATGGTTTGGGGTGAGCTGGACCGCAGAGTGACGGCAAAAGGGCCAACAAGTGCTAAGCATCTCTGGGAACTCCTTCAAGATTGTTGGAAGACCATTTCCGGTGACTACCTCTTGAAGCTCATCAAGAGAATGCCAAGAGTGTGCAAAGCAGCCATCAAAGCAAAAGGTGGCTACTTTGAACAACCTAGAATATAAGACATATTTTCAGTTGTTTCACACTTTTTTTGTTAAGTATATAATTCCACATGTGTTAATTCATAGTTTTGATGCCTTCAGTGTGAATGTACAATTTTCAAAGTCATGAAAATACAGAAAAATCTTTAAATGAGAAGGTGTGTCCAAACTTTTGGTCTGTGCGGTATACAAGAATGAGGGGAGGGCAGCATATATACAAGGATGAGGGCAGGGTAGCATATATACAAGGATGGGGGCAGGGCAGCATATATACAAGAATGAGGGCAGGGTAGCATATATACAAGGATGGGGGCAGGGCAGCATATATACAAGGATGGGGGCAGCATATATACAAGGATGAGGGTAGGGCAGCATATATACAAGGATGAGGGTAGGGCAGCATATACACAAGGATGGGGGGGCAGCATATATACAAGGATGGGGGGAGGGCAGCATATATACAGGGATGAGGAGAGGGCAGCATATATACAAGGATGGGGGGCGGGCAGCATATATACAAGGATGGGGGAGGGCAGCATATATACAAGGATGGGGGGAGGCCAGCATATTTCAAGGATGGGGGCATATACCAAGATGGGGGTGAGCACATTCTTTATTTCTGCAGTCTCATACCCCTGCCCCCTCCTGTGGCTGCTCTATACTGCGCTCACCTGCTCTTTGTATCAGTTGTTTTTTCTAAACTAAAACCTCAATATTTAGGTTAAATTCCCGTGTTGGCACTTGGCGATAAATAAGTGGTTTTGGATTGCAGTTTGGGCACTCGGTCTCTAAAAGGTTCGCTGTCACTGCTTTAGAGTATTGAGATTCATGCAAATTGTTTCGCCTCATGTCAAATTTTTAGGGAAAATTCAACAAAGCCGGCAAATTTGAATTTCAAAAGATCCACTCATCTCTAGTCAAAGAAGAATGGCTTCAAAGAATTTCTCTCTTTGGAGAACTTGACAAATATGTGCATTACATAAACATTCAATTCTTCATGTGATATTTCCTGTCATCTGTGGTGGCAATGCAGGAACATTGAGCAGTCACTAATGGATTGTCCTGCAGATTACAGCTGATCATTATGATTTACAGCCGATGGACACTTTGTGATCACTTTATTTTTTGGACGCATCTTTCAACATAGCGCCATTGTTCAAACTAAAAAAGATCTTTAGCATGCAATTGGAATTATATATTTTTTTTAATTTTTCTCATTGTCTTTTACAATTTTGTACTTGTGTTGTTTATCTCTTTTGTACATCTGCAAATTTCAATAAACAAAAGTGTAGAAAAAAACTTTGTAATCATCTGCTTCGTAAAGCCTTAAATCAATCTTTAAATGCATAACTTTATTGCCTGAGGGCTTATGAAAAGACACAAAAATGTACAGAGTCCAGTTTACAGAGGAGAAAGTAGAGAAGAATAGTGCGGCGAGAGTGTGAGAACGGTTTGTGCCCCATAGCAATTTAGGCTTATTCAAGTCTCAGTTGTGCAATTATTCTTACATCTCGTCCCTAGTATGCATCCCCAGTTTTATAGCTCCGGTTTATAAAGAACATGGGATGCTGCTCCTTTCATGATTTCTGGCTAAATCATCCTTAGTTTGGAAAGCAGTTATGAGATAAAGATGTTGCACAAGTCTGTGTCACTGTCTCTGTTCATCTTACAAGAGTCATTGTGAAACAATGCCTGAGTCTCTGACATACAGAAGAAGGTGGGGGGCACATGCATCCCAGCGTATAATGAACACAGCATTGGGAGCAATCTTTCCAAAGTGCTCTGTCTAATGCACATGACATCAATTCTTCAGTTTGGTTCAGTTATCGCTCAATTTATAGAAAGGAAACACTTTGAATGTAAGCCAAGTGAGTGCCAAGTTTGCATAGGGGGAAGTAAATGGCCTTCACTGCACAATTACTTCACAATCATGAAATAGGAGAATTGGATGTTTTAAATAAATGATAATGTAAAGCATGTTTCAGATGTAGACAAGGGGCTGTGTTTACTGAATGCCTGAGCCCTGACAGTCCCTGACGCTGTATACACAATCATACAGAAGACAGAGTATCACCCACAGCTAGCCCAAGCTCGAGTAAACACAGTCATTCAAACAAAGTGCCTGGAAAGCCATGTAATAAACAGAATTCATATATAGAGAATGGAGCGTGACTATATTTTTAAAAACAGAGATATATATATATATATATATATATATATATATATATATTTGTACACATACTTTACATTGGTTTTGACTTTAGTTGTGTATGTTGCGAATAAAGGCAGCAGCCAAGTATTCAATAATGAACAATTTTCACTTCATTTCCAATGCACTTTGTTCTCTTTCTTTTTTTTTTAGATGACAGGTAAATATTCTGTATGTTTTTAACCAAAAATCCAACACTACATGTAATCATACCTTAAAAAAAATGTTTCATTATTCGATATATGTCTAAAGCGTGCCTGGAATTATGAAAAAGCCGATTGATTGATTGAAAGGTCGATAGACATAATGTCGTCAATTGAATTCTCCTGAATGGTCATGTTAGGGTTATGTTCTAAGCCTTTCAAATAAATCTTTTTTTTAGATTTTATACTATAAAATTTACAGTGGTAAATCTGAAGCCTTACCCTAAAGAGATGAGAAACTAATAAAGGAATTGTTTTCTTTCAAATATAATTCGTTCCTCTCTACATTTTGTTTAAAATGTTGCTGCATTAGCCTTTCCTAGGTCCACTGGCAAGTTTCCACTGCTGCTCCCGATATGTAGCATTGGTTACTGTGCGGATGTCACCTTGACAGATGGAACGCCCAGGTCCAAGCTGCTGAGCTCACTGATTGCTACGCTGAAATAATGTCAACAGTGAGGTAGCCAGTCAATACCAGACACCAGGAGCAGTTGTTGAGCCTCGCCTGTGGACCTGGGGAAGGTGAATCCAGAATGTTTGCTTTTTTTTTTTTAAAACAAAATGCAGCAATGAAATTATTATATTTGAAATGGAACAACCCCTTCTTTAAAGGAAACCTAACAGCACATGCTGCCCAGACCAAGGACAGCATGTATCAGGCACGAGGGTATGACCTCAGCCAGGTATGTTTGACTGTAAGGAGATGGATATACTGCCCACATTCCCTCTCGAAGACACAAGTATTGTTGTAATGTGACAAGTGTTGTTGGTGAAAGTATTGTGTTAGGGTTAATGTTTGGGACTAGCCCAGAATGGGAGGGCCTAAGGTGAAGGGACAGAGACAGTTTCCTGTCAAGACGTCAGATAGGGCCCAGTCTGCCATAGAAGTAAACCTAAGGTCTGACAAGTTTGTAGAGCCACGTGATGTGGGTTTCCCTAACAAGAGTAGATATCAAGTAAGAGGATAGCGTGATCATGAGTAGTGAGAGAGAAGTGACAGAAGATCAGAGTGATCAACTGGAGATGGATCCTGGGACAGGATGCCTAGCAATATGGCCCCAAGCTTATAACTCAGAGAGGTAATGGGCCAGGATGGAATAGACGTGAGATGAGGAGAGTGCCCCAAGTGGTAGTTCCAAGGCGTCAGAAGCAGAGAAGCTAAGTACCAGCCATATTGGCAAACTAGTTCCCTTGAGAGGGAAGATGATGCGAAACTTCAGGTTGAGAATAGGACTTTCACTAACTGGGCTAAAGTAGAACCAATGGAGACAATGACTAAGCGAGTTAAGAGAAAGAAACTGAGACTCTGTGTGAAAATGCTCCGCATTGTGAAGGAAACGTTCATCAAGCTGTGTACCCACTATCTTTTGTACATAATCCTCACCAAGTTAATGTTAATTAAAAGGCTGTTTATTTTTGATTGGTGGTATCCATCATTGAAGTCCTCAACATCTAGTCCTGGCCAATAAAGTCGTCGGTAACATGCGACTTGCAAGGGCGTAGCGCCACCATAGACGAAGTCACTCACCCAGCAAGGACCGCCATTTTCATGGAACGTGCCGGGGCATAAGAGACGAGTACCTCGCCCACTTCTACCACCCCGCGCCACTGCAGAGAAAACATACTTTAAAACCTGCCAGGGACCGAGGTGCATAGGAGACTAGTCGGACAGGCAGGTTCCTGGTGGATTTCTCCCCGCCCACTCCCCTGGAGTGACAGGTCTTGAGGTATATGCACACTTAGGCAAAGACCTGTTAATCCAGGGCAGAAGGTAGGAAGAAGCCACCGGGGACTTGCCTGTCTGATTGGTCTCCATTCAGCTTGGTTTCTGGTGGCTTTTAAAATATGTTTTTATGTCAGACTTTATCTAGCCGAGATCAAACAGTCGTTGCCTTATACATGCTGCCTGTGGATGTCACGCCAGGTGTAAGTGCAGGTGTAAGTGCAACACAGAGGAAAAATGGAGAGGGAGCCCAGACACTAGGGAAAGGGGTAAGTGGAGACCTCCTAGTCTGGTCTAGCGTCACCCTGTCTCAACTAACGTCCCTATATAGCCTCCTCAGCTATCGCCGATCGCATGCCACACCCTACTTTTTCTGGTGTAAGGCTACGGCTAGGGATGGAAGGAGATGAGCACTAGTCAACCTCCACTAAAACTCAAAAGACAACAAGGCTAGACAAAACAGGGGAAAATGGCTTAGCTTTAAATGAACTCCAAATGTGCACATGGCCTCAAGCTCCAGAGAGGACGAGGTACAGCTCCTGCTAAGCTTTACAAGTAGAAATGAATATAACCAGCGACACCCTCTGAGACACACCAGATATATATACACCCAGGCCAGAGAGCAAATTAGCAAGAGAGAGGTAGTCGCTCGGTTCTAAAGACAGCCTCCTATCTAAGCAGCTGTCTGGAATGCCAAATGTGGAGATCTCCTGCAACCCACTGCAGGGCGACTGTCTGTCACCTCTGACACACCCGTGACAATCGATTGGGAAGCAGGTATCAGCTATCACATTCTATTTAAAAGAGGATCACAACTCTTATTCATGGCAGCACATTACCTGTAATTCTCTGAATATGCCATAAATGTCTATAATATGAAGACCTATTTGAAGCCTGGAAATGCACATGAAATTACGGTTGCCAGAAGAAAGTGTCTGTTACAGTAGTGCCAACCTTATAACAGAAGGTGTCAGTTATGTGTCATTTAGGAACTTAGGTGTCATGTGCATGATAATATTGCTAATCTGTAATGGTTCACCAGTAGACCACTGTGGTTCTATACTATACCTAGGGCACCCTGAGATCTTAAGCAAACCTAGGCCAGTTTCAGAAAGGCAGATTTCACAGTCCTTATATGGCCCGCATGTCCCCTGACCCAAACTTACTGCTTCATAAACACACATGAGGCTGTAAGTTTTGGTTTGTAGACCTGCGGTCCAAAAATGGACTTTGAAATCTGCCTGTTTGGACCTGGCCTAACATTGAGGTCGCTTCTCATGAGTTCTGTATCTATTCATGAGAAAAAAAACTAATCGTGACATACAGAAGGGAAAATAAGTATTTGATACATTGCCGAATTTGCAAGTTTTTCCACTTACAAAGAATGGAGGCATCTCTAATTTTTATCGTAGGTACACTTCAACTGTGAGAGACAGAACCTAAAAATAAAATCCAGAAAATCACATTGTATGATTTTTAAATAATTAAATAGCATTTTATTGCATGAAATAAGTATTTGATCGCCTACCAATCAGCAAGAATTCTGTCTCTCACAGTCCTGTTAGTTTTTCTTTAAGAAGTCCTCCTACTCTACACTAATTACCTGTGTTAACTGCATTTGTTTGAACTCATTACCTGTATAAAAGACACCTATCTACACACACACACAATCAATCACACTCCAACCTCTCCACCATGGCCAAGACTAAAGAGCGGTCTAAGGACATCAGGGACAAAATTGTATATATGCACAAGGCTACAAGACCATAGGCAAGCAGCTTGATGAGAAGGCAACAACTGCTGGCACAATTATTAGAAAATGGAAAAAACACAAGATGACTGTCAATCTTCCTTGGTCTGGGGCTTCATGCCAGGTATCACCTTGTGGGGTAAGGATGATTCTGAGAAAGGTCAGGAATCAGCCAGAACTACATAGGAGGACCTGGTCAGTAACCTGAAGAAAACTGGGACCACAGTGTAAAACATTACCGTTAGTAACACACTACGCAGTCATGGATTAAAATCCTGCAGGGCATGCAAGGCCCGGTTGGTAATGCCAACATATGTACAGGCCCATTTGAAGTTCACCAATGACCATCTCGATGATCCAGAGGAGGCAAGGGAGAAGGTCATGTGGTCAGACAAGACTAAAATAGAACTTTTTGGTATCAACTCCATTCGCCGTGTTTGGAGGAAGAAGAAGGATGAGTACAACCCCAAGAACACTGTCCCAACCATGAAGCATGATGAGGGAAACATCATACTTTGGGGTGCTTCTCTGCAAAGGGGACAGGACGACTGCATCTTATAGAAGGGAGGATGGATGGGGTCATGTATCACGAGATTTTGGCCAACACCCTCCTTCCCTCAGTAAAAGCATTGAAGATGGGTCATGGCTGGGCATGAGTGGGCCAAAATCCCTGCTACAGTGTGTGCAAACTTGGTCAAGAAGTACAGGAAATATCTGACCTCTGTAATTGCAAACATAGGTGTCTGTATCATATATTAAGTTCTGTTTTTCTATTGTATCAAATACTTATTTCAAGCAATAAAATGCTAATTAATTATGTAAAAATCATACAATGTGAATTTCTGGATTTTTTTTAGATTCTGTCTCTCACAGTTGAAGTGTACCTGCGATAAAAATTACAGACCTCTCCATTCTTTGTAGGTGGGAAAACTTGGAAAATCGACAGTGTATCAAATACTTATTTTCCACACTGCATCTATAGATCTATGGATTTCTGATGTAGTATTGTCCATTAGAGGTATAAGGAAATAATTGAATGACTGATAAAGGCAAAAAATTGCAGTACATGAATTGTCTTTGTATATTATAAATAAGTAGCCACTCTATATGCCACTGTATCTATCGCATTTCCTTCCACATGAGCTCTTATAAAGGGAAAATTCTATCCTATATATGTTTAAAGCAGGAATTGGGTACAATTCTACCTGACCTCAAAATCAATAAATTAGCATAATGTCCAATTCATTTATTGACGTTAATATAAAAATCATGGCTGAACACATGCCACCTGCTCAATAGGATATTGCAATTTCCGATTCAATGTAACCTTTGAACTATGCAATTGCATCATAGAACTGATATATGGCAACTTGTTTAAAAACATCTGCCTGCCACCTTCACAGTGGAGACATAATTAACCTATCTTCACAAGTAAATCACTACGGTCAGCTTTAATAAAAAAACAAAAAACAAAAAAGTGTTGTCTTTTTTGCCTGAATGGTTTCTATACAAAAACAGTTGTTTTTTTTTAAATTATTCAAAGAGTTAAAATCAAATAAACACATAGAGGAGGGGGGTAGATAGACAGTTCCCCTCTACTCCTGATTATACTGATTTTGAGAACATTCTATTAGTTACTACTGTATATCACACATTTGTACTCAGGGTGGTTTAGGGGTATTCAGGAGTAGCAGTATCTAATATTTCTGGAGGTCAAGGGTGGTTTAGATGTTAACACTTAACATTGTATATTAATATCATTATATCAAAATTAGCAATAATGCTAAAAACAACTCCAGCTTTTCTTTCCATAATTATTACAATGGAACTTTTATCTTCCGTTCCTGTCTAGTCGACGCAAATGATATTTTCACCTATGTACAAGTATTCTGCACTCTGGATTCATACCAATGTGAAGAAACACCTATAAGGGATAGACGTGATCCAGAAACGACATTTAATAGACCTAGGAATATTGTAAAAAATAGAGAAAGAAAAGATTCATTTAGCGAAGAGTTCCTTTTTGTATAAAAAAAATCCTCATTGCCACAAGATGATAAATTGCATGTCATTGTGAAAAATAGATGTGTTTTTTTCACTAAAAAATCCCCTGCACTGGGCGGCTTACTGACCTCCCGTCAAATAAAAAACAAAAATCATAGTGTGTCCTGGTTACAATATCATTTTTTTTATAAATGCAGGACTGAAAAATGTTCATGCGGCGGTTTTGCTGTTAAAACAGCAGAAATGTGTAACAACTGTTCTAACTGTGAACCGCATTAACTGTGAAGCACGTAATTTGTCCTATGTTGGGTGTACCACTCAGAAATGAAAACAAAGAATGTGTGAACATGTTAGGGATTCCATTGACTTAAAGGGTTTATCTGGGACTAATTTATTTTTTTATTATTGGCCTAAGAATTAACAGATGTAGTTGCTAACTATCTGCCGGTTGTGCCCGCCACTGACCTCTGCCGACTCAGAGCGGTCACAGACAACACCTGCCAGCGATTCCACGGATTCTGCTGGTGTCACGTCAGCAGAGTAGCTGTTTCTCTTTCGCTCTGCTCTGTTGACTGCAGGGAGCCGGCTGTCAATGAGCATGACGTCAGCAGTCACGCCTCATCGGCAGAGCAGTCTGTAAGAGGAAGAGCTGCTCTGTTGACGTGACACCAGCAGAATCCGTGGAATCGCTGGTAGGTGTGGTCTGTGACCGCTCTGAGTCGGCAGGGCTCGGTGGCAGAATCACCAGCAGGAGCGGTCTGTGACTGCTCTGAGTAGGCACCGGGTAGAACAGGCATATAGTAAGCAAGTACCTGCCTATTAGTTTTTAGAGCTTTAGAAAAAAAATAATCTTGGACAACCCCTTTAAATGCACCTAATTCTTCTAATGTCTCAAAACACTTTAATAAGGTTCACTCAGGTAATCTTGCTAATCTGACCTTCCACGGTATTGAAAGAGTTTTTAGACCTGTTCGGAGAGGGAGTTGGGGAAGAGCCTTGTTGAACAGTGAGGGGTTCTAGATTTTAATGTTAAGCACTTCCCGGCCTACTGGTCTAATGAGCAAAAACAGGAAAAAGAATCGGTACTTGAATAAAACTGCCATTTATTTCATCTGTTAAAAAGAGGAATATCCATGATTAAAAAATACAGAGTGATTCTTACTCGTTTCTGGCATAAATCCTGAGTTTATTCGTGTATTGTTTTAACCTACTGTATATTTGGTTATTTTTAATTTTTTTCCAAAAGCTTTTAATTTTGTTGCTTTTTCTACACACATGGAAGTGGGTATTACTAATCTGTGAACACCACGTGCGTCACGGGATTTTTCAGGTTCAAACTAAGGACCGTATGGGTCTAAAATGCGTTGCCTGGGGACGGTGTGTGTTTTTTGCTGCCGATGTATATTAATCTATTATATATTTGTGTATGCAGTTTTTTGTATTCACCACTGAGGTGTTTATAAAGATTTAATAAAGTATCCAATTTATATGGAAGAGAGCGAGTGCTGGCTCCAGTTTAGGATTATTTTAATGTTTAAGCAGTGCTATTGCCGTGCACTGAGGAGGTGAGCTGATTGGCAATTTTCTTACAATATTCTGCACTTATACGCGCTGATCCTGTCACATGAGATGATTTCATCTGTTTGTAATTGACATTTTCTTACCAATCAAACATCTTATCCTGGTGCATTATAATTGATTATTCTTCTGTACATTGCCAATTAGCACTACTATTTACTTACTTAGTAGAGAACTTCAATTTTTTCATATTTGTAAATCTCTTTAGTTATACTTACTAGTGCATTATACTTTTCTCTTATAAATGTTTTATTATGTGATGTTATACAGTAAAGAAAGTAATGGTGGTAGTTACAGCAGGAATGACAGATGAGCTAATAAATTAGAGTAGAACTGAATTTTCCAAAATGTGGACTTTTTTGTAATTTGCTTCCACGTGGAGTCAGCAAAATGGCAGCCGATGGTCGCCATTTTTCTGAACCATAATGGGCCATCAAAAGGTTAAAGGTTAAAAAAATAAAAAAAGATTATACACACCTCACTGCTAACCTCTTCGGCCCCTCTGCTACTCACTGCCTCCCGTTCGTTCCCCACCGCATCTTCTGTTCTTAATCATGATGGAATCCTCAGACCTCTCATACTGTGCTGGATTTCCAGGTGTCATGGCGCTCGGGAGGATTCTGCGCATGCAAAGGTACGATGCATGTTGTGAAATCATGATGCCGTTGACCTTCGGCGCACTTGCACAGGACGCTCTGGCCACAATAACACACAGAAATCCGGCACACTGCAAGAGGACCAACCGAAGATTCCAATGTGAGCGGGGGGATCAGAAGATGTAGCGAGGACTGGACAGGTGGCGATGAGTAGTGGAAGGTCCGGAAAGTTTAACAGGGAGGTGAATATAATTATTTTTTTTTACGTTTTACATATTACATTTATTATGCTCTGGGGTCTGGAGAGACCCCAGAGAAAAATAAGGTACATTAAATTAGCAGAGAATAACTTTTCAGTCAAATCGAATTTCCTAGGAAAAGCCACGGGAACAGGGGAATTCTAATTTAGCCTGAACGGCTCATCTCTAGCAGAAAATGGTATCAATTAATAATTTTTTCTTACTTTATGCAGGGGTGGCATATTATTGGAGCAACCTGTGCAGCTGCACAGGGCCCCAAAGGGTAAGGGGGCCCACTTTAAACTACAAAACAGCATACAGCTTCTGTCATAGGCATAACTCTTGGACTGCCAAGGGACCATATATTGTTTTAGCACAGGCGCTTTCTTCCATCTTTGTCCGCTGTTGACTTTATGTCATTCATAATTGTTAAAGGCTTTTTTTCATACACAGTTCCAAATTCATTAACTTTCTTCACACAACCATCCTGTTCAGTTATAAGATTCTATCTGTTTGCAACTACCATTGGAGGGGGCTTACTGTGTCGGGAATAAAACTCCCCCTATATTCTTTTAGCCATTATTTTTTTAATAACTATTTTATTGCTTATCTAGCACAGTACTGTAAAAAATTGTAGTTCTGTAAGATCCTTTTCCCACGTCACATGTACTTTACCTGATCTGTGGTAATCTACTGTGCATTTATTGTAAAAGCGAATCTGGAGAAGGGCTCTCAAAGCTTCATTGACTAAAAGACAGCAGAGTACTACAAACACATCATGTTACTTTTCATCTATCATGGATGAACTCCACCGGGAGGAAATCCAAGAAATGCTATAATAATAAACACGAGTAGTAGAGATTCTTCTATGAGTCTTATTCAGTAGTTTCTATTAGCATCAAACCCATATAGGAAATGATTTTAATATTTGACAATTTGAAGTCATCTCCTTAGATACCTCAAGAAACAGTTGCATCAACTTGTCTATAATTGCACCCATATGTTGTAAGGCTAATAGCTTCTTCAAATAAGCCAATGATAGGGTTGTCAGATGATATCTACCATCATTTTAAGTTGCTTGCAATAAAAATTAGGACATTTAACAATGGTATTTGTGAGTGACACAAATATACTTGGACTCAGCAGAAGTTTGTGAACAAGGTGTTGCTGCGATTTCAATATTGAGAAGTGATTTGGGAAGATTGTATTTAGGTGCATTATATTTTGGAACATTGTAACATTGCAGCAAACTCTAGAAAGGAAAGAATCTTCTGAAATTTGAATTCACTAGCTTTGCCGAATTTTCCCCAAAATATTGATTTTCAGCAAATTGATTTGTGGCAATTTGTAAGCACTCCTATTGCCCTGAAAAGATGTGTATAACACTCAGAGATCTCCAATGACTGTATCCATCCATTTTTCAAGCTCTTCAATGCAAATACAACTTATGACATTATCACAACAGTATTTTTGGTCAGTGTTTGATCAGTGTTTGTAAACCAAAACCAGGAGTGGTTCCAGATCTCGGAACAGTAATAAATCTAAAATTATAGTATTTCTCTCTGTTTGTTCCACTTCTGGTTATGGCTTACAAATACTGATGTAAAATACTTACCAAATACTGACATGTGAATAAGGCCTTGGTAATGCCAAAGTGACCTCAATATACATTTCTATGGGCAAACGGATGGTACCCGTTCTTCACTTCTGCTCTGTCACACATAATATCTATAATTTTTTTTTAAGGGTTTATCTCCCTTTCTCTATTGCTAAGTTGTGAGCTATGATATCCTCTCATTCTCCATATTCACCCCAAAAAAAGCTCCTGAATGCCCTGCCTCAGCTTTTATATAGGCTATGATAGTCCCTCCAGATTAGCTGCAAGGCATTATTTGGAAGCACACCAGTCTTGGGACCCCCATGGGCCCCATCAATGGGATCTAAACCAATCACAAACTTATCACTTATCCTGTATATAGGTAATACATTGTGATTGTGGCACAACCCCTTTGAAGTATTGCTCCAGAAATAAATGGTACAAAGTTTCTTTTTGGTGTTCCTTGAATTTCATGTTATGTACCACCTATTTAGGCCTAGCACTAGACATAACATAATACTTCCATTTGTATTTTGCAGCTTTCTTGTTGTACACTTGACAAATATATTTATATAGATAATTGGATTCTATACTTTGAATTCTAAAATGTATAATCCTTATAGGATATTGAGACTATAACCCTTTAAAGTGATATTAATCCATCCAATTTACTTTAATTTTTCTAATCAAAGGAAAGGGAAGTGCAGTCACTTGAATCCCTACCGAAATGAACTTGCAGATGAGGTTATATTTCATCACTCAAGAGATTATTTTACTAAGGAAGCAACACTTTTTACCAGTTTGTGTTGTATTCGTAACAGCATCAACAATGTAAATTATACGTGCCATTAAGTTGAATGATGCACAGTGACACTTCTATGCACATGGCTGAGCAAGAAGTCATATATTTTGCAACCACATGTCTCAATAAAACTAATGCATATTTAGGAAAACATCTGGAGATTGACATGAGCACATTTCCTTTCTTTCCCGTCATCTCATTTAGTCTTACATGCTAAAATGACTATAAATTAAAAAGGATGTTTCCCTAGTTTAACCCTAATTTGAGATTTTCATTCTATTTGTATTTTGTCATTGAACTGAAAAGTTAGTGATATATTATATGACATGAAGGTATAGGTTCACTACCGCGCCCCTGCAGATATACTGCTATTGGAAAGGATGAGAAAGTGCAGGCTGGTTTTGTTGCCAATGTCAAGATATGAAATGTATACAGAAGAGGTATATAGGAGTATAGGTTGACAGTTGGCTACCCCACCATGGCACATATATTTGCTGCAGTTATTGTAGATGATATAATAGCACAGGTCTGTTGTGGTCCTGTTCACACACTGGGGTGGAAATTGACAGCTCAATTAATATAGACACATGGTGAGATAAAAGTTTAACATAACTTGTGCTGCTATAAATATTAGGTTTAGCCTTTAAATGACCATTAATGAGCTATATTCAGTGACTTGGATTCAGGTGTGCATCAGTTTGGTAGTAGATTAATGGTGCAGCGTCCCATGCTTGATGATACTGCATGCGTTATGAGTATAACAATACATGTTGTATTAGGTATAGTATATATAAGAGACAAAAATGCACTTGATACATGCACCTAATAAGTTATCATACCAACATACTAACAGTTGTAATGCTGCCTGTATTTGAACTGCGGTGATGATTGTCCCGTTTCATACAAGATGTATAGTAAAGGATACTAGTGATACCGTGTCCTGTAGATTGATTCCCCAGATGTTGCTTTGATGACCAAGCTTTGCCTCCAAGAGATGTCTAGGATGGTTCTTTCAGATGTCAGAAGGAAGATTACAGTCTGTTGTGGGAGCGTCTCCCTGTTCCACTCATTTGCCTTCTTCCTATCTGTGTAGCGCGCTCTGGCGGGCTGTGCTGTGAGAGCCTCGTGCAGCGTGTGACGTCACTTCTGATACTGTGGTATTTCAATCTAGCCACAGATAACCGACGCGTTTCAAACGTTCACAGACCTTCTTTCTCAAGCCTGACTACTGAAAGAACTGCTGCTGCTCTTCCACTTCCTTCGACTGTCGGTTATGTTTGTAATGACCGGAGGTCCGAGAGGAATCCAGTGAGTTACAAACTGAAACAGAAATAAACAACACTTTCTTTACTAAAACAGGAATTAGACTAAAATTCAGTATTGCATGAATCAGTCTCAGATTCTACCTGGGACACTGTCTCTACTAAATACACACATACAGCAAAAGCTGAAATCAATGTGCCAATCTCAAGGTTTCCAGTTTATGTGAATTATTCTAAAGATCTGGAACAATTTTACCTAAACACTGTATCAATCTAGTGAGGGTGTTCTATAGGGGCTCCTGAGATGGCACATTGAGTACAATCCACTATTAACAATAACAATGCATGAAACTATACCAATTGCTCTTATTCCCCTAGTATAGGGATACCCGGGTATCTTAAAGTTACGGTACTGTTAACCTCAGATGTGGTCTACAACAGGCCTGTGAATTGCGGTGGCTGCAGCTAGTCCCAGGAAAACTTTGGCGCCAAACAAAAGCAACGTTCACAAAAACAGCAAAGGTTCCTTGTCTTGTCGGCCGATGCCGACTTTAGTCCTGTAGCCTCAGGTTAAGGTCTGGGAAGAACTCTTCACAAGGCTAGTCAGTATCCTCTCAATGTGTATGGCACCGGACCCTTCTCTCCTCTCGCAGTCACTCACTGTTTTCCGGACCACCGACCACGCGCTCCGTCACAGAGATGATATCCTCAGTCTCTTTCCCTTCTCACTCGACACTTGGCTCCTTCAGCACAAAGTCTCTAGTCACTCAGCATGGACTTCCACAAAACTCCAAAGAGCCACACAGCTTTCCCCAGCTCAGCACTTGTTCTTAAGCAGGGACAAATCTTCACCAGGGCCAGGGGTTATTAACCCCCACAGGAAAGCTTGTAAAGAGAGAGTCTTATTGAAGTTCAGTCCTTGCAGTTCTCCTCAGATGCCCGTCCAGTGTCTCACACAGCAGACACCCTCAGAACACACAGGGTCTCCTGCTATTCCCCTGCTCTGAGCTCAGCCAGGCAAAACTCACAGGCTCCTAATGCTCTCCTGCTGCTATCACAGTTCACACTCTCACATGTTTAAAGGAAATGAAAGTGAAGTGGCTGCAGGGCTCACATGGCATAATAATGTCACATGAGCCCCGAGAGACCAGTCACTGACATTGCAGGAACAGCACCGGCACTGGAGGTGAGTATAGGCTGTTTTTATTTTAAATGGAGTAATATAGCAATTAAAAAGGGGTTGTCTGAATAGTGGCCAAGCAAGGTTTTTTCTCCATAGGCTTGTTTTAAGTAAAAATAATAAAATGATTACAATACTCACATTCTATAGGTCCAGTGCTGCCTTTTTGCCAATGCTCCCGGATTTTGTTGACAGGCTGCAGTGACGACATGACACCTACAATGTACGTGACGTCTACAGCCGATGGTATGTACACACAGTACTGTTGCCACAGCAAGGCTTCTAGGTCCTCAAGCAGCAAAACAGCCCTAGACCATCACACTACCACCACCACCATATTTTACTATTGGTATGATGTTCCTTTTCTGAAATAAGTTACTTCTAGGCCAGATGTAATGGGACATACAACTTCCAACAAGTTCAACTTTTGTCTCATTAGCCAACAGTATTCTCCGAAAAATCTTTGCAATCATCAAGATGTTTTCTGCCAAAACTGATACGAGTCTTTATGTTCTGTTTGCTCAGCAGTGGTTTTCGTCTTGGAACTCTGCCATGCATGCCCTTTTTGCCCAGTCTCTTTCGTATGGTGAAGTCATGAACACTGACCTTAACTGAGGAAAGTGAGGCCTGCAGTTCTTTGGATGTTGTTGTGGGGTCTTTTGTGACCTCTTGGATGAGTCGTAGCTGCGCTCTTGGGATAATTTTGGTAGCCCGGCCACTCCTGGAAAGGTTCACCAATGTTTTCACCGTTTGTGGATAATTGGTCTAATTGTTGTTCTCTAGAGTCTCAAAGTTTTATAAATGGCTTTATAACCTTTTCCAGACTGATAGATCTCAATTACTTTGTTTCTAATTTGTTCCTGAATTTATTTGGATCACAGCATGATGTCTAGCTTTTGAAGATCTTTTGGTCTACTTCACTTTGTCAGGCAGGTCCTATTTAAGTGATTTCTTTATTGAGAACAGGTGTGGCAGTAATCAGGCCTGTGTGTGGCTAGGGAAATTGAACTCAGCTTCCCAACGATGTGATAAACCACAGTTAATTTGTTTTATGGGGGGGAATCACTTTTTCAGACAAGGCCCTGTAGGTTTATTTTTCCCTTAATAATAAAGACCTTCATTTTAAAACTGCATTTTGTGTTTACTTGTGTTATCTTTGTCTAATATTTAAATTTGTTTTGTGATCTGAAACATTAAAGTGTAACAAACATGCCAAAGAATAAGAAATCAGGAAGGGGGCAAACACTTTCACACCACTGTAGTTTATCAATTATTGAGTGAGAAGATGTCACAATGCACATTTCACACCACTTCTTCAGGGGTTGTGCTTGAAGCACATACCTTGCAGGAGCTATGTGAAACACAAAATGAGGCATCTTCTCCCCCAGTGATTGGTAAACTATTTGTGAATGCATTTACTTAGTCATTTTTGGTAGTTCTGACTTGTTTTTTATTGTTTTTTTAATTATATATAAAAAGAAAATTTGGCACTGCTTCCAGTGGAAGTTGGGACCTGTACTAACATTTGCTGTGGGACCCTATTATTTCTGAAAAGTCCTTCTGCTGGGAAAAATAGATGAGAATACTGTAGCAGACTCTTCTCGTTGCAGAATGTTTTTTACCCACAGTGTATAATATATGTGTTTATCCCAATAAAGAAGCATATTTATGGAAATCTAGCTAATGTCTCTATGCATTCTTATTGGAATAGAGTAACTTCCTGGTTGGACCAACACGATACATTTCTGAGGTGCTATAACATTTGTTTTAGTTTCATCCTTTCTGCATTACATTATAAATGAGTATATTACGTACTTATCTACTCCAGTGGGATAAATACATTGATAGAGACTCATCTTGATATTTGGATGTCCATTTGTTTATTTTCAAGTACCCAGCTGAAGCTTTAATTTTATGTATAAGGTTTACTAGATTTACTTTTCTCCTCTCTATAACATATTTTATATGCCTGATCCCTGACAGTAGTTTTGTTCCTCTTATCTTTGATCTTCAGCCTACTCATCAACTGGAGGACTGGTGCTATCTTGGTATGGTGTTAGCTTTTTATTTGATAATTACTTTGACCATTCTCATAAAATGTAGCTTATTAATTGGCTTTGATATTGTCAATGACCATTGTATCTACAGTTACTTGTTTAAAATCTGTAAATCCCTCTTTAATCCTCTTATGCACCTTAGGTCTGCCTATTCTCTCATCCACTTAGATGTCACTTTATCAGAGAGAGAGATACAAATTAAAGCACTAACCATGTATGCAGGTTAAAGCTGTAAAGTCTTCGATCACAGACTCATATGACGGATACTGAAGAATTATTCAGCACTTGATATTGTATTGTGAAAAACATGCATCTATATTTTACCATATACTTTGTTGTGATCCTAAATGCTCCTATTAGTAGCACCTTATAAATCACTGTGATCGAGGGTGTTATGGGGACGGTTGCAAACAACTTTATTAATAATGGTAAGCAACCGAACCCGGGGTCCGCGATGCAGCCTAGAAGACTGCGGCCGAACACCTTCCGGTTAAGAAGGTAAAACAACCAACTAATATATAAATCCCTCCAGTGTTACTGCACACCGAGATGGGAAAATAGATTCGAACCATCTCCGTTAACTGCACGAGAGATGTGCGACAAATAACGTATCCGTAGCCCTGTAAACTGCACAGAGGCTACGCAGCAGACGCGAAGTAGTGTGTGTGACTCACGCCGGCGTATGCGTGCTCCCAGCCGGTGAATGACCGGACTGCGGAGTAGCTCTCCACTTGGCTAACAGGCGGTGCCAGGAATACGGAGTCTGCAGTCTGCTTGGGGTGTATAGCGACCCCCTTGTCGGAGCCAGACTGTCAAACGGAACTACCTGCCTCCCTCCAGCTAAGACTGCCTGTCCGAAGCTAGAGCAGCAAGAGAGCATGTGGAGCTCAAACAGACAAGCGTCCACACATGAACACAACCTTAGCTCAATGATCAGAGCGCGCCGCCATGCTTGTGGGCGGCCTATTTAAAGACTAAGCCCTGCCCACTGTCGCATTATTGGTCGCACTACTGATGATGTCACCCGCGGCCAATCAGGCGGTGCCTGGTCTGCCATGTCACGGGCATGCTCAGTGCAGTGCATCCTGGACTTAGGCTGTAGCAGCCCTTGTTCCCCTCCGCAACCTATGCTTAACACTATTAAGAACAAGAACCCAAGAGACAGCCTGTACTTCTCGTGCACTGGCTAGTTGTCGGGACCGACGGTGATGCTAAATAGCATCTGCCCTGGCTGGACCAGAATGGGAGACCTCAGATGATTCTGACCCAATTTCAGGTCCAGCAACCACCTGATGCGTAACATTATCCCCCCTTCTAACATCCCTCTCCACTTGACACTCATTCCTCAATGAGCAGGGGAGCATGAATGTGGTCCACCAGTTCCCATGAGCAATACTCAGATCCATGACCCCTCCAGTGTACTAGGTAATATTTTTTCCCACAAATCATCTTAGACCCCACAATAGCCTGCACCTCGAGATCATCACCCCTGGTGTCTGTAGCAGGTTGGGGTTCAGCGAATTTTGTCAGGCAAACGGGCTTAAGGAGTGACACATGGAAAGTGTCATGACTCCTCAGGTATCGGAGTAACTGTAAACGGTACACTACGGGGTTTACTTGGGTCAAAATTTTGAAAGGACCAATAAAGCGGGGGGCAAACTTAGCAGATTCCCCGCGTACTTTGATATTGCGAGCAGCGAGCGACACTCTGTTGCCCGGATAGAATACGGGGGCTGGACGATGAAGAGTGTCAGCCGACTCGCTCATCCGATTCTTGGAGGCCAATATAGCATCCTGGGTATGGTCCCAAACCTCCCGCGCCTCCAGAGCCCAATCTCTGACCCCAGGTTCCACAGAGGGAGCTGGCACAGGAACCGGCGCGGATGTTGGCCATTATTCAGAAGAAGCGCAGTCTAATCTGTGGAATCCGCCACGGGTAATGGATGGAGAAGACCAGCCGGACTTTGACGGGATGATTTATCTCTCGCACAGGAGACACACGCTAGAACATATTCCTTAACGTCCTGGCGCCACCGGGACCACTAATACGACCGTTGGAGAAACTTCATGGTACGATTGACCCCAAAATGACCTCCGATCTTAGAGACATGTGCCCAGGAGAGCACCTCATTTTGTGGATTAGGAGGAACGAACGTCCTCCCAGAAGGAACCTGGTTTAGGGACACTGGAGCAACCATCCGCATACTTCCCGAAGGAATGGTAAGCCTGGGCTCGTCATCGTCCTCAGCCATATCCATGGACTGGGACAAAGGGTCTACCCTCCGGGCGGCTGTAACTATACACTGAGACACACAATTCTCACCCCAGGAAGAAATTCTCCCCGTACCCCAGTCAATGTGTGGAGTGTGACAACGTAGCCATGGAAGACCCAATAGCACCTCATCTAATCCACCGGGAATAATAAGAAAGGAGATAACCTCCCGGTGACCCTGACGAAACGACATGGTGAGAGGAAACGACATGGTGAGGGGAATCAACTGGTGAGTGATTTGCGTGTCCAGCATTGAACTGTTGACTACCCTAATGTTCATTGGTTTTGGCAGTAACTCCATAGAAATGGCGTGCTTCTGGGCAAACGTAGATAACAAAAAATTGCCATCAGCGCCAGAATCCACCCACGCCTTGGCAGTAACCGTGGTTGTTCCGAAGAGCAATGTCACCTTATACAATAATTTGGAGGAAGAAGCCCCAGAATCTAACACCTCCAACGGCGGTTAGACACACTCGTTTTCCCGACTGCTTGGAACCCTTATTAATGGGGTACTCCAAGAGATGTGCAGGTCAGAAACGAGAGGAGCTAGACTCAGTCCGGGATATATCCATAGCCTCAGGCTCCGGGTCGGGAGTCGCGGGTTTGGAAATGGGTCTAGAGAATGAAGGTGCCAACCGAAACTGAGGTCTGGAGACCTCCAGCTCTAACTTGTGTTCTGCATGACGAAAATCTATTCGGCTAGCGAAAGAGATTAACTCCTCCAGGGAGGTTGGAATCTTTCTGGTAGATAGAGCATTTTTAATATGCCCAGCCAGACCCTTCCAAAACACCGGGATTAACTCAGACCAATCCAATTAAGCCGCTAAGGTTCTGAACTGGATGGCATAGTGGCTGGCGGTGGCCGAACCCTGGACCAGCGCAAGAAGCTTAAGAGCCGTATCATGCGTGACCTGAGGACCTAGGAAAACAGTCTTTAGGGCTCTAAGAAAGACCTGCATTAGCCACTACCGGGTCACTCCGCTACCACAGAGGGGTAGCCCACTCTAAGGCCCTGTGAGAAAGTAACGAGATGACAAAACCCACTTTGGCCCTATCGGAGGGGAACCGTGCTTCCATCATCTCTAACTGAATGGAGCACAGATTAATAAAACCTCTGCAGGATCTGCTGTCGCCAGAAAATTTTTCCGGAAGAGCAAAACGGGGTAATGGGGCAATTGCAGCTGCCACAGCATTCACCGCAGCCCTGTTGACCAGATTGGCCGCCTGAGAAGCTGCCTGGGTAGCTACTGCAGTGATATAAGCCACTGGGGCAGCTTGTTCCAGAGTTCTAAGTCTGTCCTCAAGTTGCTGTGTATAGCGCTGCAGTTGCTGGTTGTCAGCCATGTTCGGCAAGACCCTGGTGCTCTGATACTGTTATGGGGACGGTTGCAAACAACTTTATTAATAATAGAAAGCAACCGAACCCGGGGTCCGCGATGCAGCCTAGAAGACTGCGGCCGAACACCTTCCGGGTAAGAAGGTAAAACAACCAACTAATATATAAATCCCTCCAGTGTTACTGCACACCGAGATGGGAAAATAGATTCGAACTATCTCCGTTAACTGCACGAGAGATGTGCGACAAATAACGAATCCGTAGCCCTGTTAACTGCACAGAGGCTACGCAGCAGATGCTAAGGAGTGTGTGTGACTCATGTCGGCGTATACGTGCTCCCAGCCGGTGTGTGACCGGACTGCGGAGTAACTCTCCACGTGGCTAACAGGCAGTGCGAGGAATACGGAGTCTGCAGTCTGCTCGGGGTGTATAGAGACCCCCTTGTCGGAGCCAGACTGTCAAATGGAACTACCTGCCTCCCTCCAGCTAAACCTGCCTGTTCGAAGCTAGAGCAGCAAGAGAGCACGTGGAGCTCAAACAGACAAGCGTCCACACATGAACACAACCTTAGCTCAATGATCGGAGCGCACCGCCATGCTTGTGGGCGGCCTATTTAAAGACTAAGCCCTGCCCACTGTCGCATTATTGGTCGCACTACTGATGACGTCACCTGCAGCCAATCAGGCGGTGCCAGGTCACCGGATCAGCTGATACCAAAGCACCAATCACGGTCCGCCATGTCACAGGCATGCTCAGTGCAGTGCATCCTGGACTTAGGCTGTAGCAGCCCTTGTTCCCCTCCACAACCTATGCTTAACACTACTAGGAACAAGGACCCAAGAGACAGCCTGTACTTCTTGTGCACTGGCTAGGTGCTGGGACTGATGGTGATGCTAAGCAGCATCTGCCCTGGCTGGACCAGAATGGGAGACCAGATGATTCTGACCCAATTTCAGGTCCAGCAACTGCCTGATGCCTAATAGAGGGTTTAAAGGGCAAGATATAAAATTAGAAGTGCTGCCATTATTTTTGTTTGTCTCTCTCCTTACATACACTGAACAAAAATATAAATGCAACATTTTTGTTTTTGCTTTTTCATGAACTGAACTCAAAGATCTAAGACTTTTTCTATCTACACAAAAGGCCTTTCTCTATCAAATATTGTTCACAAATTTGTCTAGATCTGTGTTAATGAGCACTTCTCCTTTGCCAAGATAATCCATCAAGATGCTGATTATACAGCATGATTATTGCACAGATGTGCCTTCGGGTGGGCACAATAAAAGGCCACTCTAAAATGTGCAGTTTTACAGTATTGGCGGGTCCTGGGTGTTAGAAATCTAGTTAGTATCTGGTGTGACCACCATCTGCCTCACGCAGTGCAACACATCTCCTGCCCACAAAGTTAATCAGGTTGCTGATTGTGGCCTATGGAATGTTGGTCCACTCCTCTTCAATGACTGTGCAAAGTTGCTGGATATTGGTAAGAACTTTAACACGCTGTCGTATACGCCGATCCAGAGCATCCCAAACATGCTTAATGGATGACATGTCTGGTGAGTTTGCTGGCCATGCAAGAACTTTGCACAGCCATTTAAGAGGAGTGGACCAACATTCCCCAGGCCACAATCAACAGCGTGATCAAATATATGGGAAGGAGATGTGCTGCACTGCGTGAGGCAAATGGTAGTCACCAGATACTGACTGGTTTTCTGACCCCCTTGGCTCCCCTCAATACGGCACATTTTAGAGTGGCCTTGTATTGTGGCCACCCTAAGGCACACCTGTGCAATAACCATGCTGTCCAATTAGCATCTTGATATGCCACACCTGTAAGGTGGATGAATTATCTCGGCAAAGGAGAAGTGCTCACTAACACAGATTTACACAAATTTGTTTTTGCTCCCATTTTTCATGGGAACTCAAAGATCTAAGGTTTTTTCTCTGTACACAAAAGGCCTTTTTCTCTCAACTATTGTTCAAAAAAGTGTTGCGTTTATATTTTTGTTCACTACATATATTGCATCATTGCCATAATTCCTGTTTTTCCTAATTCTATCCTCACTCTCCTCTTTATTTTATGAAAGTTCAGCATATGGATTTATGCAGCTTCTTTTGATTTTAAAAGGATAAGGTGATAATTATGGATTAGTAATGAATGTGGAGAGGTGACTGCATGCTGCTGCTGCACTGCATTTTGCAACTACAGCAGTCCATCAGGCAATGATTGAAACAGCAGCATATGCAACTGGTGAACATAGAAATATTATTCTCGTGAGTTATGGGGCATTCCAATGGTTATGATAAGTTGTAATTGTGGGACAACCTCTTTAAGAAAAAATAATCTTGGTAACCCTTTAAGCTTTCCTGACTTATGCCTTTGTTTCACAGGCATGAAAATCTCTGTAGTACAAAATAGTTAAGCTTCTACAAATATTTATTATGAAGTCAATCAGCAAATAATTTTAATCTAAATAAATGTGTTCAGAGTTGGAATTACTCTTTAAATTAAAAAAACAAATTTCTATAAAGCAATATGAATATCCATAGTTAGTCAAGCTGATTACTTGCATCCAAACAATATATTTTGAACTTTAAATCTGTAAAGTAGATCTCAGTAAAAGATTTTGTGATGTGTTCTGGGCATAGAAAGATAAAGTGATTTTCCTAAGCATGTCAAATTCTTAGCAGCTAAGTGCACACGATGCCTTGGATTTTATGGGCTTTCTTTTTGACAGCATAGTAAATATGACATTTAAATGATTTATTTTGGATTTTTATTTTTGTCCTTTTGTAGATTTAATGACTGTTTTACAACCTGCATTTGGAAAAGTTCAACTTTAGAGTTTTTAGACATTTAAACTTAAAATATAAAGTTGGCCATCCTCTAATACCAGTGTATTAATTTTGGAAAGTATGCTTGTTTTCATTTTGTGCACGTAAACCAGTCACAAACAGATCAATTTTTCAGTATTTAATTTTTTATTGAGTTGTATAATTTCTTTGGTAAAGTCATTGCATGCCTTTTTTAGTTAGCATTTTTCTTTTCTATCTCCAAATTTAAAATTGGAAGACTGATGAATTTTGTCAGTTTAAGAAAATAAAGTTGGAATAGACTGGAAAAAGCCTTTCTTGAAGCCAGGAAAATGAGAAAGTTTAGTTCAAAGGCCTAGAAGTAAGCTGTTGTAATACCAGACTATTTAGCAAATGAAATTCCAATATTTTTAGTTCATGAACACCAATTTTAGTTTAAAGCAAAGGATGATTTCACAAGATAGCAAAAATAACATTTCCAATGGAAAGGCCAAAAACAATTCATCTGCACTGTAGGCCTAGATACTGATCGTGAAACTCCCATTAACATGATTATGGGTATAGTTTGTGTATAGTAATTTACGGACTTTCATTTTATCATGAAATTTTAATTATACGGTGCTATTATTTGCATTATAAATATTTGTTACTTTTTTATAAGATAGAAAAAGAAATACAAAAGAATACTAAAATTTCCAAAATGTATCCAAACAATGATCAGTAAATTATATGACAAAAGTTTCCTATATATTTTCATGTAACTGTGTGGTAACATATTTAGAATACCACAAAATACATCTAAGTTTTTGGGACCTCTGCCTTTTGAAAGAATGTGGATCCTGTGATACAAGTTATGTATAAGATGCCGTATGTTGACTGCCTTATACTCTGCTCTTTCTATTGTAGTCTATGAGAGCTACAGAAAGCTAAACACAAGCTCATACATAACTTATACTCCTTCAATTTGTGAACAGCGGCACATAGCTGCCAACGAGCAACCTAGCACTTTCTGACACTCATAAAGACCTACTGGAGAGTTTGGCGTGCACACAATTGAGTTGCGAGGTGCTGGTGGAACGGGGTGCGAGAAAGCAACATAGAAAGATGCAGGAGCCCAGGATGAAGCCGTAAACTTACAGCACCCTCTGTATGTTATCTGGAATTTGCAACTAAACAGCATTTTACATTTGGCGCCTTAAATCTTGGGACTTCCCCTCAAACTACATATGCACCCTTAATCCCACACAACCAATGACACAATGAGTAAGACCCTGGAATTGCCAAACCTCATGTTTTGTAATTTAGTCATTTATTCTTCAATTACTTTGCATTTATGTTCACTTTCATGGTTATTTATTAAATCACTCTGCATTAACCAAGCCAAGAGTGTGCAGTGAATTTTCTAGCCGACTCATAAGGATCTATGCTACAGAACATAGGAATATGGCAAAACATGAAAAAGTATGCCCTATCGAGCTCTTACTTTCTGATCTTTTGATGCCTCTACGTTGACGTCCCCAATCTTTTCTTGCTGAAAACCCAATTTTCAGTGCCGAGAGAAAAGTGCGTCTGGACATTATCTTCAGTGGAACAAGCAGTGATAAATTTGTATATAATGTGAAACAGAAGACGATATATTTCACGTAACATGTTATTTCTTTCCATCACAATTGTACTATATAAAATGCCATTCCAGCTTAATCAATTATACCCATGAGGATTAGTATTCCAAAAAATAAGTGTATTTCCCTTTTCTCGAATATATCTAAATGTTTTATTAAACTTCCAGTGGAATCTTGTATTTGAAGAAATGTTATGTACACAGAACAGATGTAATCAAATTTTGACACTAATTAATTATTTCTATGGAAAGAAGAAACAGATGGAAGTTTCAAGAAACTAGAATCCAGATAGTTAGGTAGACAGAATACCCAGAGACTTGGAAATTGGGACTTGACCAAAAAATGTGTAATGAAAACAAGGAATCTTGAAATGAAATGGTTCATGATATAAAGACTTTCAGCCTGTAACTCATGATCATGTCAACCATCTGTATAATGAATAAATGACTTTAAACATAACATTAGGAGACTTAAGAATTATTTGAGTTCGGTTTGGGTTACCAGATGGGCAAATGTTCTATGGAATCTATTTTCCTGTTAACCAACAGGTTTAAATATATAGCACTGAAATAATCAATGGTGAACATTATTTATATACAAAATGCATATTTTAAAGTTCATTATTATGATTAAGACTGATGTGGATAGTGGTCTAGAGTTTGAGTCAGCTTGGTACTTTACTGGTTAGCATTGTTGTCTTTCAGCACTTGGGTCCTGGGTTTAATCCCACCAAGGACAATATTTTTACTAATGAAGACATTGTAATCACTGTACCCAACAGGGAAGCATAACAAATAAATAAATGGGTTTCAGAAGTTACCACTTTAATAGGCCCATTGTCATAAGGCACCTCCACCAAAGCTTGACCCTGTCCTGCACCTCTGTGCCCAAGCAGCTCAGATCATCTGTCATGTACCTATAAAGAGTATCTACTGGTGGCCAAAAGTGTAATATGTTACAAAAATGCATTATTAATTATGATTTCTGTATAGATAAAAAGGTTATAGTTGTGCAATAACTTTAATATTACCCATAGATACAGCATCAGTATAACCTGATCTTGAATAAGATAATTTTGCTCAAAGGTAATTGGTCAGTAAGATCACCCCCCCTCCCCAAAAAAAACCAGTATGGGCATGCAGGTGTTTGTAAGCTAAATCCATTAACACCTTTATATTTTCTATCTGTTGCTGCATTCTCCAGAAATCAGCATTTTAATTTGTATGTAAATGGGAGTGACAGAGCACTTCTTGAGCCTCTGCTTCTCAATGTTGTTTCCACCAAGCACCAACCTCTTTAGCTTGACTGACAGTTTACTGTCTGTAGGAATGAAAGGGGTTAATCCTGCGCTCCGGAATGGATGTTTGGAGACAGAACACTTGATGAATAGATAAGTAGTTTATTGTCAACGCGTTTTGAAGTTACACCTAAACTTGTTCCTCAGGATAAATTAAATCTGTAGTTTTGGTGTAACTTCAAAATGCATTGACAATAAACTACTTATCTATTCATCAAGTGTTCTTACATAGTTACATAGTTTATAAGGCCGAAAAAAGACAAGCGTCCATCCAGTTCAGCCTATTTCTTGTGCACTGCAGCTATTCCGCAGCGTTGATCCAGGGGAAGGCAAAAAAAACCCCATGCGGTATAGGCCAATTTACATCATTGAGGAAAAATTCACTTCCCGACTCCAATCTGGCAGTCAGATTAAATCCCTGGATTAATTAACTAAGCATAAGATGTAATTTTATTGTTCTCAAGAAAGGCGTCCAGGCCTCTCTTGAACTCTTTAAGTGATTTGGACATCACCACTTCCTCTCCCAGAGAGTTCCAGAGTCTCACGGCTCTGACCGTAAAGAATCCCCTTCTATGCTGGTGCAGGAACCTCCTTTCCTCCAGACGCATAGTGTGCCCCCTTGTCTTTGTCACCATCCTTGGTATAAACAGGTCATGGGAGAGATCTCTGTACTGCCCCCTGATGTATTTATACATGTTTATGAGGTCTCCCCTAAGCCTTCTCTTTTCCAACATAAATAGGCCTAATTTTGACAACCTCTCTGGGTATTCTAGTCCCTCCATTCCCTTTATTACCTTAGTCGCCCTCCTTTGTACCCTCTCTAGCTCCAATATGTCTTTCCTGAGCACCGGAGCCCAGAACTGTGCACAATATTCTAAGTGCGGCCTTACAAGCGCTTTATACAGAGGAAGAACAATGTTCTCATCATATGCCCCTATTCCTCTTCTGATGCATGCCATGACTCTATTTGCCTTCGCAGCTGCTGCCTGACACTGGGCACTCCAATTTAATTTGCTGTTAACCAAGACGCCCAGGTCCTTCTCCGTGTCAGATTTCCCCAACGGTTTCCCATTTAATATGTATGGGTGACTGCTGTTTTTCTTTTCCATGTGCATGACCTTACATTTATCGGCATTGAACCCCATTTGCCATTTTTTGGCCCAACTCCCCAATTTATCTAAATCCTCCTGTAGCTGTGCCCTATCCTCATCTGTATTAACTACTTTACAAAGTTTAGTATCATCTGCAAATATTGCTATTTTACTATGCAACCCTTCCACTAGATCATTAATAAATATATTAAATAATATAGGGCCCAAGACAGACCCTTGAGGCACCCCGCTAGTAACCCTGACACACCCTGAGCTTACTCCATTGATAACCACCCTCTGCTTTCTATCACTCAGCCAGCTATTTACCCACTTGCACACATTATCCCCCAGACCAAGCATTCTCATTTTATATACCAACCTTTTGTGTGGCACGGTATCAAATGCTTTAGAGAAGTCAAGGTATACAACATCCACTGACTCTCCCCGGTCAAGCTGTGAGCTCACCTCCTCATAGAAGGCGATCAGGTTTGTTTGGCAGGAGCGATCCCTCATGAATCCATGTTGATATGGAGTTAGACCGTTATTATCATTAAGATATTCTACAATAGCATCTCTAAGAAATCCTTCAAACAATTTACCCACAACAGACGTTAAGCTGACTGGTCTATAGTTCCCAGGGTCACTTTTAGACCCCTTTTAGAATATTGGTACCACATTTGCTTGGCGCCAGTCTAGTGGGACAGTCTCTGTCCATAAAGAGTGCTTGAATATAAGATACAGCGGTCTGTCTATCACATTACTTAATTCTTTTAGTACCCGGGGGTGTATGCCATCTGGGCCTGGTGACTTGTCTATTTTGATATTATTTAGGCGTTTCTGAACTTCCTCCTGGGTTAGGTGGGTGATATTTAGCGGAGGGCTTACTTTATCACTCTGCATTTCCTCCGATAAATTGTTTTCTTTTGTGAAAACAGTGGAGAAGAAGCTATTGAGTAGGTTTGCTTTACCCTCATCGCCCTCTATGATTTTACCCAGGTTATTTTTCAATGGGCCAACTCCATCAGTTTTAATCCTTTTACTGTTTATATAGTTAAAGAACAGTTTGAAATTCGTTTTACTTTCCTTGGCAATTAGTCTCTCTGTCTCCTCTTTTGCTATTCTTATTTGTTTCTTACAGATTTTGTTTTTTTCCCTATAAGATATTAGCGCTTCCTCGCTGCCTTCTTGTTTAAGTTTACCGAAAGCCCTTTTTTTGTTTTTCATTGCCCTCTTGACTTCCTTATTTAGCCACATTGGCTTCCTCCTATTCCTAGCCCTTTTATTCCCATAAGGTATATACCTTCTACAGTGACTATGTAGGACTGTTTTGAAAATTTCCCATTTTCTGTCCGTGCTCCTATTACTGAAGATACTATCCCAGTCTATAAGGTGAAGGGCATCTCTTAGCTGATCAAACTTTGCCCTCCTAAAGTTCAGTGTTTTTGTGACTCCCTTGCTGGGCACCCTACTGAAGCACATGTGGAATTGTATAATGTTGTGGTCACTATTTCCCAGGTGCCCCCCGACCTGCACCTCAGTTATTCTGTCTGGCCTGTTAGTTCTGTCTCCACACATCCATTGGGCAGCAAAGGATTAACCCCTTCCATTCCTTCAGCTATCATCTTTCCTCCTGTGGGTCTGCAGCAGCTGGATTGTAAGTGTCATTTGTGGTGGTGGTCACACAACCCCTACTAGGTGAGCAAATACTCATCTACCATCACTCTTGTTTTCCTGGATAAGACCCTATTGCGCTTTTTGTCCTTCCAGTTTTTACACTGCAGTTTACTCAGTGGCAGAGGCTCTTTAAGTGCTCAGTCACGCCCAGAGCACTTAACATCTCATTGGCATTTGAATTAAAATGCCGAATTTTCAAGAAAGCAGCAAAAGATCAAAGATAGAAAGGTGTTAATGAAACACCTGCATGCACCTATATGCTGGTTCATGGATGTTAATTTACTGACAGATTTCCTTTAAATGACATAATTAATCATTGCCTGTAAATTTGGAATTTCCAGTCCCTTTTAATTATTTAACGTGGCACGTGTGACCAAGAGAAGATCAACTTGAAGAAGGGAATTGGAAATTTACTAAAAAAAAATCTCCAAGATTTATAACTAATAAAAAAAGGTATAACTAATTAGCATGGGGGGGGGGGGTGGCGACTATATTAAAACATGTTCTGGATAGGATTAGTATTTTTGGTTTATTGTTTGTGAACTGACACATCTTGATTATCATATGTTCATATTTAGAATTTCAAAGAGTGAATTCTGGTCTATCCTTTGATTGATGACCTCCTTCTTAACTACTTTTTTCTTTGCTACTTTCGAGTCCACTGTGACCTTCTCTTTACCAGTTACTGGTAGAGTTTCCTTGTTCCTCAGGATACTGTATTCTGAATTAAAAGCTATTTAGTTCTAGGGGGTCAGCTAAGTACATGGTTATGATAGATATCCAGAATTCTCCTCTCTTCCTACTACACAACGCAGTATTCTCCTCTTTTCCTTTTTTGCTTAATGCACCCAAAATCAGATATTTAAGACAATGGAGCCCCATTGCATATGAACAGATGCCACAGTCATCCCTCAGTTACATGATCTAGTATTGCTTTGATGTGTACTGTTGCACAGTGCACCAATCCAAGTGACCAATAAATTGCAGATTTTTCTTTAAAAATAAAAAGTATCCGGAAAATTGATTGCAGTACATGCTGTAATTTTTGGCACAGGACGCAAGTATCTGAAAATTGGGCCATTTCCTTTTCTTTGTAATCACAATAAGTAATTTCAGTTTCCCTTTTTCCTAATTAGATATTTCATCTTGGAAATATTGTGTCATTAGATTAGCTCTGGTCCTGTATACATAATCAGAATTCTATGCATCTGTTGATTTTCACTGGATAAAAGATTTCTTTCTGTAACAGTGTTCTTCCTGTAGAATGAAGAAAAACTTCAGTTTGTTGTTTCCATAATAGATTCACTAGGAGAGAATCCACATGTGGAAGCTGTTTCTTGAGCGGATCATTAGGATCTGTACATGTCTGTTTATGTGATGAATCGTTAAACTTTTATTACTTTTTTCACCATATGATGGTTATAGAATTCTTGATTTTATAACAGAAAATGAATAAGCTTTCATCATAGGAAATGATTACCACTCACGCTAAAAAAAACGGTTCTTTAAAAAAATTCTATAGTCAAAAATTAAATAGAAAAATATTAAATCAACTAAAATTTTGTGCTCTTTTTCACTTTTTTGGTTAGTTTCTTAGGCTATTGTATCATTTTTCTTAATGCCGTATTCATTTTTTGCAAGGCTTGTAAAGAAGCTTGCAAAAATTAATGAAAATCAAAGCATTTAATACAAGCCCCAAAAAATGATGCTCAAAAATTATAGGGGTGGTATTCATTATTGTCCCATGCCAATTTTCTGCCATAAAAAAAGTCAGAAATTATGATGCACACCATATTTGTATCATAATTAGTGATATTTTAGTTTTTTTCCATCGTTCACAGCACTTTTCTAAAAAGTGGTCATAGCTTACGGGGCATCACATACTATTAACAAATAACAAACAAAGCAGCACACTGTAATGCTAAGTATGCAAACATGAAATATAGGAAATTTGAATAGCATTACTGCTGTAGAAAATAGAAATAAATGAAAAATCTTATCGCATAAATTTGGCAATTCATGTGTACCTGGTAGCCACGTTAAGGCGTCTCTCAAAATGCCAGGACCCTACCAATGTGAACTCCTCTCTAAAGGACATCGGTCTGCTTATGTGTGGGAAAGTAAGATCCTATTGCAATTAAAATGGAATGGAAGTGCCGTCAGTTTTGTCTGTTTCTATGTTTAAGCTTTTGACTGACCACTTTGCCTCTAGGCCACCGGTGGTTTTAATTGCAGGATCTTATTATCCCACACACAAGCAGACATAGTCACTTAGAGAGAAGTTCACATTGGTAGGGTCCTGGCATTTTGAGAGACGCCTTAACGTGGCTACCAGGTACACATGAATTGGCCAATTTATGCGATAAGATTTCTCATTTATTTCTATTTTTCTACAGCAGTAATGCTATTCAAATTTCCTATATTTCATGTTATCATACTTAGCGTTGCAGTGTGCTGCTTTGTTTGTTATTTGTATATGGAGGTAGCTGCTCCTAGTAAACGCCTGTTCACACCTATTTCTTGTTTTGGAAGTGCCGTCATTTTTTCTGTTTCTATGTTTAAGCTTTGACTGAGCACTCCGCCTCTATGCCACAGGTGGTTTTAATTGCAATAGGATCTTACTTGAAGTGCCATCAGTTTTTTCTGCAACACATACTATAGCAGGCACTATTTTAGGGTAAATGGGATTTATTTTGTAAGTTTTATTAAATTGTTTTGGAGGGAGATGATCAAAAGACACTATTCAGCTGGATTTATTCCACGCAAAATAAATAAGTAATTATTTTTATAACAGAAGTCATTGCAGTTCAGGCAATACTAGTTATATGCATGGTTTGTGCATTTTTTTATTATGTTTTGAAGGAAAAAAATATTTATTTTTGAATATTTTAGTCCCACTAGGATGCTAATGTGATCACTTGGTCATTTACATAATATAATGCAGTACTTCTGTATTGCAGTGTATTATGTTAGTCACTACACTGAAAGTGGTGTAATTCACCCCAGTAAGTGGTGTACATTATAGTACAAATTTATGCCAGCCTTTTTTATTGAAGCGGAGCTCAAAGTTCCCTTTTATAGCGGAAATGACTACATACTGCTTGATTATTGAGTTTAGTGTATAAAGAGTGTGTCCACTCTACAGCTGTTTTCAAGAAGATTGAAAGTCATTTTTTAATCCATTGAGATCACCTGCAAAACAGTTACTGCACTGGCACTAGATAGCGCCCAGCGTGCTAAGTGTATATCACAACTGCAACCCAACAGATGCCATGTTCAATAGTATCTGCAACATCTAATAGGGAGGGGGCTCACTCTGTTACCACGTTGGTACCACTGATACACACTTGCAGGGTGTCAATGGATATCCAATAGAGTTGAGCGGATCTTTTGAAATTCAAAATGCTGGCTTTTCCAAAATTTTCACAAAGAAATCAATTTTTGGTGAATAAAATTGTATAAAATCTCAATGCTGGAAAGCATGTAATTGCTTGGAAGATACACATAGAGCAGAGGAAGAAAGAGGACCCTACTGACCACAACAGCTTACACTCAATAGGAGAGAAAGAGGACAGTGTGACCATAACAGCTTACACTCCATAGGAGAGAAAGATTAACCTGATGCCAATAGCAGCTTACACTGTTTAGGACAGAAAGAGGACAGCGTGACCATAACAGCTTACACACTATAGGAGAGAAAGAGGACAGCGTGACCATAACAGCTTACACTCTATAAGAGAGAAAGATTAACCTGATGACCATAGCAGCTTACACTGTTTAGGAGAGAAAGAGGACCTTGATGACCATAACAGCTTACACAATACAGAAGAGAGAGACTTACCCACTGACTCTGGAGATGGAAAACACAAATTGTGCTTCACTTGGAACCGCATTGTATCATTGAAAAGATCAAGTGATGACATTAGTCCCTTTGTAGGAGTAAAAACTCCTGCAAAACATACATACAAAGTGCACATAACTGGTATTGCATTAACTGCAATGACCCCCCACTAGAAACATAAATTGACTTATTTATCCGGTATGGAAAAAAAAAACCAACTGAATAGCAACTTTTGATCATCTTACTCCCAAAAAATGGAAGAAAAGTTAGTAAATTAATACCACATACTCTAAAATAATACCTGCTATAGTATCACAAATGTATAGCTTGTCTTAAAAAAAACAGGCCCTCATGCAGCTCTGTTGATGGAAAAATAAAGAGTGTTATGGATATCAAAATGCAGCAATGCAAGAACAATTTGTATGCAAAAGTAGTTTCATATAAAACTATATGGATAATCTTAAGAACCTGCAAAATAAGTTTAACATTTATACTGCATGGGTAATGCTGTAAAAGCAAAGCCCTCATATTCTTTTAATACATTATACGAGGGGCGATCGAAAAGTAATGATAATCGGTTATTTCTATTGCACACAGAAATTAAAATAAAATGTTTTCTTCTCTCTTAGGTACCCACTAGTCCAGGAAAAAAAAAATCACTTAAATAGGCCGCGATTCCCGGGAGCTACATTCATTTGAATAGGAACTGCTGAGGAGTGAACATCAAAATGGAAAAAAACGAGCTCAGAGCTGTCATCAAATACCTCTGCTTGAAAAAAAATGACTACCAAAGACATACACAGCGACTTGGTGGAAACATTGGGGGACTCTTCTCCTCCATATTCCACAGTTGCATGCTGGGCCAAGGAATTTAAGCTGGGAAGAACATCGACAGAAGATGAACATCGTGAAGGACGCCCATCCACGTCCCTCAATGAAGAAAACGTGAAAAAAGTTGAAGAAGTTGTATTGGCCGATCGAAGAGTGACTATCAGGCATGTAGCTGAGGACACAGGGATCTCATATGGCAGTATTCAAAGAATCCTTGCAAAAGAATTGCATATGAGAAAGGTCTCGGCGCGTTGGGTGCCAAAAATGTTAACCGACGAGCAAAAGAAGAAACGAGTTGACATTACAATAGCAAATCTCGAAAAGTTCCAAGCAGACAAGGAGAATTTTTTGTCATGTTCTTTGACCATGGACGAGACCTGGATCCACCACTTTGATCCCGAAACGAAACAACAATCGATGACATGGAAACGAGCCAACGAACCGACGCCGAAGAAATTCAAAGTGTCAAGCTCAGCAGGGAAGGTTATGGCGTCCGTTTTTTGGGACACTGAAGGAATTATTATGGTGGACTATTTGGAGAAGGGAGCCACTATTACGGGCTCCTACGACGCAGAACAAATAAGAAGATTGCGGGAGGCTATCAAGGAGAAAAGGCGCGGCAAACTGCGGGCTGGAGTGCTGTTTCACCAAGATAACGCGCCGGCTCACAAAGCTGCAGTTGCCATGGCTACCATTCAAGAAGCGGGCTTTGAACTGGTGGAACACCCCCCCTATTCGCCAGATCTAGCCCCCAGTGACTTCTTTCTCTTTCCTCGGCTCAAGGAACACCTCCGGGGCAAGAAATTTGATGACAATAGCGACGTGATAACCGCTGTTGGGGATTTTTTTGAGGGTCAAGATCAAGAATTTTTTTCGAAGGGAATTCTAAGTTTAGAAAAGGGATGGACTAAATGTATACACTTGTTGTTAGGAGACTATGTAGAAAAATAAATATTTTTTTTTACTATATTCATTGTGTTTAGTATTGATTATCATTACTTTTGGATCGCCCCTCGTATATACTCTAACATCCAAAATAGACATGTATGCCAGGAACAAAAAAATATGCAAGTAAATATTATTACAAATATTTTTTTTTATTTAAATATAAATTTACAAAACATTTTGAATATATAGACATCAGGTACAGATAAATTAAAATTTGGTGGTTGAGCTATTCTGGAATACCCCTATACTGTATGTGTTTAAATATAAACATGGATAAAGAGTATTAATAAATGGCCTATACACTTGTACTTATAGAAGTAAATACATACACATATATACACCTCCGCATGCACATGTGTGCTTAATACATGTGCTGTTAAATAGAATGCATCCAAATAGATAATGTATACCACTGCAGGTTAGGCATATTATGCAGTATACATAAATGTGCAACAAGGATATAAAAATATCTGAACAATACCAAATTTTATCGTAGGTAAGAGAAAAGGTAAAAGAAAAAACAGAAAATCACATTGTAAGATTTTTAAGTAATTAAATTGCATTTTATTGCATGAAACAAGCATTTGATCACCTACTCGTTGCTTGTATAAAATACATCTGTCCACACACTCAATCAATCACACTCCTACCTCTCCACCATAGCCAAGGCCAAAGAGCTGTCTAAGGACATCAGCCACAAAATTCTAGACCTGCACAAGGCTGGGATGGGCTACAGGACAATATGCAAGCAGCTTAGTGAGAAGGTAACAACTGTTGGCACAACATTATAAAATAGAAGAAACTCAAGATGACTGTCAATCTTCCTCTGTCTGGGGCTCCATGCATGATCTCGCCTCGTGGGGTAAGGATGATTCCGAGAAAGGTCAGGAATCAGTCCAGACCTACAAGGGAGGACCTGGTCAATGACCTGAAGAGAGCTGGGACCACAGTTTCAAACATTACCGTTAGTAACACATTACACCGTCTTGAATTAAAATCCTGCAGGGCACGCTAGATCCCCATTTAAAGTTCGCCAATGACCATCTGGATGATCCAAAGAAGGCATGAGAGAAGGTAATGTGGTCAGATTAAACCAAAATAGAATTTTTGGTATCAACTCCACTCGCCATGTTTGGAAGAAGAAGAAGGATGAGTAGAACCCCAAGAACACCATCCCAACCTTGAAGCATAGTGGGGGAAACATCATACTTTGGGGGTCCTTTTCTGCAAAGGGGACAGGATGATTGCACCGTATTGAAGGGAGGATGGGTGGGGTCATGTATCGTGAGATTTTGGCCAACAAACTCCTTCCCTCAATGAGAGCATTGAAGATAGGTTGTAGCTGGTTCTTCCAGCATGACAATGAACCAAAAACACAGTCAGGGCAACTAAGGAGTGGCTCCGTAAGAATCATTTCAAGGCCCTGGAGTGGCCTAGTCAGTCTCCAGACCTGAACCCAATAAGAAATCTTTGAAGGGAGCTGAAACTCAATGTTGTCCAGCGACAGCCCCGAAACCTGAAAGATCTGGAGAAGATCTGTGTGGAGGATTACGCCAAACTCCCTGCTGCAGTGTGTGCAAACTTGGTCAAGAACTACAGTACAGGAAACGTCTGACCTCTGTAATTGCAAACTAAGGTTTCTGTACCAAATATTAAGTTCTGCTTTTCTATTGTATCAAATACTTATTTCATGCAATAAAATGCAAATTATGTAAAATCATACAATGTGATTTTCTGCTTTTTATTTTTAGATTCTGTCTCTCACAGTTGAAGTGTACCTACGATAAAAATTACAGACCTCTCCATTCTTTGAGGGGAAAACATGCAAAATCAGCATAAAGTATTACAATTCTTAATAATATTTACTTGCATACTATTTCGTTCCTGGCACACATCTCTTTTGGATATGATGTATTTTGGTGCCTTGTGGGGATACAACATATATTAAAATTGGATTGCAATATTCCGGGAAATTATAGATACCATGAAAAGGTGCTATAAAAATGCAACATTTATACATTTTAATACTCTAAAAACAAAGCACCATAAAGCAAGCCCTCATATGGCAATGCGGATATAAGAGGTAAAAGGTTATGGCACTATAAACACAAATAATGGAAAATTTCAAAGAATGCATTGTCATCAAAGCCCAATGTAACTGTGTCCTTGTTAGGTAACATCTTTTTCTACACTGTCCATTTGAAGATCTGTATAAAAAAAAATAGTGTAACAATCTTAGCTCCTGAAGGACCAGCCAATTTTTCATTTTTGTGCTTTTGATTTTTACTTGATTTCTTCCAAGAGGTCTAACTATGTTATTTTTCTATCAACTTATTTTGTTGCTTGAAAGATGTTTTATAGTTTTGAATTACACCATTTATTTTACCATTTAATGAACTGACAAAAAGGGTAAAAAATTCCAAGCAGGATTAACTGCAATTCTGCCATTGAATTTTGGATTTTGTTTATTCAAAGTTCATTGTATGGTAAAAATTATCTGGAAATATGATTTTTCAGATTGGTATGATTACGACATGGAAACTTGAATGGATTTCTTGTTGTACTTAACCCCTTCACGACAACCACCGTATATGTATGGCGCTGCAGGAGGCGTGTTCCCGCAAACAGCCGTATATGTACAGTGTGACAATCACGTGGGCTCACTCCGAGCGCAATCAAAAGTGGGTGTCAACGCTCTATGAGAGCTGACAACCTGCAGCAATGCCCACGATCGTTGCTAGTGCCAATTGTGGGCGCTTAACACCTCTGATGCCGCCGTCTTTAGCGACAGCGACATTGATTGGGTTACAGAGGGAGGGAGCTCCCTCTCTGCTCCGATCGGCACAACGCAATTAAGGTCGCATTGTTCTAATGGTCTCCATGATGACCCTGAGCCGAAAGATGGTCGCGAGGTCACCCAGGTATGGTGGCCTGTAAGTTCAGAGCAAGAGCTGACATGTATCCTCCCTGTGGGCTACTGCCTGATCTAATGCCCTGCAATGCAAAAGTATTGCAGAGTATTAGATCAGCGATCAGGGCAAGGAAAGTTGATGTCCCATCCTGGGACAAGGTAAAAGTTAAAAACGTTTTTTAAAAATTGTAAAAATATAAAAAGACTCCACAAAATAAAGAACACAAAAAATAGAATTTTTTTTATCCAACAATAATCTTTTTATTTATATAGCGTCACCATATTCCGCAGCACTTTATAATTCAGACAATTTTATAGACATTATTTGCACTGTCCCCATTGGGGTGCTCACTATCTACATTCCCTATCAGTATGTCTTTGGAGTGTGGGAGGAAACCGAAGAACCCGGAGGAAACCCATGCAAACACGGGGAGAACATACATACTCCTTGCAGATGTTGTCCTTGGTGGGATTTGAGCCCAGGACCCCAGCGCTGCAAGGCTGCAGTGCTAACCACTGAGCCACCGTGCTGCCATGCTGCAATAAATACATATATTTATGTAAAAACAAAAATAAACAAATAAAGTACATATATTTGGTATCTCCACGTCGAAAATGACCCAACCTATAAAGCTGTCACACTAGTTAACCCCTTCAGTGAACACCGTAACCGTGGAATAAAGCACACTCAAAAAGTTGAATTTAAATAAAAATGCCATAGCTGAAAACGTCATCTTGTGCCACAAAAAACAAGCTGCCATACAGCTCCATCAGTGGAAAAGTAAAAAAGCTATAGCTCTCAGAATTTAGCTATAGAAAAAGAATTATTTTTTATAAAATAGTTTTTATTGTGTAAAAGTGGCAAAACATAAAAAAAGATATAAATGTGGTACCGCTGTAATCATACAAACCAGAAGAATAAAGTGGTTTTATCACATTTACCACATAGTGAATGGCATAACGCCAACCCCCCCCCCAAACAAAAACAATTCTTGAATTGCTGGTTTTTGTTCATTCTGCCTCCCAAAAATTGGAACAGAAAGCGATCAAGAGAATGTGGTGTACCAATAAAAATACCAACTTGTCCTGCAAAAAACACGCCCTCACATGACTGTCAGCAGAAATGTAAAAAAGTTATAGCTGTCAAAATATGGGCTGATTTGCATCAATGCGGCATGGCATGGAGGCAAAGGAGCCCCGACCAAGTACTGAGCGCATTTACTGAACATACATTTCAGTAGGCCAACATTTCAGATTTTAAAAACATTTTTCAAGCTGTTGTTATAAAGTATTCTAATTTATTGAGATAATGACTTTTGTGTTTTCATTGGCTGTAAGCCATAATCATCAACATTAACAGAAATAAACACTTGAAATAGATCACTCTGTTTGTAATGACTCTATGTAATATATGAGTTCACTTTTTGTATTGAAGAACTGAAATAAATTAAATTTGAGGATATTCTAATTTTGTGAGAAGCACCTGTATGTGAAATGTTATTTAGAAATTATTTTGTACAGCATGACTAACTGGTTTAAGGATATAAAAATTGAAAGTTTGAAAATTGCAAAATGTTCAAATTTTTTTGTCAAAATTCTGATATTTTCACAAATTAACCCCAACAATTTTGACCTAAATTTACCATTACCGTAAAGTACAATGTGTCTGGAAAAAACAGTCTCAGAATCACTGGGATTTGTTGAAGCGTTCCAGTTATTACCACACAAAATGACATTGGTCAGAATTGTAACATTTGGCCTTGTCAGGAAGGTGAAAAGGCTTCGTGGTGAAGGGGTTAAATGATGAAAAAAATTAAAAGATTTGTAAAAATTTTTTTTCTTTGCATTGCGTTTTTCCAAGACCTGCAATGGTATAATTTTTCTATTGATTTTTTTACATTGTAAGCTTTTTATTTCTTTAATTTGTTAATGAAAAAAAGGGGGTAGGCATTCACATTCAATAAATATGGACTCCCATGATAAATGTAGACTTGTTGATCTGGTTGTCTTAACCACATTGTTTTTTATGAAGTTGATTACCCAAACTCTTAGTTTTTACAAAATCTGTATTTTTTTTTTTAAAAGTTGTTTGATGTATTTTAGAAAAAAATAGGCAAGACATGGTGGAGGCAAAATTATTAGATTTTAATTCAGTGATCGTAATATGACTGCTGTATATCAAACTAGTCTTTCCTGAGAACTTACATTTTTGTGGGATTTCATAAGGCAAATTTACATTTGGGGTGAGAAGACAGGGTTTCAATGTAATCCCTGGTTCCATAGCTGATAGTATTAAAATGAATCTAAATAAAAGTAAGGGCTCACTCACACAAGCGTATAACATGGCTGAGTGCTATCTGATGTTTTATCGATTAACACTTGGCCCAGTGTTATACTATGGGGCAGTGCAGGGCTGCAATTTGTCACTTTGATCTTAAAGTGACAGTAGGATCCATCTACTAACCTTGATTAAAAGGCATTACCAACTTTATAAAAACAATTTGTAAAAGATCTCAAACTATAATTTTGTTACACTCTCATCTTCTCATAATTTGCCCTTGCAGCTGAACAGAAGGCCCTGGCTGCCTTTTAAGGTTATGGGGAGGTGCAAGACTCTGGGGCTCAAGTGATTTAACCACATGAACCCTTTTGTGACAGACCCTGGATGTACTCTTTTCTGTGTAGGTTCTGAAAGGTAATTGATAGGGTTGAGCGAGTATGTTCTGTCCGAGTATGCTCAGGCTGAGCTCCGAGTATTTATAGCTGCTCGGTGATATGGTTGAATCGCTCCCGTGTGCATGATTTGCAACTGTTTGACAGCTTTATTACATGTGAGGAATATCTAACAGTTGCAAATCATGCACACGGGAGCGATTTAACCTTATCACCGAGCAGCTGTAAATACTCGGAGCTCGGCCCGAGCATACTCGGCGAAAGGGTTAATAGAACATACTCGCTCAACATTAGTAATTGAACATGTTCAGCTCTTGCACAAATACAGAAAGCAGAATCTCCTTGCATCTGTGCATATGCTGAACACATTGGATTACCAATCAGCGCCTGTGCAGAAGAAGATTTGTACATTGACACTTGAAAAAAGTGGGCCATTGGTAAATAACTTGACCACCACTCTCTTACACCCTAAGAACATGGTGACCACGGTACCACAGTCTTTGCAATGATAATATGTGGCAGCTTGATGTCTTCTTGAAACCCCATATCATACCCTCTTGTCTCAAAGAGTTTCCCTTTTAGACCATGATCAGTCTCTCATCATGCTCTAACACTTCATTCCCAGCATGTCATTAATTTACTTAAATTTGCTTAAAGAACCAGCTGGTAAGTGCCATAGCCATTCATTCTTTGCTTCCACTTGTGTGCTGTACTATGATGCTGAGCGCCATCAGCGTCTATACCCAACGTCCATACAAAACTTCTAACATTGACCTACAAAGACCTCCATAATCTGTATACTCTGTATACTGTATCTACAAATTTATTTCCCAATATCTTCCAACATGTAACCTCCAGTCCTCTAAAGACCTCCTTCTCTCCTCCACACTTCGTTCCTCACCCAATCGCCTCCAAGACTTCTCCCGAATATCCCCCATCCTCTGGAATTCTGTGCCACAACACATCTAATTATCCACCACATTCGGAACTTTCAGACGGAACTTCTTCTCTTCAAGAAATCTTACAGCCTGCACTGATTCTGCGGCCACCTCACCACCACCGAAGCTGCCGCAAACCCCCAAACCACTGTCTCCTTCCCCATTATCCTGTAGACTGTAAGCCCACAAAGGCAGGCCCTCTCCTTTCCGTACCAGTCTGTCATCATTAGTTTGTTCTCTGTAATTTATATTTCTGTTTTGCATGAAACCCCTTCTCATATGCAGGACCATAAAATCAATGGTGCCCATCAATTATCTTAGCTGATTATTTACTCTCTTTTGCCTGGTGGAACTAAAAGGCATTCAAAATGGTTATTTGTAAAATACACCCTTTTGTCATAAGCTCTAACAGAGAATACCTTTTGTAATAAATCACAAGGAAGTGAACATTTTCCATGGAATCTGTGTTAAAGGGATTTTCTGGCTTCACAAATCAAAGCTTACTCTGCAGAAAAGAGCTTCACCTCTTTCTTAAAACTCTTTTACCTCTTTGGTGCAGCTCATACATCTCTAATAAAATCCAAAATTCTATTCCCACTATCATTGATTTGATTGTCCAATTCCTTAGAATTAGTGTTGAGCGAGTATGTTCTGTCCGAGTGTGCTCGGGCCGAGCTCCGAATATTTACAGCTGCTCGGTCATATGTTTGAATCGCTCCCGTGTGCATGATTTGCAACTGTTTGACAGCATTATTACATGTGAGGAATGTGTAAGAAATAGACATTCCTCACATGTAATAAAGCTGTCAAACAGTTGCAAATCATGCACATGGGAGCGATTCAACCATATCGGCCCAAGCATACTCGGCGAAAGGGTTAACAGAACATACTCACTCAACACTACTTAGAATGCTTTGCTAGATTTAAAGAAGCACTCCCACCAAAGTTGTATCCTCTTAATATATTGTAGTCATCATATTATATAGCACTGTGTTCCTACAATTGCTCATTTTGTTCTTCTATCCAGTTAATTCTTCTCTTTTCCATTAGGTGTCTATAACATCACGTGATTAAAAACAGACTAGCTGAATCCTCCTAAGCTTATGTAGAAAGTCTCTTTTCCCAGGGTGAGTCATCCCCCTCTTTAACTACTGACCCAGCTGCTCCACTACTTCCTCCTGTCAGGGATTTTGCATTGATGACTCATGCAGGGAAAATTGACCTCCTGTTTCTACATAGAGCTTAGAAGGATTCAGCTAGTCAGTTTTTAATTACATGATGTCATAGACCTAAGAGAAAAAGAGAAGAATTAGCTGCGTAGAAAGGCAAAATGAGTAAGTACACAGTGCTATATAGTGTGATGGTTGCAATATGTTAGGAGGATGAACATTTTTGGTGAGAGTGCTTCTTTAAGTGCCCTTTTTTGTGCTGAAGATCAGTAATAATCTATGGAGTCTATTTCTTGAATAATTGGATAATTTTGCCTGGATTTTCCTATAAGTACAGTTGGCAGACAACAATTATACAGAGTTAGGTTCTCATATGAAGTGAGATGCATTGTGCAGTGCAATAAGGATAGATGACTCATTCTTTTGGAGACCCGTATGTATATGGGGCTACACTGCCAACTTGTAACTAAAACAAGTGATGCTAAGTACCTGGGAAGCAGATCAAAAACGTTTTTTTGGAAATGATAAATTGTAACTATTGTCATAGAAGTTACTGAATATTCCAGTTTGGTCCTTTATGGGGAAAGATATACTTTACAGTTTACATATGTTTATCATTAAATAGCCCAAAGTATGCAGATAATGTTGAGCAAGCTAAATTCTATTATTGTGTAGATTTTGATGTAAACCCAAAAGCATAACAAAACAAATGGGATCATAACCCACTAAAGAAAAAGCTATAATATAGTTCAGGATGAAGTTTGAGTAATCCACTAGAGTGATTTGCTTTATATTGAATCATGCGTTATGAAACCCGAAGCATGAAGTGCTGTCAGTGGCTGAATTAATGTTCTTTACCTCTTGGATATACATTTAAATATTGCATATAATCTGATGTATGTTGCTAAGTTTTGTTTATGCTCTTCATGTTTACGGTTGATGTCCAGGAAAGAGATCATTATAATCTCATCACGGCGTTGCAATGTTTTACTTTGGGAATATCTGATAGCAGCGACATGAGTGTTGATATTTTCTTGAATGGTTGTAGAGCGAGATCATATGATAACTTGTCTTTTCTTTCTTTACTTCGTTCTATGATGTACTGCCTTCACGGAATGTTTCACATTGTGCCTTTTCTTTTTTTTTTATTAGTTTTAGCTTTATACTAAAGGGGATCTTTGCCCAAAAATTTTACACGTGCTCATAAAAGTTCCTCTTCTCTTAGTATTTCACTTGTTAGAAAAGTAGTTCCAGATCACTTACTGATTCCAAGTAATTCTAACCCCAGAGCCTATAGAAAAGTGTCATTTGTCAGTTCGTCACTCAGCCTCTGGATAGGAACACATCAACACTTCTTCCCTTAGTTTATATATGTTATCCCTACAGACATAACTTTCATTAGTACAAAACAGAAAAACATTCCTACACTGGGATGGAATGGATAAATCATAATCCACATACATGAAGGAGATAGCTATCAAAATATCATTAAATATGTTCTAAAAACAGAATTAAAACTTCTTTAAAACTTCATTAAAAACTTTATATTAAAAGTAATTTGTCATCAGAAAATGACCTGTTTTTTTTTTTAAACAGGCGTTTGTGTTAAATGTATTTTTTTAAATTTTTCCATTATGTTTTTTTTTAAATTAACAATTATAATCTTGCAGTTTTCACACTGACCACTGGGCCTCTATTTTAAAGCACCACTCCAGCCGTTTTTTTTATTGCAGTGCTGGAGTGGTGCTACTACCACAAAATCCCTGCACCTAATATTATACTCACCACCAGCCAGTGTCGGAATGGGGTGTCTGGGGCCCACAGGAGGAATTGATCCTCGGGGCCCATCCTACAGCCATATGCAAATACCTGATAGCTGATATCCCCATTATAGTGGAGTGTCGACTGTAAATCACAGGCGGCTCCTGCACATCTACTGCGCACTGGGATGTACAATTACGGTAGTTTGCATTAAAGGGCTTCTTTGGTTAAAACAAGTTATCACCGATCCAAGGGCTCCACAGGATAGGTGATAATTTACTGATTGTTTGGGCCCGAACATTGGAAACCACACCGATCGGAAGAATGGGGAAGTTTTATCCCTGTCTGGACACTTATCCACATTTTAAAATGCAGCGGCAGGTGGGACGTCTGACTGCAGCTCCATTCATTCTCTTTGGGGTTTCCAGAAAAAAAACAAGAACAGCCACTGAGGGAATGAACGGATCAGTGGTCAAGTTGCACATGAGTTCCAGTCTAATGGGGATAAAAGCTCCACCAATCGTTGCGGGTCCCAGCAGTCACACCCCCACTAATCAATAATGTATCACTTATCGTGTGGAGAGGTGATTACTTGTTTTCCCCGGAGAACCCCTGTAAGTGCATCTTGTTCCAAGTATTTAATCACTAATGGAAATATAGAATCTTCTCCTAATTAATATCAGAGAGAACAAATGACCGCTGTACACAACACAATCCACTGTACCAACACAAATAGTACCACATACAAGGGAGAAATACCACCACACCATGACCAGACCACATAGTGACCGAATAATACTACATACAAGGGAGAAATACCACCACACCTTGACCAGATCAGATATTACCACCGCATAGTGACTGAATAATACCACATGCAAGGGAGAAATACCACCACACCATGACCAGACCACCATATATTAACAGCATATAGCGTCCAAATAATTCCCCATAATTTCTCTCCCCCACCTCCATAATTCCCCCCACCTGCTCTGTCATCATTTCCATATCTCCCCCCACCTGCTCCGTCATCATTGCCATATCTCCCCCCACCTGCTCCGTCATCATTGCCATATCTCCCCCCACCTGCTCCGTCATCATTGCCATATCTCCCCCCACCTGCTCCGTCATCATTGCCATATCTCCCCCCACCTGCTCCGTCATCATTGCCATATTTCCCCCCACCTGCTCCGTCATCATTGCCATATTTCCCCCCACCTGCTCCGTCATCATTGCCATATTTCCCCCCACCTGCTCCGTCATCATTGCCATATCTCCACCCACCTGCTCCGTCATGATTGCCATATCTCCACCCACCTGCTCCGTCATCATTGCCATATCTCCCCCCACCTGCTCCATCATCATTGCCATATCTCCCCCCACCTGCTCCATCATCATTGCAATATCACCCCCCACCTGCTCCGTCATCACTGCCATATCTCCCCCCACCTGCTCCGTCATCATTGCCATATCTCCCCCCACCTCCTCTATCACTAATGCCATGTCATATCTCCCCCCACCTCCTCCATCACCATGCCATGCATATCTCTCCCCACCTCCTCCATCACCATGCCATGCATATCTCCCCCTACCTCCTCCATCACCATACCTCCAGTATCCCCCATGATGAAGCGGTAAATACTGGAAGCGAAACCCGTGTAGGGGTCTCTTAGGGGGACTTTTTGTGTGTCAGCCTTCTTCATTCTAGGCTGTCCTGCCCCCTGGGTAAGCTATGAACATTACACTCGATTGACATTATACAAATGTGTTCTCTCAATGATTTTGTCTTGTTCATTGCATCAGAGATAAAGGCTGAGGCATTGTGACTCTATTTCTAGTGTTGGAAATTGTTACCTATGGCTCTGCCTCCTACTCTGGCATTATATTTTGTACTTTAAATTGTCTACCATGGTCTTGGTAGGAATCCAAAAGACTTGCTAAATGGTGATACCTATGGCTGCACACAATTTGATGAATTTATTGTCTGTCCTGTCTGTGTTGTACTAATTAATGTGTATTTTAATATACGAGGGTCAGTCAATAAGTAATGCCTCCTATTTTTTTTCTCCTTTTAATTGGCAAGAAATTCAAATGCAATTACATAGGTTGAAAACCACAACATTAACGATTAATTTGTCACTTTTCAATATAATCTCCATCCATTTCCACAGTCTTGGTCCACCGTTTAACAAGGGCATGTATTCCAGCATGGTAAAAAGCATTCTTGGGACCCACCGTGCACAAACTTTTCTGTATCCCAGTTGTCCAATAATTTTCATCACACTGCCTTTACTGAGGCAGATAATGCCACACAATTCATCTGCAGTCACCCGGCAGTCACCACGAATGATGTCATCGACTCGCTGAATGTTGCTTGGAGTCACTGCGGTTACTGGCCTGCCACTCCGCATTTTGTCAGCCAACGGTGATGGCCCTTCAGCTGTGTTACAGCGACGAACCCATCGTCTAACAGTACTGACATCCACTGTTGCATCACCGTACACATTTTTCAGTCTCTCATGAATTCGAATGGGCGTTTCACCTTCTGCATGCAAGAATTCAATCACAGAACGTTGTCTAATATGAACATCGATGTCAGCCATTTTGCAAACGGATACAGTCCTGCAATTGCTGTGGATTGCAGAAGAAGGTTTGAGGAATCGTGCCAAATTCGAATATTTAACATAACTACCTTATTTAAGGAGAAAAAAAATAGGAGGCATTACTTATTGACTGACCCTCGTATTTCTAATAAAATTCTATTTTACCTGAGTCTATAATACTCCGTATTTTCCTCCTAATTTATTAATGATGTACATGGAGTTTGACTGGGTTGCACAGTCGATACATTCTGGCTGAGCACCCAAGTGTGTGTGTGTATGTATATATATATATATATATATATATATATATATATATATATATATATATAAAATGCCTTATCTGGGATTGTTTGTGTGTGCTCCTCCACCATGCCATGCATATCTCCCCCACCTCCACCATCACCATGCCATGCATATCTCCCCCCATCTTCCCCATTGCCATGCCACATCTTCCCCCACCATGTCATATCTCCCCCCACCTCCTCCATTACCATACCATATATCCCCTCATCTCCTCCATCACCATGCCATGCATATCTCCCCCTACCTCTTCCATCACCATGCCATGCATATCTCCCCCACCTCCTCTATCACTATGCCATGCATATCTCCCCCACCTCCCCCATTGCCATGCCATATCTCCCCCCACCTCCCCCATTGCCATGCCATATCTCCCCCCCTGTACCCCCACCTCCTCAATTACCATTGCTCTCCCTCAAAAAAAACGCAAAAACCTAAAACTTACCTCTCAGCGAGCTCCCCCGCAGCACCATCCTCTGCTTCCTGCCCGGCATCTTTCTCCCTGACACAGGCTCGCGCTGCATGATGACGTTATCAAGCAGCGCCAGCCTGTGTCAGGGAAGAGGCGCCGGGCAGGAAGCAGAGGACGGATCCCTCCAGCTTTGCTGCCATTTTCCTCATGTCAGCAGCGGAGCTGGAGGGATCGCTCCCTGCCCGCCGCACAGGAAGAGGGCAATCTGGCCATGGGCCCCCCGGAGCCTGGGGCTCCAAGAAGCAGGCCAGATTGCCCTCATCAGCCACACTGCAATGGCCCTCCTGACCACCCACGGGCCCTTGCAGTGCGGAGCACCGGTGGCCATGTTAACCAGGGGCCCCCGTGCATCCTGTTTGGGGCCCCGCTGAGGACCCGGGCCCATCGGAGAATTCTCCGATGTCCCGGTGCCCCAGTCTGACCCTGCCACCAGCCATCTTCAGCTCTTCCCAGCTCCGCTCCAGTCCTGCGTCGCCGTCTTGTGACTGCAACTTCTGACTGGCCGGAAGTCAGAGGTAACTTAGGTCACAAGCTCTCAATGCAAGTCTATGAGAGCCAGAATGAAGCTGTCATAGACTTGCATTGAAAATGGACCTACAGCCCGCTACAGCAAACACTAGATCCAGTGCTGCTACAAAAAAAAAAAAAAAAGCTGGAGTGGTGCTTTAATCTATACGGTTCGTTTGTTCAGTAAATAAACATGTACATTAACAGCAATAGATTGAATCAGACCTTATTTTTGTAATGAAACATCTAGTAAGTGTGTGCAAAGATCATTGTGAGACAGGGAGAGCAGAGTGAGCTGTGACATCACCTTTTGTGAATGTTGGATCCTGTGTGATAAACTGGTTATAGAGGTGTAATCTGTCATTGTAATTCTGCCTCTGATTATAATGAGTCCACTGAAAACTCTTCCTGAAAGAACAGTAAGTATAAGTCTAAAATAACCCTAATGGACAGCGTGCAAGATTACTAATATTTCTTTTTAATACTGATTGTGATGTAAATAAAAAAAAAAAACATTGACATAATTTATTAAAAATACATGTAACCTCTTAGCAACTTCCAATATGTTTTTTTTTACACTAGCCATTAAAGAGGTGTTCTCAAGTTTGAGTATTATCTCCTAGCCAAAGGATGGGGGATAAGTTACTGATCGCTGGGGGGTTCCAATTGCCGTGGTCCCAACCAATCCCAAGAACTGAGTTTCAGAAGAGCCCAGGCTAAATGGAGCAGAGGCTGATCATGTTCACTGTCTTTGTTCATTCTAATAGAAGTGACAAAGATCAGCCAAGCGCTGTACTCCGCAATCTCTGCTGCTCCCATTAAGATCAGTGGAGGCTTCAGTCGTACCCCAGTAATTGGAAAGTTATCACCTATCCAGTGGACACGAGATAACGTTTAAACTTGAGAATACCATTTTAAGGGGTCAAAATCCTTAATGCAGCCCTTTGTCACTATTGAGGATAAAGTAAGTAGAGCCCTTGTTAGGTGAAAATGAAATGAGTGTCAGCTGTATATGACAGCTGACACCCTGCTGCATCAATTGGTTTTAGCACAGATCTTGGCCATTTAACCCTATTGATGCCCCGGGCATCAATTGGCATATAGATAGTTAACAGAGGGAGACTTCTCCCTCTTTAACCCTATTTGAGCATCGCAATTGTGGGCCCTGAGAGTTGCCATGGCAAAAAGCATGAAAAAATTGTAAAAAACTGTTTTGCTACTAAAAATGCAGCTTTTGTTTAAAAAAAATAAACAAAAATCAAAATCATCATTGGTATTGCTCAAACTATAAAACTATCACATTTATTCCATATAGTGATTACCATAAAAGTGAATAAAAAACAAGTAAAAAATGCAGCTTTACAATCATACTGACATGCAAGTTTTTTTTTAAATATTGCTTTTAGTGTGAAAAAATAGCAAATAATAAAAAAAATGATATAAATTTGGTATCTCTGTAATTGTACTGACCCAAAGAACAAAGCTGTCTAATCACTTTTACCAAACAGCGAAAGGTGTTAAAATTCCTATATGAAAATGAAGAGAGGAAAACAGCTTAAAAATGGGAGGAGATCAAATACTGTTTCTGATACAGCCAAAGCCAAAATATATGGTGGTGCTCTGCTTGAAGTTCAACAAGTGGAAAAGACCAACAGTGTATATGTGAAGCCCAGCTGTGCTTGGTATCACAACTCCTAGAAGGGTGTATTGATGGATTCCTCCACAAGAGGCCCCCATAACCATTCACACATCTCTACCTTCCACCTCAGACCACCAGAGGGAGCCCGTTAGGGATAGATAAATAGGGAAGGTGGAGCCAGGCAGCAGTTAGTTGGTTCCTGCAGAGTGAGACACAGAAACAGGTCAGTCTGCAGTGGAGCTCAGTGATTCAGCAATTCCTCTGGAGAGTTCAGTTAGTGCAAGCCTGAATACAGAGTTGAGCCCAGTTGAGTCGTAGCTCGGAGAGGTGAGCTTTAGGTGTGCCAGCGCCATAAGATCGGTGAAGTGCGGCAAGCTGCCGTTAGTGTGAGTAGCCTATTGAGGGCCTGAGTAGGCCGAAGGCGAAAGGAGAGTTAGTACATAGGGGGCAGAGGAGCTTAACTAGCTCACCCTGATCCCGGGTCCGAAGCTTACCGGGATCTCCATGACCAAGTAAGATAAACCGGAATCCCTGGAGAACTACAAGTCCCAGGATCGCTAAAGTGCTGATACATAACAGAGCCAGGAGACACATAGGCCCCGTAAGTCGGGAGCGTGTAATCCAACAGAAGGCCCTACCACAAGGTCAGCCAGCGCAGGACAGAGACAAAGTTAGGCCTAGCTCCAGGCAGGTCAGAAACTTACTACGCAGAGTCAAGAAACAGGAGGCCCAAAACCCGCTCATTGGGGAGGATCCGGACATACACCCTTCACCCTACAGTGCTCCGGGGAGTGCCTGAATTGCCATCAGTAAAAGGTACTGAAGTGACTATCGCGTCTGTCCCTGTTCTTGCTCTGACCCGGCGGGGTCTCTTCGTCCTGCTTTCCCCGTTCATACACTGCCCTGAGGCCTAGCTCCACCTGTGGGGAGCTATACCATCCAGCTGCCTTATCACCAGCCTCAGTGGACTGCACAGCGCTGGTGATCCTCACCAGAAGCCACAGGTGGCGTCACGAACTCTTTTATAAACTTAACAAATCACCAACCCTTTTAAAGGAGCGGCCCAGGGTACGGGCCCGGGAGCCCACCACCGCGACATCCCTAAAGGCCCGGGTACCGAGTCATCCCCTTCTCCCCTGGGCTAGTCATATACTCTTATGAAGAGGTTAGTGGCACTCCCCATATAGGATATAACATGCGTCTTTATTAAAACATTAGTAGTAGTTTCTGATGCCATGTGGAGCATGAAAAATTGCTTAACACAATGTGCAGTCCATTTTCTCCTATTACCTTTTGTGAAAATGAAAAAATTGTAGCTAAAATAACATTTTAGTGATAAAAAAGTATTTTATTTTTACAGCCCAATTTTATTAGATTCTGTGAGGCACCTGTGGATTCAAAATACTCACTACATCCCAAGATGAATTTCTTAAGCAGTGTAGTTTTCAAAAATTGTGTCACCTGTGATTTTTTGTAGATCTGGCAACTCACGGGCACTGAAAATGGTTCCCACAATCTATTCAAAGTATGCATTCCAAAAGCCAAAAGCTTCTCTTCTGAGCCCTGCCATGTAGTAGTTTACAATCGTATACTGTATAAGGTATTGCCGTGTTCAATAAAAATGTCATAATAAATAGTAGGGTCAGTGTGATGACACAGCTTTTCTTCTTAATTATGCCAGACATAAATTCAGTAGACCCAGAGACATAACTATTATTCATGAGTCTGGATGTTAACTCTTCTTGAAGGTTGACTTGGTATTTGTAAATTGGTACCTGGCTGTTATTTACCTCATATATCAACTCCTACAGTTTATTGTACTGTTATCTTTGCAAGACCGAGTCATTGAACAATGCTGCTTGCTAATATGTTTATTACACATTATACCAGCCCATGCAGCTTTTTGACTTGCATTGTTTGGGTGGTTATAGTTTATCCTTTAATGTTTGCAAGTTAACATTGGGGGATGAGCTGTGGATATTCAGGCAATGTGAGATAATATCATCATCCTTGAAAATTCACCTGTGGATGATGGCTTGAAAGGACAGTTGTGAAGTATATAAATGGGTCTCTGCCACTGTTCTGTGTGAATCTACATGATGTCAGCTTAGGGGACCATAGCTCCAGCTGGAAGAATACAGAACTTCTCCATTGACCATTGCTGAATTCTCAGAAATGTTTTGAAGAAATCCAGGTTGGGACAATCAGATCACCTGGCCCCATACTTCACTGCTCTCAGTTCGTTTCCTAGGCCTGTCGTTACCTCCTCTCTGTGGGTGCCCACCGAAAGCGGGATGCCACTGGTGGGGGTAGTGAGCCCTTTAACCCCCCAAAATCGCAGCTGCTCTAAACCCGGCGATCCGGCAGAAGGGTGAGACTCTGTAATTTGCACCATCTTGGGTGTTTGCTGGGACTGTTCTATATATTATTGTTTGCTGGTGGCTCAATAAATTATTGCCACACTGTTTTACCCTCACCCTGTGTTGCCCACGGGAAAATAGAGCGGGTGTTCAATGGTATGAGCCCTGGTCCATGCGTTTTTTCTAAAGGCAGCTGGGCCAGCGGACGAGAGCACTCACTGACCCCGTGTCTTCACAGTCAGTTTTTACTATTACCCCTTGTGGTAATTAAAAATTTAGGGCTAAAATGACATTTTAGCAGAAAAAAAACATAGCTTTTAGTTTTCATGGTCGAATCTTATAAAATTCTGTGATACACCTGTGGGTTAAAATGTTCCCTACACCCCTAAATATATTCCTTGATGGTTTTGTTTCCAAAAGAGGGGCATTTATAGAGTTTCTGCTTTTTTGGCACCTCAGGCTCTTTGCAAACATGTCATCCACAATCTATTCCAGCCAAATTTGTGCTTCAAAAGTCGAATAGCGCTCGTACCTTTCTGAGCTCTTATGTGCAACCAAACATTAGGTTTTGATCACTTATTGGGTGTGACCGCGTTTGGGAGAAAGTGCACAATAAATTGTGGGGTTCATTTTCTTGTGAAAATGACAAATTTGGGACTGAAACAACATTTTCCTGGGAAATACATACAGTAATTCTTTGTTTACATGTGACAATGTCACAATGTTACAAAGTTGTGTGAAGCACCTATAGGTTTGAAATGCACCCCACACCCCTAGGTGAATTCCTTGAGGGGTCTATATTTCAAAATGGGTCCCTTGTGCGGGGTCTCTACTGTTTTGGCACTTTGGGGACTTTGCATATGCGACATAAAATCTGCATCCTATTCAAGCCAAGTATGCCCTCCAAAAATCAAATAGCACTCCATCCATTCCGAGCCCTTCCGTGTGTCCAAACAGCACTTTTTGACCACATATGGAATATTGTTATGTTTAAGAAATATTACATCATTAATTGCGGGGCCCATTTTCTTACTACTCATTGTTGAAAAGGACAAATTTTGTGCTACATTAATGTTTTAATAAAAAAAAACACATTTAACACATTTCCTGACAACAGTTTTGAATAATTTGATGATTTTTTAAAATTAAATCATATTGTTTTTCTTCTATTATATATTTCAGTCAAAATCACTTCAAAAGTGAATAGGTCCATAAAAATTGTATACATTTTAAACCTTAATATCCTATAAAAAAGTTTTCAAGTTTTAGATCTTTTAATAAAAAAAAAACACAAAACATGTAACCCAAAATTTACTACAAACATAAAGTATAATAAGTCACAAAAAACTGTTTCAGAATCACTGGGATTTATTGAAGCTTTCTAGCGTAATTACCACATAAAGTGACACTTGTAAGTTTTCAAAATAGAGGCTTGGTCATTAAGGTCATTAAGGTCAAAATTGGCTTCAGCACTAAGGGATGAAATTATAGGTCATTTTCTGACACATTCCCTTATAGCATTAGGGCTAAAATGTAGGAGAAATTTATGCTTTCTTGGATCTTGGCTGTGGGAATCTATTACATTACAATGATGTCACAAGATTTCATTGGCTACATGGTACAGTACTGAAGTGTAGAAGACATGATCTTCGCTTTTCTGCTGTCTTAAAAGGATTGTCTGATGAATATAAGTAATCAACTCTCCACAGTATAGGTGCTAACTTGCTAATCAAGGGGATCCGACCTCTGGAACCTGCAGCGACTGACAGAATGGGGAACTTCTATCTCCATTACAATAGACCGTTTTCATACTCAACCACCGCTACATTCATTCATGGGGCTGTCAAACACAGCATTCAACTTTTCCAGCAGCCCCATAGAGAATAAATGAAATGGTGGTCGAACAAGCGCACTGCTGCTCCATTCTAATGGAAAAAGTTCCCCGTTGGGGATAAAAATCTAAGGCTAACTAGAGTCTAAGTCTAACTAGATATGGGTCTTATAGGGGTGCAGTTTGGCTGGGCATGTGAGTGGCCACACAGCAGGAGATCTCCATGAACATTGGCCTGCATATGACTAAACTGGGCCCCTACGATACTAACTCTCAGCAGTACTGACACCCGAAGATTCCCTGCACTCATCGGCACTTACCGGCAACATGGACATGGTTGAAGGAGTGGCTAAAAAGAATGGGAAACTTGCTTCTTGTGCAGACAGAGATATCCGACCCGCCCTAAGCAGATACCAGGGCGGGAAGGACGGCCACTGCAGACTCAGTGATGCAACTGGCTGGCTTTGCCAGAACTCTGGTCAAGAGAGTTTCCTCCCATGATGGGGCTCATATACAGCTTGATGGAGACTTTAATCAACACTCTGTGCTTATAGGGGAATCATCGGGGGTTCATGCTACAAACAACTCTGATGAACCCTCTGCCCTGCAGATTCAGCCAGAGACTGTTCATAACTCGCATCAGCAGGACGCTGAACCCAAACTGAAAGCTGTATTCATGGCCGTTACACACTTCAGCTCTACTTTATCTTCACTCAATACTCAGATGAGTTTATTAAAAGATGAACTTTCCAATATGCGGCAGAGCTTACACAAAGTGACCGACCGTGCTGCAACAGCAGATGGGAGAATTATTAGTGACCTGAAGGATAAAATACCTCAGCTGACCTGTGACACCCGCAGACACAATCAGTAAATCTCAGACCTATTTTCTAAAATGGACAACTTGGAGAATAGACTCAGGAGAAATAATGTAAGAGTCGTCGGCATCACTGAAAAAAACAGAGGGAAACAATCCTACTGAGCACTTTGATAAATGGCTATGTTCGGTGTTTGGTGCAGAATCTCTATCCCCACTCTATTCTGTGGAGGGGGCACATAGAGTGCCCACTAGGCCACTACCACCAGGGGCTCCTCCATATCTGGTCCTAATTAAGCTGCTTCACTATAATGACAGAAATGCTATCCTCAATAAAGATGATATTTCTCTCAATGGTCAAAAAATGTCCTTCTTCCCTGATCACTCAATTGAAGTCTCAAAGTGGAGAGAGCAATTCCTAGATAGAACACCTTATACGTAATCTGCAAATCTCCTACTCCATGCTTTATCCATCAAAACTCAGAGTGGCAGCTCTGGGAGAGACTTTCTTCTTTGAACATCCTAAAGAGGCACTCCATTGTATGCATCTAAATGAGCAAATAATTCATCGAAATCCACAGAGTTGACTTGTCATACCTTAAGCTATGTACCATCAGTGACTTTCCAATCTACTGTTGGAGTTATATCCTTTACAAGTTAACCCACGGCCGAGTGGGTGCGCTGGGTGGGTTTCATAGGTCTGCAGTCACACAGAGTAACTGCAGACTTATCGTTTGGACCGGCAACACCTTTAATGTTCTTAACTTTGGAGAATTCAATAAAAAACACTGGATTTAAATAAGAAAAAAAAAGATATGGGTCATTATATATATATATATATATATATATATATATATATATATATATATACACACACACACACACAGTACAGACCAAAAGTTTGGACACCTTCTCATTTGAAGATTTTTCTGTATTTTCATGACTATGAAAATTGTACATTCACACTGAAGGCATCAAAACTATGAATTAACACATGTGGAATTATATACTTAACAAAAAAGTGTGAAACAACTGAAAATATGTCTTATATTCTAGGTTCTTCAAAGTAGCCACCTTTTGCTTTGATGGCTGCTTTGCACACTCTTGGCATTCTCTTGATGAGCTTCAAGAGGTAGTCACCAGAAATGGTCTTGCAACAATCTTGAAGGAGTTCCCAGAGATGCTTAGCACTTGTTGGCCCTTTTGCCTTCACTCTGTGGTCCAGCTCACCGCAAACCATCTCGATTGGGTTCAGGTCTGGTGACTGTGGAGGCCAGGTCATCTGGCGTAGCACCCCATCACTCTCCTTCTTGGTCAAATAGCCCTTACACAGCCTGGAGGTGTGTTTGGGGTCATTGTCCTGTTGAAAAATAAATGATGGTCCAACTAATCGCAAACCGGATGGAATAGCATGCCGCTGCAAGATTCTGTGGTAGCCATGCTGGTTCAGTATGCCTTCAATTTTGAATAAATCCCCATCAGTGTCACCAGCAAAGCACCCCCACACCATCACACCTCCTCCTCCATGCTTCACGGTGGGAACCAGGCATGTAGAGTTCATCCGTTCACCTTTTTTGCGTCGCACAAAGACACAGTGGTTGGAACCAAAGATCTCAAATTTGGACTCATCAGACCAAAGCACAGATTTCCACTGGTCTAATGTCCATTCCTTGTGTTCTTTAGCCCGAACAAGTCTCTTCTGCTTGCTGCCTGTCCTTAGCAGTGGTTTCCTAGCAGCTATTTTACCATGAAGGCCTGCTGCACAAAGTCTCCTCTTAACAGTTGTTGAAGAGATGTGTCTGCTGCTAGAACTCTGTGTGGCATTGACCTGGTCTCTAATCTGAGCTGCTGTTAACCTGCGATTTCTGAGGCTGGTGACTCGGATAAACTTATCCTCAGAAGCAGAGGTGACTCTTGGTCTTCCTTTCCTGGGGCGGTCCTCATGTGAGCCAGTTTCTTTGTAGCACTTGATGGTTTTTGCAACTGCACTTGGGGACACTTTCAAAGTTTGCCCAATTTTTCGCACTGACTGACCTTCATTTCTTAAAGTAATGATGGCCACTCGTTTTTCTTTACTTGGAATTTGTATTATAGCAAGAAAAAAGCAGCTAACAGTCTATTCAGTAGGACTATCAGCTGTGTATCTGTGTCACCCTGGCCTGGATGCCACAAATGTATAATAAAGCTGTGTCTGAGAGCAAAGGGGAGGTTCTCTGGTCAAGGACCATTAGCATGCAATACCTCCTGTCCCTGGCCAGTAGGGGGAGCAGGCTGCCCCTATAAAAGCTGGAACTGGGGGCAGGGTTAGAGAACTGGACAACCTGTGTCTGAAGAAAGAGGTGTCCCAGAGCAGGGACAGACAGTTGTGTTGCAGCCTAAGAGGCCGTGTGGCAGTAGGAGAGCCACGAGCCAGGGACAAGAGGCGAAGCGAGCCTGTCCTGGCAGATAGAGAAACTAATCTACCAGACCTTGGTGTCTGAGGCTGTGAGGATTCCAAGTCCTACAGCAAATAACCAGTCTGCAGGGGATTTTATTTTCCCTGGCCTAAGAAGCCCGGAGGTACCGCCACAGCAGAAGGGACCAGCAAAGCCGTACCAGGCCGGGAGTAGAAAGGGACCCAAGTTGCAAGCCATACGGGCGAGAAGACACGGCAAGCTCAGGAACGTGGGCTATGACACCACGAGGAGGGAAATAGCCAGAGAGCGCAGAGAGCACGGTAGGCCTACACCCTCACCCTGATCAGGGCCAGCTTCCCACTTGTTCTCAGACATCCAGGCCCCACTCCTAGCCGGGACTGTTTTTGGGTCATCTCACCTGTCCTAATAAAGACCCTGAACTGTTTAAGAGGCCTCCGTTTCCTGGCTATGGCGGTCGGAATCATCCCCTCCATCATCCATTATATACTGCCCTGGGGCCATACTCCTCGCGTGGGGAGTTGTACTATTCAGTGCTGCACCTTTACATCTGCCCCAGCGGTCTGCACTGCAGCGGCGGTTAGCCCTGACCGCAATCCACGGGTGGCGTAGTCGGACATTGCAAAACATATAGAAGACTGCCACTGGTCTGACCACCCTGAGCCACGGACCGGGTTGCCACTACTACCCCCATTATTGCCCTGTTGCCCGGATCCGAGTGCCCCACGGCCCAGGGGGCGAGTCATATCCACCAGACTTCTGCACAACACAACTGATGGTCCCAACCCCATTTATAAGGCAAGAAAGCACACTTATTAAACCTGACAGGGCACACCTGTGAAGTGAAAACCATTTCCGGTGACTACCTCTTGAAGCTCATCAAGAGAATGCCAAGAGTGTGCAAAGCAGTCATCAAAGCAAAAGGTGGCTACTTTGAAGAACCTAGAATATAAGACATATTTTCAGTTGTTTCACACTTTTTTGTTAAATAATTCCACATGTGTTAATTCATAGTTTTGATGCCTTCAGTGTGAATGTGCAATTTTCATAGTCATGAAAATACAGAAAAATCTTTAAATGAGAAGGTGTGTCCAAACTTTTGGTCTGTACTAATATATATATATATCTATATCTATTTACACTGTGTACACAATTATTAGGCAACTTCTATTTTTGATGCTTATTTTTCTTATTGAACAACTAATAAATAAATCTGAATATTTTAGAAAGTAAAAGTGAGGTTTAGTCTTTTTAATGTGAATATTTGTTTAGAATTATTGGACAAATAAATGAAAAATGGTAATTTTTCCATCTCAATTGTTTATTTAATCTTAATTTTTTTTTATTTGTATGGATGATACACAGAATATTTATCCGACTTTCTGGAAGATAATTTGTACATTTTTTATATTTTTCTCATGGTTATTACAGCAATACATACAAGATCTTGCATCTGTTTTTTTTACATAGGGTATAGCCTACCTATTCAATCTCTAGGGTTTAGTGAATCTCAGTACCATTGAGTAAAATGGTACTGTGTAACTGTGGTTCAAATTCTTCAATTTTGGAATGAGATACTACTCAGTGTTATGATGTGTAGGAAGCCTATGCATCAGTTCATTGATAGACGCTATTAGCAGTGCTAAAACTTCTCTTAAGCCTTAACTCAAGACATCTGTTTTAATAATCAGTTCCAAGTATGTGTCAAACACCATTTGTTCTGTATATTCTTTGATGTGTGCCTTTTCCTATGGAACATAATTCCTAAGCAGACAATTGTAAAGAAAATTCAGAATAAACCATATAAAATATAAAATTTAGCAACTTTTACACAATTGTGCTACAAATATGCTTTAATAAAAATTATTGCAACACACGTCCAACTATTCATATATTCAAATAGTTGGTATATGACTTGATTTTCTAGACTACCAGGTAAAATACAAATATAAAAAATATTCCCAAGTTTGTTTTAAAACCCATGAGTGCAATTGTAGAGGCAGGTTTGGATAAAGATATGGATCCAAAAGTAAGCCAGAGTACCACTGTGGAAAATACTGTAGGATGGCTCTTCCTATACCAACTGGAACAAATAAATAGCCAAAGATAGGAAAAAAAATTTAAAAACTTACTATACACTTAGAGACAATACAATAGTGATAATTGCTATAAAGCAAATATCATGAGCACGGATGAGGACTCAGTTTGTGGTCCGTAGTGAGCAGGTCTCTGAGCCATGCAGGCTAAAAAAAATGATGACTGTACCCAGATGTCTACTACCCATGGGTCGGCACAGAAAGAATGTCAAATATAACATGAACAGAAGGAAAACTCAGAAAAAAGATCAGACGACAAGATGAAGAAAATACTAAAGAGTATGGCACGTCAAGCTGGGCAGATGAGGGTCACAGGTTACGCCAACCAAATAAGAGGACCACAACAATACCCGTAATGGAGTCAACCACAGTCAATGCAGTGATCAGATTTAACAGCAGAGACCAAGAATGTGAGTCTGAATTCCAATTTAAAGCTGTTCATAAGGCAAATAATTGCTGTATATCATTGCAGATTAGCTCTCTCGATGAGCCACTATTAACTTCTTCTTTTATCTCTCTTGCTTTCATGCCTAAATTCACTCTTGCTCTTTTTTTCAATTTTTCGCTTTTCTTTATTCCTTTGAATCCCTCTTAGGACTTAGTCAAACATGGCATTTTGTGGCCGAGAGCACAACACCTGCATTGTATAATAATTGAGAAAAGCCATATGAACAATACTGAAGTCAATAGGAACAAAGTCCTCCAAAGAAATGAACATAAAGTGCTATATTGTAGGTGCAGACAGCCATAAAAAGGTGTTTTGGAGCCTTACTAAAGCTTTTTTAACTGAAGAGTAACAGAAGAGAAAAAGAATCACTTGTGGGTATAAAAGGTGGTTGCCACACATGAAGACAGCAGTTGATCTTAAAAGCATCTGGCAATAGCCAGTTGAAAGCTTAGTTGAGAGAAAGATTAGTCTTGTCGCTCTGGTCATAATAGGGTTAGCATATTCCAATATTAACAATATAAACAGGTTCCGGATAGTATCCAAACGGAGGAAATTAACCTCCACCACCAAACTCAATCAATATAGTAACAACGAGTGTGGGATATATAAATCCAAACCACCACAAAGAGTAACGAAGGATTAAAATATATTATATTTATTGATATTCTTTAAAATTAAAGATATAAAAACAGTGGATAACCCATACCACAGATGTAGGGTGTTAAACCATGAATCATTGCAAGAGATGTATATACATGCTACTACTTGGCAGTATATTTGGGAGGTAAATGATACTGAATTGGGCCCTAATGTGCATAGAGAAATATCCTATTTAACAGGTGAACAGATCAATCCCCATCAAAAGATATACATATGCATAATAAATAAGAGCCAACATTACCTTAAACCAATGTTTGTATGAATGAAAGCATGGTAAACACCCACCGCTCCGACGATCGTTTCAACACCTTTTTCAAGGAGCGCTGCATATGGTGTGTGCATGTGTTAATTTATATAGGAGTGATGAGAATGAGTTAATTCCCCACAGCTGTGTGAAAGGAACTGCAGAGCCATGTGGCGCGCATGCCTGATGACTGCTTCCTGTCAGGCAACTTCCTTCCACGGACGGTGACCAGCAAGCACTCGGTTGCTATGCAACGTGCGTGCCAGTGGTCACATGATCCGTGTGGGGAAGTGACGGAAGTCAAAGACATCCAGCATGTGCGACCTGTCTGCTAAAGCACCGGTAAGTGTTGTAACTACATTGAGGTGAATGAGTGAAGAGACTAAATGATTTTTCCGTGACATCACATCAGATTTTCCTTGAGATCCTGGATCTGAAATCTGACATGACATCAAAATCATGTCACTATCATGGTATGTGCATGGTCGGTCTCTATTCAGCAGTTCATTGCTTTTGTGCATTTGACACAGCTCTCCCATCTCCCTGCACATTTCTTCCTCCAGTGTTCTCCTTTGTATCTGCATGTATATAGCAGAGCAAATGTGCATGTACACACACTGCTCCATACTCTGTGTAATTTCTATACACCTTGCTGTATTCCGTCTATTATATACATATATTCATACATATCTCCCTCCGCATTCATTCATCCATCCTATTACAGTAGAACATGATTAGTCACTGAGAGGTAGTAGGGGATAGTCTTTACTGCCAGGGCTGGTGTTCTGGTGCTTTGTGTTACTTCTATGCACTGTATCAGTGACTTGCCTGTACTAGTGTTCTGGACAAGACGTTATGTGGAGGCTGTGTGTGAAGCTTGGGGAGGGGTAGTAGATGTTTGGGCCGAGATGCAAGGGGTGTGCTCACTTCTGGCTTTTAGCCCAGCACAAGGGCTGATAGAAAATGTCAGAAGAGAGCAGAGGATTATGAAAAGGAAATGATGGCTGTGACTTGAAAAGAGAAGGCAGGGCAGTGCAAAGGCTTCATACACCCCAGCCTGCAGACTATAAAAAGTTGACATACCACCACCATAAGAAACACAAAATGGTCAGCTAGATTTGTATGAGGTAACACAGGACATGACATTGACACTAAGTTCAAGGGAGGGCAACCTTTGAAGAAGATGTTGGTGATCCACCATTTCATAGGCCTCAGAAAGTTCACAATGGATGATGAGAAACAAGTGACTTTTGACCTTGTCACACAGAAGATCACTAGAAAGCTTGCTGAATGTACTTTTAGTAGAGCGCATTGAGCAGAAGTCAGTTTTATGTTAAATTTCCAACCAGAGAAATTGATTTTATAAGTTGCAAACCGTTTGGCACTGGCAAAGGTAGTATGAAGAGTCTATGGAATATTCTTGTTCTTCACCATAATCCATAGTTTGATTTCCATATAAGTCACTGGTAGCTAGCGGATACGCTGTACTAAAGAGCTTATGATGAAGTTAGGAATATAGCCAGGGGTCACTAATGGAAGTCAATGGAAGTCTTCAAACAGAGGTTGGACAGACATCTGTCTGATATGGTTTAGTGAATTCTACATTGAGCAGGGGTTGCACCAGATGACCCTGGAGGTCCCCTCCAACTCTAACATTCTATGATTAATAGAAATAGCACGAGGCAATAGAAATAGACCTAGAGTTCACCAAAAAAGAACCTTAAGAACCAGGTGACAAAACTGATGGATAAAACAAGAGAAAATCTGAGAATGAGAATGGGTCAGTAGCAGAACCATGATCAAAGGCAATATAACAAGCATGGACAAAAGCAAGAGAAGCATGTAACATAAGGGGGTTGTACCAAGTTTGAAAGCTATCCCTTATCCATTGGATAAGAGAACTCACTGATAACTGGGAATCCAACGGCTGGGAGCAGCAAATATCCCTTGTGAATGGAATGGTATTTGATCAATTGCACCGCTCCATTCATTCTTAATTAGGTCCCCGCATCTAGCAGAGTGCAGCAATCAGCTGGTCTTCGGCAATCCCATTAAAAATGAATGGAGCGGAGGTGCGCATGATCGACTATCACTACTTCACTACTTTAAAATATGGCCCTTCAGACCCTCGATTCTTGGGATCGGTGGATGTCCAAGCAGTCAGATCCCAGTAATCAGGAAGTTATTTCCTCTTCAACGGAGAGGGAGTGACTGCCTAACTTGCAAAAACCCTTTCAATTATCAGGCAAGGGATTAGTTTTTTTTATTTGGCAGCCGAGTCTGACATCATCAGATGCCGCTAGTGTATACAATCAATTAAATATATACAGTACAGACCAAAAGTTTGGACACACCTTCTCATTTAAAGATTTTTCTGTATTTTCATGACTATGAAAATTGTACATTCACAGTGAAGGCATCAAAACTATGAATTAACACATGTGGAATTATATACTTAACAAAAAAGTGTGAAACAACTGAAAATATGTCTTATATTCTAGGTTCTTCAAAGTAGCCACCTTTTGCTTTGATGACTGCTTTGCACACTCTTGGCATTCTCTTGATGAGCTTCAAGAGGTAGTCACCGGAAATGGTTTTCACTTCACAGGTGTGCCCTGTCAGGTTTAATAAGTGGGATTTCTTGCCTTATAAATGGGGTTGGGACCATCAGTTGTGTTGTGCAGAAGTCAGGTGGATACACAGCTGATAGTCCTACTGAATAGACTGTTAGAATTTGTATTATGGCAAGAAAAAAGCAGCTAAGTAAAGAGAAACGAGTGGCCATCATTACTTTAAGAAATTAAGGTCAGTCAGTCTGAAAAATTGGGCAAACTTTGAAAGTGTCCCCAAGTGCAGTTGCAAAAACCATCAAGCGCTACAAAGAAACTGGCTCACATGAGGACCGCCCCAGGAAAGGAAGACCAAGAGTCACCTCTGCTTCTGAGGATAAGTTTATCTGAGTCACCAGCCTCAGAAATCGCAGGTTAACAGCAGCTCAGATTAGAGACCAGGTCAATGCCACACAGAGTTCTAGCAGCAGACACATCTCTACAACAACTGTTAAGAGGAGACTTTGTGCAGCAGGCCTTCATGGTAAAATAGCTGCTAGGAAACCACTGCTAAGGACAGGCAACAAGCAGAAGAGACTTGTTTGGGCTAAAGAACACAAGGAATGGACATTAGACCAGTGGAAATCTGTGCTTTGGTCTGATGAGTCCAAATTTGAGATCTTTGGTTCCAACCACTGTGTCTTTGTGCGATGCAGAAAAGGTGAACGGATGGACTCTACATGCCTGGTTCCCACCGTGAAGCATGGAGGAGGAGGTGTGATGGTGTGGGGGTGCTTTGCTGGTGACACTGTTGGGGATTTATTCAAAATTGAAGGCATACTGAACCAGCATGGCTACCACAGCATCTTGCAGCGGCATGCTATTCCATCCGGTTTGCGTTTTGTTGGACCATCATTTATTTTTCAACAATACAATGACCCCAAACACACCTCCAGGCTGTGTAAGTGCTATTTGACTAAGGAGGAGAGTGATGGGGTGCTATGCCAGATGACCTGGTCTCGACAGTCACCAGACCTGAACCCAATCGAGATGGTTTGGGGTGAGCTGGACCGCATAGTGAAGGCAAAAGGGCCAACAAGTGCTAAGCATCTCTGGGAACTCCTTCAAGATTGTTGGAAGACCATTTCTGGTGACTACCTCTTGAAGCTCATCAAGAGAATGCCAAGAGTGTGCAAAGCAGTCATCAAAGCAAAAGGTGGCTACTTTGAAGAACCTAGAATATAAGATATATTTTCAGTTGTTTCCTACTTTTTTGTTAAGTATATAATTCCACATGTGTTAATTCATAGTTTTGATGCCTTCAGTGTGAATGTACAATTTTCATAGACATGAAAATACAGAAAAATCTTTAAATGAGAAGGTGTGTCCAAACTTTTGGTCTGTGCTGTATATTACTTTATTTAATTTACATAGAAAATGCATTGCTAGCTGCTGTTTTTTATGGTATCTGTGAAATGGTTAACAATTTGCACTTTTAGACAAGCACAGTACCAAACCTATAACCTCAAGTAGGATGACTTACTATATGAGTTCTACTCTCAAATATAAAATAACTAAAAATTCCACCTACTATTTTAGTGAAAATATGAATTAGTCCGTCACATATGAATTCAGATATTAATTTGAATATGTAAGTCTTTAAATAGAAACCACATGCCCTCGCACAATATGCTTTCAGTTAGGAATTATTTGGAAATAATTACACTTTCTTGACACTTTTTGTTATGAACTTAACATCCTTGTCAGCAAGGAGAGGAAACACTTTCATGTATGAAACATTTCTACCAAGGGAATTTAAGGTTGTGGCATTCTCTATCCCTGGTATTGTTTCCATTTCATTCTTGAAAGCGTAGACCACTGAACTGTTCTCCAAACAATGAATCATCTTTCTTTTAACTGGCCCTTATGGTTCAAATGGCTTTCTCTTGTAGCCAGATCTATGAGGTGTTGGTGTCGAATCTGTCAAAGCAGCTCGAGATTATGTGAGTGCTAAAAAAGACCATAGAAAATCCTGTTAAAATATTGTATGATAGGAAACTTTATTTATTTTGTCTTCATAAGAGAATCTTTTAGATGCTTGATTGGAAATCAGATAAATCAAATATTTTCCCAATTTTATTGTGTATGTAGATCTATAAAATATTTTTGATTGGGGCAATCGTAGACAACATTGGGACATTTCTTTCCAATTGCTAATATAATGAGTGAGTGCTAGTCATACAACAGCTCCTTTAATATTGACTATGGATGAGAATAATTACCAAATTTTTTAATGGCTTCAGTGAGCACCAATATGGCTGACATAAAACAATGTAAACAATAATGTATTAATTGTAGTAATTCACCAATGTGGTTAGAGAAAAAAGCAAACAAACCATGTTGCCGTCTTGTGTATTTTACCAAAAGCAAAAATTATCAACTATACACAGCTGATAGCTAATAATATGGTGGATTGCTGAGGATTTTAATTCTGGGACCTCAGAAAGCACAAGCATGGATTTCCAGAGTTTTGTGAGTCAGAGTAGTGCTGAGGAGTTTCTCTAAAAGGAATTTTCCACTACTTATCAATGGGTCCAGGAGAAGGAAAAAATAAAAGAAATTAATACTTTCCCGAATCAACACTGTCCTTTGATAGTCAGCATTGTGTCTCCCTCCAGTCTGCTTGTATAAACATCCAGCAGGGGCTTTGTGTGAGTGCTGCAGTCAGTCACTGACTGCTGATCAGTTGCAGTGTACATAGTTTCTGAGCCAGGCCAGAAGGACCATTAGACGATTCCTAGACTTTCATTGAACATAAGCGTGCATTCTTAACTGTTGCATTAAACAAACTCCTCACCATGGATGGACTGATTTGGAAACACCATATTTATGATTGTAGAGATGCATGCGAATATGTGATAAATAGTATAAAATATATATTTAACCAGAAATTATATTATATTACATTACATATTGTGTATAAAAAGCAAGGCAACATCAATACGGCTATAATTTTAACTCACATACTGTAGAAGATATTGCCCTCCTTTCCTGGAGAAAAACAAATCTGTTGAGTGCAGTAACCAAAATTCCCTACTTATGCATTAATTGGCAGACTTTCTTGTTAGAGCTCCTTGAAGATCTTTATTGTTGTTTTTTTTTACTTTATACTACATGTCATAATAAAAAGTGCTGTCATTGCTGAATCATTAACTGCAGAGTTTTAGTTAAAAAAATTGCCAGTGATTTGAAAAAGATGACTGCTTTCTTTTGGAAACAGTACCACACTTGTCCACAGATTGTGTGTGGCATTGCAGCCAAGTAAAGATGAGCAAACGAATTTACAGGACCCTGGTTCAGGGCCACATCAGTAGTCCATTGTCATAGGATGGGAGCCCTGAGCCCTACTTGCCAACATCCCCAGCACCTCTTCTGATTAGTACACCAGTTGTGGCATCATGCATGGCTACTGATGTGGCCACTGAACCAGGGTCCTGCAAATTCATTTGCTCATCTTTACAGGTAAGCCCCAATTTCTTTAATAGGGCAGAGCACCAATACTAGACACAACTCATTGACAAGTTTTGCACCATTTTAGGCTAAATCAGTCATGTTTTTTTATGCCTGGACAACCCTTTAATGGCTCATTCAGTCATCAGTAATGGTCCGAATTTCATCAGTGTTTTTAATCCAAGTACATCAGAGTTTGGTCAGAGTGCCATTTTTTACCATTAGAGTTTGGTCAGAGTTTAGCAGTTTTTCTCGGTGGAAAAAGATTGATGGAGGCTTTTCAAGCTTCTCCTACCAGTTTGTGAAAATCGGACAGCACCTGGATGAAATCTGAATGTTGTCCATTTTTTTTTTCAAGGTCTCAAGCCTTGTATTGGTGAGTTTTATCCGAGACTTGAATCAAAATCTGACCGTTCTCCATGATTTGTGCTGACCACTCGGTTCACAAAAGTACAAGGACATGTGAACAGCTCCATAGACTATAATAACTATAATAGATAAACATTATATCACAGATAGAAGTCATATGTGAAAAATTGACATCTAAGTGAGCCTTAATGATGATAATTTGCTTCAATTAAAACTTTCATCATGATAATTGCGTGACTAGTGTCTGCTAATGATATTTCAATCTGTTTAGCAAATGTAACATGTAACAGCCTGTTTAATGGAAGTTTTCTACAGGGAGCTTTATAGATCTCCCAGGAGTCATTTAAAAGAACTAAAATATAAGACAGTCATTTGTGAAGATACCATCAGCATCCATAAACTAAACGTATGAGGCATCAATGAGCTTGTACTTAATATTTCATCTTGCAATTTATACAAAGAGAAAGCAACATTGGGTATTTCAGTCACTCAGTTAATCAAGATATGAATTATTTCCCAAAATTGCTCCCTATGGTATATGTCCAATGTTTGACTTCCCCAAGCTGTCATGAGCTGTCATGTGAGACAACTGTATGGTTTATTTTTACACAAAGGTAGTATTTCTATTCCTGAAAAGTATGTTTCCCATTTGCATTTTATATTTCTGCTGTAAAATGTAAAAGACAAAACTGTAGTATATTTGGAAATTCAGCCCCATTTCATGAACTTTGCACAGTATTGTAAAGGGCACTCATCCTTTTAACCACCGTGCGTGAAGGTCTATAACAGCTGTACATTCCTCCACACTCCCCCCTCATACATGTGCAAATGGAACAAGAGGGAATTTTTAAGGATGATATGATAAAATTAATGGAAATTTTTGGATTTTCTCACACTTTGTTTTATTCTGGTAAAATATCTCAACTGTAAGGCAGCACTAGTCATCATACTGGAGGATACTCGCTGTACCGGGTCAATTAAAGCACACATGCAATATCTTTCCGGTATTTCACAATGCAGCAGTTTATTATTTATCATGAACCGCGTATCACACATATAATGTCCACAAGCCTTTCCAGTGGCAGCTATGCCCACTTGGCTCCAGTTACAGCCTTCAGCAAAGTAACTATAACAATGTCCATATAACGTACCGCTTTTACCTTTTGCCGGGTCTTAACGGTTTTGTTTTGCCACCGCTGTGGCTTTTGGCTTCCCAGGTGGGGGTCTCCAGTCCTCGTACCTTCGAAGGCTACTGGTATGTCTTCACACTTAACATCCAGTCTCTGCCTTTCAGGACTCTTGTCTTTCAAGCCTCTGCCCTCCAAGGCCACTGGCATCGCTTACACCTAAGGATCCAGCCTCGACCTTTCAGGCTTCACCAGGCTTCCCACTAATGGTGTCCCACATGCCTCACGCCTTACACACCCTATCTCAAGACTTCAAGGGTTTATATATCCTGTAGTAGACACCCACAGGAACTGTGCTGATGTCACAGTCATGTGATCAGTCACCTGAGGGGGAGGTACATGGTCGGCCCAGAACACACCCTGTACCATTACAGTAATGCCAAGCAAGCCGCTGCATTACACAACACATACGCTGGACTCGAACCCCAGACATATACAATGTCACCTATAGTGTGTGTTAGAGAAATTGACCCTTCCCAGTATCCATTTCCATCCAGGTGGATACCTCTGTATTGAAAAAGTAATTAATTAGGATTTTTAGTACCGCTCTAAAAAAGGTATGCAGGCACACATTCTGAGTGTATAGCAAAAAGACACTCTTTTGCAGTACATTTGGGTAGGTGGGACCCTATAAATACGTTCAGCACATTGTGAGCATTGAGTAGCCAGAAATAGGTGACCATATTTTGCATCCGTCACAGACATTTAGGTATTCTATTTAAGTTTTCTTACTAGCAATTGTTCCAAAGTCATTTAAAAGGCCCCCGAGGGAAAGCTTATCTAGGACAAATAAAAATCCAATTGATGGGACAAAGGTATCATGGCATTTTTATTAAACAGATCTTGAGATTTAGGATCTTAAATGGATGATTGTCAAAGAGGTTAATGCTAAAGACAAACAGCAAATACACATTCAGATACTACAGCATGAAACATATTGGATCTACACTTTGGCTAAGCTCAGCCCATAAGGATAAATTAAACCAACGGCTTCTCTTTCTGAATGCTAAATTATGTAATTTACACATACCATTATTGCGGCATGTTGAGCATTTTTAATATGGGTGTAAACTTTCCGCTCACTCGGCAGCACTTGAGGTATACAAGGGAAGCAATTTCTTAAATAATGTCCAGGCAGGTTTATTCAAAATTCATAAGCCATGCAGTAAATAAATCATATAATGGCCCTTGGGCATAAGGAAAATGAAAATAGTCCAAGTACAATGGTATATATGTGTTGGTCTGGTTCGCCTGGACAGTGTAACATCCAGCACAAAAGACTCTGGCAGGAGACTTAACACAGGAGGAGTTGTCACCTCCACTCTCAGCCATTAAATGATACAACTGGTCTCCACGCCCTGGGGTGGAGATATGTGAGCAGCCAGTCCCACCCATCTCTCTGACTGCTCTTAAACCCAGCCCTTGACATTCCCTATTAAATCTCTCAGTCCTATATGTGCTAGTGCATGCTTTTCCGGGCTTACATCACCGTGGCTACCAACCTCGATGATACATATCTCCCCTTGAGGACCTTTTCGGTGGCCATCTTACATGAGGTATATTTGTCTTTGTGTTGATGACATCAATATTATTTATTACTAAATCAGGATTTACATCTTTACCTATTTTTTTAATGTCCATAGATCTTTTGTTATTGTATTACCTTCTTATGTTTGTTAAGAGATGGGTATTACAATGACTAGTTAATCACGACAAAGGACAATCAGTGCAAGCTTGAAGAAGGAGATCTACCCCAAAACATCGCACAGTTATGCAGACACTCAATTTACCATAAAAAAACTAAAAATATGAACTGGAATATAAGTTGGTGTGCATGCAGTGTGTAGGCGCATGTTCAAACTAGCTACTAAATAAACAAAACCCAAGATAAAAGCATAATAAGCAAATACCCTGTAGTAAATAAATAAATGGCAATAGTGCATGAAACTAATATAGGGTACTTAGGTAACATAATTTTGATCAAAAAAACATAAAAACCATGCCACCACGTCAAGGTGACCCTATTTGGGACAGTCCTAACCTCTAGTATTAAAACCTTACCATTTGTCAAGTGATGTACATGTGAATAAGGGCTAATAAGAACAGACACCCAGCTAATGGACACCCAGGCTACATGAATGTAATGTCCAGCTCAGAAAATAAGTTGGTGTGTATGCAGCGTGTAGGTGCATGTTCACTCTGCAGTAAATAAATAAATAGCAATAGTGCACGACTAAGCACCTTATATTATTTTCATGCACTATTGCTATTAATTTATTTACTGCAGGGTATTTGTTTATTATGTTTTTATCTTGGGTTTTGTCTGTTTAGTGACCAGTGTGAACATGCGCCTACATGCGGCATGCATACCAATTATATTCCAGTTCATCTCTTTAGGTTTTATGTTTCAGTTTTTTTGCACTCTGTGCAAATAAAGGTGTGACCTCCCTTTTCTTTGAGCTTGACATTCCATTCATGTAGTTCACGTAGTTCCCCCATGCCTGGGTGTCCATTAGTTGGGTCTCGGTCCTTCTCAGCCCTTATCCACATGTATGTCACTTGACAAAAAGTAAGGTTTTAATATTTGAGATTTTGACCATCCCAAATAGGGTCACCGTGATGTGGTGGCATGGATTTTATGTATTTTTTATCAAAATTGATAAAATGATAACTAAGTACATTATATTTTCATGCACTATTGCTATTTATTTATTTACTGCAGGGTATTTGCTTATTATGTATTTAATTGGGTTTACTCAATTTACCATGCAATTAATAAGTATGAAGATTTGGATACCCCTTGGAAAATGCAGTTGCAAGTCGAGCACTTGGACTCTGAACACCATGGGTGTATACAGTGAAGGTTTTTACCAATTAATTTTATATGACTAAGTGCCTGAATTATTACATGAGAACTTTTAAATTAAAGAATCATGTGTTTTTCTGCTTTGAAACAATTAAATGGGATGGAGAGACCTTGATTTAACACATTATTATAGGTGGGTTCCTGTGATTTTTGAGAAGTGGTGAGCCACGTGCCAAGTACGCTGAATATAAGGCAAACATGCTGTATAACTATAGCTATACATGATAAAAGAGATAGTTGGCTTTACTTCCAACATGCAGGTTACTGTTCCATTGGCCAGGTTCGCAAAAGCTTATTTCAGTAAAAGGACTGCAATGCTTTGACTGAGCGAGGGTCTCCCGAACTGAACTTACAGCCTCTTATGTGTCTATGAGGCTATAAGTAGTCCTGGCATCAGTCTGGGTATTGCAGTCTGTATATGAACCTTGAAATGAGTTTGTGTGAACTAGGCCTCATACTGATAGTATCAAAAACAAGGAAGCTTCTGCTACAAATCTTAGGCTACCTGCTGTATCCATCTCTATGAAAATTCAAATTCAAATAATAAGAGAAGTTAACTGCTTGTCTTTATCAAAATATAATTCTAAGCATTCCTTGGGTTCCAAGTTGCTTAAAAGTAGCTATTTTGTTATACTTGCAATGCTTTTTTTCACAATGGTCAACTAAACATTTGGTTACTGATAGCAGCTCATGTTTTACATTTTATAGCAGTGGTCCCCACCCAACTAGTGGATAAGGAGCCACATGAAGTTTGTGGTCCTGAGCTGTGAGGCTCATGATATGAGCCCTGAGTTTTTACCATATGAACTGACTATAAGAAGACTTCCAATAGGGCAGACCTATCTTAAGACCTGAGCCATGCCAATTCAAATGGTAGCTATTTTCTTTGGTATGTACAATTCCAGTAATAAATTGAGATCAGCAGATCTTTTGGAATTCAAATTAGCTGAAACCAATGAATTTTCGCACAAAAAATTAGATTTGTGGCAAATATATTTGCATGAATCTCAATACTGAAAAGCTTGTAGTTGCTCTGTAAATACACATGGGAGAGTGGAGAGAGAAAGAGGGGACCCCGCTGACCATAAGAGCTTAAACTCCACAGGAGAGAACACCGCTGACCAAAAGAGCTCACATTCTACTCTACAGAAGAGAGGGAGGACCCTGGCAATCATAAGAGCTGACACTCTACAGGACATAGACATACTGACCATAAGAGCTTACACTCTACAGGAGAGAGAGAGAGGGAGAGAGATGACCCCGCTGACCAAAAGAACTTATACTCTACAGAAGAGAGAGACTTACCCAGTGACTGTGGAGATGGAGAACAACTACTGTCCAAACTGTGTTTCACTGGAAACTGATCTGTGATGGCCGAGGTAATGACCACCAGTGTACAAGTTGGGATAGTCCGTTAGATTGTATAGCTGCAGAACATTATGGGAAGCTTGCGCAGCAATGCAAAAAGACATTAGCTCGATCTCTGATGCTTCAACGGTGTGGAAAATGTTTTTTTTTTTTTTGCAAACTGAAAATCAAATTTCAAAGTGTTTGAAACTGCAAATTTTAGGAAATTTGACTCAAACTCGATCCTCCACGGGTTGATCTGATCAATCCACTCATCTCTAGTAATGAACTATCACCTCTTTAGCCTAAAATTACAAACTTGAACTACATGAAATACAGAGAGTCTCCATTGTAATTTCTATTTGGGATGCCATGACCATATAACATCCATGGATCACTCTGCAATTGCATTAGATTATCAGGGTAGAAGTAGAAGCATATGTTAAATGTACAAAAATACCTTTCCATCCACAGACACCAACCACACCCAATGGGACACTTATATATTTAACAGACAACTATAGGTCTAAAGTTCATTTCCTACGTTGACTTCAAATTTGCAGCTGCTGTATCACCTAAGGATGAAACATTTCTGAACCAGAAAGCTCAAGATTCCCATCACAGCAGTCATGGTTTCCTGTTATTTCCCAAAAATAAATGTCTAATTGTTTTACACAGGTTTATTAATTTGTCTAAGAACAATAGATATGAGGATATTTTAGGACATGAATAAAACTATTTTATAACTACATTCATATTGGGGTATTGAATGTTACAATTGTATTATACAGAAAACTTTTACATAAGGATAGAAGGAGATGTGAGATCGTACAATATGTATCTAACTTTTGTATCATCAAGTTTAGATTCATAACAGGATACATTAGCAAATACAATAAAATAGTACACAGTACTCAATGCCATACAATCAAGGATAGCAAGAGATTAGAGCATACTAGAGTATGCCTGTAATTGTTAAATTATCACATTTGCATTCACACACAATTGCATGGTTTAGCACAAAGGGAATACAATGAAGAAAATTATGACGTATAGGAACACTTAGAAGAGGGGTCCCCAACATGTGGCTCACGGGCCGTGATGTGTGGCTCCCAGCTGTCTGCCAGCTTGGCGCATTAGCACAAGGTGTAGCAAACGGCTATTAAGAGTAGATCTCTAGATGGTGACTTTTGTGTGTAGCCCTGTACAGAAGAGCAGATCTGAATGGGAGTAAGATGGGAAACCCTGGAGCTTGGTACACTGCCTTGGTGTGATTTCAGTGGAAAAGCTTTGGCTGTCATTCTGTCATTATACTGGTAATAGGGGGTGTCTGGGTGTCACTACTGAGAGTGCGGCAGTAGCTGGATGTGGCTCACGACCCTCTTTCATAGCTGAATGTGGCTCTCAAGGTCAGAAAGATTGGGGATCTCTGACTTAGAAGGTAACATTGTATCACTTTTTGTGCTTGTCCTTCCTAGTGATGATGATGTGTATGCACCAAAAATAGTTTAGAATGCACTAAAAGGTGAATGGAAACATTGCTTATATGGATGATGGTTAAGCCCAAATATTTAGTCTAAGGGGGGTTAACATACCCAAGTCTCACAATAGTCCCCTTCAGACACAGAGATGTGACATTTATTTATTGCATAATGTATTTTTTTAAGTAATATGTGATTAATAAAGGATATTAAAAAATAACATCCCAGCGGGGGATCAGCCATGAAAAATATGTCAAGTGGGGGCCAGTAACTTAAATACCACCCAAACTAATGTCAATTATGATTCAACAACCACATGATGCGCAAGACATTATTCTGGAAATATTTTCCTACAGGAACATTTTAGGATGATGTAAATAAGGATCTGAGGCAGTAAGCCTAATTCATAGAACTTGCCGTTACATGAAACACGGACTGTAACAACTGTATGTCTTCTATGCGTGAATTTTACGGATAGAATACGTACCCTTTAGTCTGTTCGCATGTTGTGTTGCAGACCATGTATTTTTGCATACGTTAATGAATCCAGACATCTGAATATATAGCGAAGATATGTGTTATCAGTATGTGAACATTTGATGGCTTTAGTTCAAACATTCATAGATTTGTTACGGTATATTTCTGAGAATAAACCGTCTTTTATCCGACTAGAAGGTTAGAATTTGTGTTTTTTAGTTTGTGATTATAACCGCCAATAATAAGGAGAAAGTGTTACTGATTGTGTAATCTTCTTACAATCAAGTAAAACATCAGGCGTAATTGAGAGCAACGGATATAAATAACACAATAATATCTCAGTATTTTTGGGAAATTTCCTGACATTTCTTTTAGGATGGATTTTTTTTTTAATCACACTGACATAAAGATAAATGTACAGTGGTGGCCAAAAGTATTGGCACCCCAGCAATTCTGTCAGATAATACTCAGTTTCTTCCTGAAAATGATTGCAATTACAAATTCTTTGGTATTATTATCTTCATTTAATTTGCTTGCAAGGAAAAAAACAAAAGAGAATGAAGCAAAAATCAAATCATTGATCATTTCACACAAAACTCCAAAAATGGGCCAGACAAAAGTATTGGCACCCTCAGCCTAATACTTGGTTACACAACCTTTAGTCAAAATAACTGCGAACAACCGCTTCCAGTAACCATCAATGAGTTTCTTACAATGCTCTGCTGGAATTGTAGACCGTTGTTCTTTGGCAAAATGCTCCAGGTCCCTGATATTTGAAGGGTGCCTTCTCCAAACTGCCATTTTGAGATCTCTCAACAGGTGTTCTATGGGATTCAGGTCTGGACTCATTTCTGGCCACCTTAGAAGTCTCCAGTGCTTTCTCTCAAACCATTTTATAGTGCTTTTGGAAGTGTGTTTTGGGTCATTGTCCTGCTGGAAGACCCATGACCTCTGAGGTCAAAATTTGCTGGTAGTCTTCAGACTTCATAATGCCATGCGCACGATCAAGCAGTCCAGTGCCAGAGGCAGCAAAGCAACCCCAAAACATCAGGGAATCTCCGCCATGTTTGACTGTAGGGACCGTGTTCTTTTCTTTGAATGCCTCTTTTTTTTTCCTGTACACTCTGTTGATGCTTTTTGCCAAAAAGCTCTACTTTTGTCTCATCTGACCAGAGAACATTCTTCCAAAACATTTTAGGCTTTCTCAGGTAAGTTTTGGCAAACTCCAGCCTGGCTTTTTTATGTCTCGGGGTAAGAAGTGGGGTCTTCCTGGGTATCCTACCATACAGTCCCTTTTCATTCAGACGCCGACGGATAGTACGGGTTGACACTGTTGTACCCTCGGACTGCAGGGCAGCTTGAACTTGTTTGGATGTTAGTCGAGGTTCTTTATCCACCATCCGCACAATTTTGCATTGAAATCTCTCGTCAATTTTTCTTTTCCATCCACGTCTAGGGAGGTTAGCCACAGTGCTATGGGCTTTAAACTTCTTGATGACACTGCGCACGGAAGACACAGGAACATTCAGGTCTTTGGAGATGGACTTGTAGCCTTGAGATTGCTCATGCTTCCTCACAATTTGGTTTCTCAAGTCCTCAGACAGTTCTTTGGTCTTCTTTCTTTTCTCCATGCTCAATGTGGTACACACAAGGACACAGGACAGAGGTTGAGTCAACTTTAATCCATGTTAACTGGCTGCAAGTGTGATTTAGTTATTGCCAGCACCTGTTAGGTGCCACAGGTAAGTTACAGGTGCTGTTAATTACACGAATTAGAGAAGCATCACATGATTTTTCAAACCGTGCCAATACTTTTGTCCACCCTCTTTTTTAGGTTTGGTGTGGAATTGTATCCAATTTGGCTTTAGGACAATTCTTTTTGTGTTTTTTCATTGAAGACAAATTAAGATAATACCAAAGAATTTGTGATTGCAATCATTTTCAGGAAGAAACTGAGTATTATCTGACAGAATTGTAGGGGTGTCAGTACTTTTGGCCACCACTGTATAATAGTCATTGAAAAACAAAGGCATTAAAAGATATGGACTCTTTTGTTGAAATATATTTTTTTTTACCTAAGAGTTAATTTAAGTTGGTTAATAAGTTAAATGCAGCCAAGATGGTGCCACTGACAAATACAACTCTGTGCAAAAAAAAAATAGCCTTCATATGGTTACATCAAAGGAAAAATAAAAATGATATGGCTCTTTGAATGCAACAGTGGAAAAAAATGCTTTGTCTTGAAGACCCAGAATAGGTCAGTCCTGAAGGGGTTAAAGGTCACAGTATCATACAGTAAATGAAGAACACAATAAATGTAATAATAACAACTCTGCTGTAATCCACTGGTGAATTCAATCACTTTATATAACTCATTTAGCTTGCTTCTTTGAACAATACCTTTTTGTATCATTTCCACACTATGGGCTTTTCAATCTGTAACTTCAGATTTACATGATTCCACTTGTGAACAATTCAGTGGCCAATGGCTGCTTAGCAAAATATATTTTGTAAAAACTATATGTAAGGCCCCTTCACACGTCTGTATAATACCGGTAGCGGAAAAACAGGTACCAGTGTTATCAGCATTTTGGGTCAGTGATATCAGTTAGTATATTGGATCAGTGTGCCGTCAGTGTGCCGTTGTAGCGTCGGCGTCCCTGCCTCCTGCTAGGCAGGGACGCTGTTCCCCTCACCTCTCCGCTCTGTGCCCGGTGTCTTCCTCCCGCTCTGCTGGCAGTGCGCGCTGCTTCCCGGCCACTGTGCTTAGGGCGCGCGGGCGCTCCCCCTCTCTTAAAGGGGCCGCGCGCGCCCTCCTAAGGAGTCCCCGGCCAATGGCTGGAGGACCTCACCATATATAAGGCACCTCCTCCAAAATGGAGGTGCCCGAGCAATGTTGTTGCATAGCCTATCACTCTGCTTCAGCCCTCAGGTCCCGTTACCAGATACCTGCCAGATTCCTGCTTGATACCTGCCTGATACTTGTCTATCTACTTGCATTCCTGCGGTCCGACAGTCTGCCTACCAGCCCTGCCAGTCTGTCTATGGATCTGCTTGCCCGCTCACCTGGGAGCGCTCATCTGCTACCTGCCTGCTAGCCTACCTGGAGGCTCTGCCGTCACGTGCTGTGACCACCTGCCTGTCCAGAGACTCTTACCCGCTCACCTGGGAGCGTCCGCCTGCTACCCGCCTGCTAGCCTACCTGGAGGCTCTGCCGTCACCTGCTGTGTCCACCTGCCTGTCCAGAGACTCTTGCCCGCTCACCTGGGAGCGCTCATCTGCTACCTGCCTGCTAGCCTACCTGGAGGCTCTGCCGTCACGTGCTGTGACCACCTGCCTGTCCAGAGACTCTTACCCGCTCACCTGGGAGCGTCCGCCTGCTACCTGCCTGCTAGCCTACCTGGAGGCTCTGCCGTCACCTGCTGTGACCACCTGCCTGTCCAGAGACTCTTGCCCGCTCACCTGGGAGCGGCTACCTGCCTGCTAGTCTACCTGGAGGCTTAGCCGTCACTTGCCGTGACCACCCGCCTGTCAAGAGACTGTCCCCGTCACTTGCCGTGACCTCCTGCCCTTCTACCCAGAGACTGTCCCCGTCACTTGCCGTGACCTCCTGCCCTTCAACCCAGAGACTGTCCCCGTCACTTGCCGTGACTACCTGCCCGCCTACCCTGGGAGCCACCCGCTTCCTTACAATGACTGCCCCTTTGTATCGTTGCTCAGAGGTTCCACCTCCCAGACCCGTTACAGTTTGCTTGGGCCATGGAACCCGGTGGCACCCAAGCTCCCTCGCTCTCGGACTTGTGTCATGAACTTTCCCGTCAGAGGTCCCAACAGGAGTCCATCCTGAGTCATCTGCATAGTGTTAACTCCCGCCTGGACACATTGTCTACCTCTTCGGGAGCTGCCTCCACACGTACACTTACTACCCCGGCACCGCCGCAGCCCATCAACACCATGGCATCTCTTCCCGGTCCCCGCCTTTCCGCTCCTCCTCGTTTTGGCGGAGATCCCAGCCAGGCACGGGGCTTCATTAACCAGTGCACTCTGCACTTTGAACTGTTGGCACACCAGTTTTCCACCGACCGAGCCAAAGTAGCCTTCATCATGTCCCATCTCACGGGAGAGGCACTGGCTTGGCTAAATCCTCTATGGGAGAGAGGAGACCCCCTGGTGTCCAACCTGCCAGCCTTTCTCACGGCTTTCCGGAAAGTCTTCGACGAACCAGGACGGAAGACCTCATCCGCATCATCTCTGCTACGCCTCCGTCAAGGAAATCTCACCGTGGGCCAATATGCCATACGGTTCCGTACCCTTGCTTCGGAGCTGGCCTGGGATAACGACGCCCTGGTGTCTGTCTTTTGGGAGGGTCTGTCCGGCCATATTAAAGATGAACTCGCCGGTCGGGACATTCCTACCACTCTCGACGACTTAATAACTCTTGCCACCCGGATAGACATCCGGTTCCAGGAGCGCGCCAAAGAGGTCACCCGTGAGAGGAGGTTTCCACGTCTAGCCCCTACCTTCCTGAAACCCGTTACTCCCCAGGCGCACTCACCCGAGCCTATGCAGGTCGACCAGACCAAGATGGTCAAGACCCGTCAAGAGTTACGCCGAGCCGAGGGGAGCTGCTTCTACTGTGGCAGTAAGGAGCACCGGATCCGTTCCTGCCCGGAGAGGTCGGGAAACGCCTGTGTCTAGGATCGCTCAGAGAGGTCGTCCTAGAAAAGAGTAAACCCTCTCCATCTCTGTTGCTGTCGGTCTCTATCATCTGCGGGGAGAACCGTTATTTTGAACTTGCCCAACTTGACTCTGGAGCTGCCGGAAATCTCATTTCTCAGTCCCTGGTAGAGAAATACCGCATTCCCACCAAACCTCTAGCTGTACCCTTGTCTGTCGCTGCCGTAGATGGGGGGCCTCTTACCACATCCCATCCAACTCATCACCGAATCCATAACCCTGCAGGTGGGAATGCTACACTCTGAGAGCATCTTCTTTCATGTTCTGCCTGGACTCTCTCACGCCCTCTTGCTAGGCCTACCTTGGCTTCAGAAACATGCACCCATGCTTGATTGGCAGACCGGTGAAGTCCTTCGCTGGGGACAGGACTGCCATAAGACTTGTTTAGTTCCCGTCCATCCTGTCCGTCCTTCTCCTACCGCAGCCAATCTACCTGGTCTTATGCGGACGTCTTTAATAAAAAGGAGGCAGAGATATTACCCCCTCATAGACCATACGACTGCCCAATCGACCTGATGCCCGGCGCTACTCCTCCCCGTGGGCGTATTTACCCTTTGTCTGCTGCTGAGACCCGGTCCATGTCTGAATATATTGAGGAGAATCTGGCCCGGGGATTTATCCGGAAATCGACCTCCCCGGCGGGAGCAGGCTTCTTCTTCATCAAAAGGAAGGACGGCTCACTCCGTCCCTGTATAGACTATAGAGGCCTTAACCAGATCACGGTGAAGAATAAATACCCCCTTCCGCTCATTCCGGAATTATTTGACCGTCTGAGGGGGGCTAGAATCTTCACCAAGCTGGACCTCCGTGGGGCGTATAACCTGGTCCGTATCCGTCAGGGGGGTGAATGGAAGACGGCATTCAACACCCGGGACGGCCACTATGAATACCTGGTAATGCCCTTCAGTCTCTGTAACGCTGCCGCCGTCTTTCAAGAGTTGGTCAATGACATCTTCCGGGACCTTCTCTACTCCTGCGTAGTGGTGTACCTGGACGACATCTTGGTCTTCTCACTCACCGGAGGGATGTTCGTCAGGTCCTGCTCAGGCTCAGGCAGAACCACCTCTACGCTAAATATGAGAAGTGCCTCTTTGAGCAGACCTCGCTTCCGTTTTTGGGCTACATAATCTCTCAGATCGGCCTACGAATGCATCCTGAAAAACTGTCTGCCATCCAGAAGTGGCCCCGACCAGAGGGGTTGAAGGCTATTCAGCGGATCCTGGACTTCGCCAACTACTGCCGCCTCTTCATACCGCACTTCTCTTCCCGGACTGCCCCAATCTCTGCGCTCACCCGTAAGGGCACTAATCCCAGAGAATGGCCGCCCGAAGCAGAGGAAGCCTTTCTTTCCTTAAAACAGGCTTTCTCTTCCGCCCTGGTGCTGCATCATCCGGACGGCAACAAACAATTCTTCCTGGAAGTGGACGCCTCCTCCTCTGGAGCCGGAGCGGTACTTACCCAAAAGTCGTCTTCCGGAAGAATGGTAACTTGCGGCTTCTTCTCCAAACTCTTCTCCCCTTCTGAGCGCAATTATTCTATAGGAGACCGAGAGTTATTGCCCATTAAGCTGGCACTGGAGGAGTGGCGTTACCTGCTCAAGGGGGCTCTTCACCCGGTAATTATTTACACGGACCACAAGAACTTGGCTTACCTCCAGAGCGCCCAGAGACTTAACCCGCGCCAAGCCCGGTGGTCCTTGTTTTTTGCCCGCTTTGATTTCGTTCTTCATTTTCGCCCGGCAGACAAACATCAAAGCTGACGCCTTGTCCCGATCCTTCCTGGTGTCTGATCTAGAGGAGGAGCCTAAGCACATCATTGATCCCGCCAGAGTAATGCAGGTGGCCACCGTGAATCTAAATCGTCTCCCTCCCGGTAAGACGTTCGTAACAGTACCTGATCGGAAGAAGATCCTACACTGGGGTCACTCGTCTAAGCTAGCTGGCCACGCCGGTCAGATAAAGACCCTCCAGCTTATTACCCGGCATTACTGGTGGCCTACCCTGCACAAGGACGTAATAGACTTTGTTTCAGCCTGTGTCCTGCGCCCGCAACAAGGTTCCGAGACATCTGCCAGCCGGTCGCCTCCTTCCTCTTCCAGTGCCTGCTGCCCCGTGGCAGCATATAGCTATGGACTTTATAACGGATCTCCCTGCCTCTGCCGGTTGTATGGTCATTTGGGTGGTCGCTGACCGCTTTTCCAAGATGGCTCACTTCATTCCCCTGCCGGGCCTCCCGTCTGCACCCGAGCTGGCTAAAAACTTTATCCGCCACATCTTCCGTCTCCATGGCCTGCCCCTCCACATCGTGTCGGATCGTGGGGTTCAGTTCACCTCACGCTTCTGGAGAGCCACATGTAAGCTGCTGGACGTCACCCTGGACTTCTCCTCCGCTTACCACCCACAGTCCAATGGTCAAGTGGAGCGGATCAATCAGATCCTGACCAGTTACCTCCGGCACTTCGTTAATGCCCACCATTCGGACTGGGTGGATCTCCTACCATGGGCCGAGTTCTCTTACAATAATCACGAGAGCGAATCTTCCTCCAAATCCCCGTTTTTTGTAGTCTTCGGTCAGCATCCTCGGATCCCATTTCCCGTCTCCACCTCGGTGGACAATCCGGCTGCGGAATCTCTCGTTAGCGAATTCTCCTCCATTTGGGAGAGTACCCGATCCGCACTCCTTCAGTCGTCCGAGCGGATGAAAAAACACGCTGACAAAAAATGCCTGGATCCTCCACAATTCCGTCCTGGAGATAAAGTCTGGCTCTCGTCCAAGTATGTCCGGCTCAAGATTCCTTCCTACAAGTTAGGGCCTCGGTTCATCGGCCCACTGGAAGTTATCAAACAAATCAACCCAGTGGCCTATAAATTGAAACTCCCGGCCAATTTGCGGATCCCTAACTCCTTCCATGTATCTCTCCTCAAACCCGTGGTACTTAACTCTTTTTCCAAGTCTACAGGTACGCCTCCTGCTCCGGTTTCCGCTGAAAACGAGTTTGAGGTAGAGAACATTCTGGCCACCAAAAGGGTAAGAGGAAAGACCTTTTTTGCCCCTCTCATCCTTGATAAATTTCTGTCTGGCCTAAAAAAGGGGGGGCCTAAAGGGGGGGTACTGTAGCATCGGCGTCCCTGCCTCCTGCTAGGCAGGGACGCTGTTGCCCCTCACCTCTCCGCTCCGTGCCCGGCGTCTTCCTACCGCTCTGCTGGCAGCGCGCGCTGCTTCCCGGCCACTGTGCTTGGGGCGCGCGGGCGCTCCCCCTCTCTTAAAGGGACCGCGCGCGCCGTCCTAAGGAGTCCCCGGCCAATGGCCGGAGGACCTCACCATATATAAGGCACCTCCTCCAAAATGGAGGTGCCCGAGCAATGTTGTTGCATAGCCTATCACTCTGCTTCAGCCCTCAGGTCCCGTTACCAGATACCTGCCAGATTCCTGCTTGATACCTGCCTGATACTTGTCTATCTACTTGCATTCCTGCGGTCCGACAGTCTGCCTACCAGCCCTGCCAGTCTGTCTATGGATCTGATTGCCCGCTCACCTGGGAGCGCTCATCTGCTACCTGCCTGCTAGCCTACCTGGAGGCTCTGCCGTCACGTGCTGTGACCACCTGCCTGTGCAGAGACTCTTGCCCGCTCACCTGGGAGCGTCCACCTGCTACCTGCTTGCTAGTCTACCTGGAGGCTTAGCCGTCACTTGCCGTGACCACCCGCCTGTCAAGAGACTGTCCCCGTCATTTGCCGTGACCTCCTGCCCTTCTACCCAGAGACTGTCCCCGTCACTTGCCGTGACTACCTGCCCGCCTACCCTGGGAGCCACCCGCTTCCTTACAAGGACTGCCCCTTTGAATCATTGCTCAGAGGTTCCACCTCCCAGACCCGTTACAGTCGTCAGTGTGCCATCCATGTGCCATCTGTTTTTTTCTAGTATGGCTTAAGAAAAATCTATTCCAATGCTTCTCCTATCCTTTGCAATGTTAAACACATACAGGACACGGACGGCACACAAGAATGGCATACATATGTCGTCGATGTGCTGTACTTGTTTCCCATAGACTTGTATTGGCCCTTGTCATCCGTGCTGCCGGTAAAAAACAGACACGTCCCTATGCGGTTTGCATGGACACACTGTCTGTGAAAAGACACGGCCATGTGTGCAGCAGCATAGATGATGATGGGTACATGTGGTGTCTGTGAAAAAAACAGATCCCACACGTACTGCAAACATGGACATGTGAAGGGGGTCTAAAAGTAATAAGAAAAAAAATGTTTGGAAACTCATTAAATATCATTATAGTGTAACTTAGCAAAGAGTTACTATAAAACCATAGGACACATCTGCTATACAGATCCAAGATGCAAAATGCAGCAAATGAATACAAGAAATAGCGTTTTTTAAAATTCAATATATAATATACATATGAAAAGGAAATGAGAAAACATACTTGTACATACTGTATGTACTCAACTGGAGATACTGTTTTCTAGTTATATCCAGTATCTAAATCCATGGACCACTAGAGATAAAGTTTTAAAAATAAAGTGATACCTTGTCAGATTTTTTTTACTTTTTAATACATTTATTTTATGTAACTATTTTATTATACTAGTCCTAAGCCTAACTTTGATCCTAACCTTAAAGAGTAATGACGGTTACTCTTTAACCCTATTTAGAGTTATAAAAAGTAGGTACAAATGTAAAACTTATTGTACAGCGAGTGAAATAAGTATTGAACACGTCACCAGTTTTCTAAGTAAATATATTTCTAAAGGGCCTATTGAAATGAAATTCTCATCAGATATCAGTAATGACCCATCCAATCCACACAGGCCAAGAAATCAAACCATAGATGTCCATATATTGATTTATGTGTAATACTAAGAAATGACACAGGGAAAAAGCATTGGTCACACTTACTGAAATGTAATTAATACAAAAGCCGCCTTTGGTGATGACAGCTTCAAGATGCCTCCTGTATGGTGAAAGTAATTGCATGCATTGCTCAGGTGTGATTTTGGCACATTCTTCCACACAAACACTTCACATCCTGAAGGTTCTGTGATCTCCTTCTATGAACTCTGAGATTTAGTTCCATCCATAAATTTTCTAGTGGATTCATGTCAGGTGATTGGCTGGGCCATTCCAGCAACTTTATTTTCTTTCTTTGAAACCAATTGAGAATTTCCTTGGCTGTGTGTTTGGGATCATTCATCTTCATCATCTGGTGGATTGCAGCAGATTTTTTGCATTAATGTTTTGGTACATTTGTCCATTTATCCTTTCTTCAATTGTATGAAGTTTGCCAGTGCCATATGCTGAAAAATAGCCCAGCACCATGATGTTTCCACCTCCAAACTTTACTGTTGGTATGGTGTTGTGGAGTAATATGCTGTGCCTTTTGGCCTCCAAACATGGTGTGTATTAAGGAATTCAAAAAGTTGAAATTTGGTGTCATCTGACCAGGCAATATTCTCCCAGTATTTCACAGGCTAGTCTAAATGTTGAGCAAACTTTAAACGCACTTGAACATGCTTTTTGTTCAGCAATGGAGTGTTGCGAGGTGAGCGTGCATGCAGGCCATGGAGGTTAAGTGCATTACTTATTGTTTTCTTTGAAACAATTGTACCTGCTGATTCCAGGTTTTTTTGTAGCTCTCCACAGGTTGTCCTTGGCTCTTGGGCAACTCTTCTGATAATTCTTTTCACTCCTCTGTCTGAAATCTTGTGGGGAGCACCTGGTTGTGGCCAGTTTATGATGAAATGATGTTCAATCCACTTCGGGATTATGGCCCCAATAGTGCTTACTGTAACCTTCAGTACTTTAGAACTTCTTCTGTAACCAATGCCATCTGTATGTTTTGCAACAATAAGGTTGTGAATGTCTTGAGACAGCTCACTGGATTTACCCATCATGAGATGTTTCTTGTGTGGCACCTTGGTAATGAGACACCTTTTTATAGGTCATTAGTTGAACCAGCTGACATTATTTTTCACTAAGTAGCAGGATTGCTTTCTAATTACTGATAGATGTTAGCTGGTGTCAAAACTTTCCATTTGCGCCTCTGTCATCATGTGTTCAATACTTTTACCTTGAGTCATTTCTCATTATTACACATAACTTAACATATGAACATCTACAGTTTGATTTCTTTGGATTGGAACAGTTGTTACCAACATCTGGTGAGAATTTCACGTCAATAGCACCTTTACAACTTTATTTACTTAGAAAATTGGTGATGTGTTCAATACTTATTTCATCTGCTGTAACATTAGTGGTTTGTTTCCTTTTTTAAATTTAAATTCGGGACATCTCCTCAAAAAGATCTGTCTCTCATATAATTACAAGTTAGAAGAGACGCAGAAAGCTGTGTGAGAACAGTGCACACTGTCATCTCAGATGCTGCTTATGCAATGCACAATAGTCGAGAGCCATTTGTCATTGGCTGCTGTTCTTTACATGGGCAAAACCATGATGACAATGCTCAATTTATCATACTTTGAAATTTGTCTCAGTTGCTGTATATGCAGAGCACAGTAGCTGATGGCAAACTCATCTTGACTGCTGTGCTCTGCATGTGACCTGTATGTCAAAGTAGCTCTTTGCTTATTTAATAATTTAGTTTGCAGGCCGGGTACTCAGTGCTCCCCCAAACAAGAACCGGCAGTGGGGGAGGTGGTGAAATTTTGTGACCTACTTGGAATTTGACTCTTTGGCAACTGCCCATGTGGACTCTTACATGCTACACTGATTTGCCACCGGCAATGGCAGTATCCTATGCTACTGGATAAATGACAAGCCACTATATTAAATGTTGGTTTACTGTCAACGCATTACAGAGTCACCCTGACTCCTTCTTCAGGAAAACCACAATTTGAATTGTGGTGTCCTGAAGAAAGAGTAAGAGTGACTCTGAAATGTGTTCACAGTAAACCAACATTCTATATCCCATCGTGGCTTGTCATTTATCCAGCAGCGTAGGATACTGCCATTGCCGGTGGCAAAGTTCATATCCAATTTCCTGGAAGCTGCAGCAGTTGGAATCTATGCATGTCTAGTGGTTGTGTCTTATACAACCATATAATTTGAGCATGACTACCTGGTTATCCCCCTTTTCTACTTTGATAAGACCCTATTGCGCTTTTGAATTCTTTATTCATGCTACGCCGCTGACAATGTAGCTGATGACAAAATACAGTTAGGGAGACAGTTGTGTAATCTGTGCTTTCATTAAATTAGCAAGCAGACTTCTCAATTATAATCAAGGGATTTCAGAATCTATGACCTCTTGATTTTTTGTGTATATTTTTTTAGTATACTGTAACAGTCTATAGAAAATGTTCATAAGATGCAAGGTGGTGTGGACAAACTGAATGTTTGGGCATACACTTGGCAGATGAGATTCAATGTGGATAAATGTAAAGTTATGCATCTGAGCACTATTACTCAGCATGCACCATATGTGCTAGGGGGAAAAGTAGGAGAGATACTTTTACAGAATTTTGTCTTACGTGAGCCATCATAGGTATGTTATAATCAGCGTCGGAACTCAAATCTCCGGCAAAATTTGTCACAGGGCATCCTTAGGCATAAAGGCCTCATAATTAGTGTTGAGCGAATTTGTTCGGCATTTCAAATTCGTGTTCGTGTTAGGAGTTCCGGCTTGTTCGTGCCAAAAAATCAGCTCCATCCATGAACATCCCTGATTTGCCACGCTGTCACGCAGATAACATCTGCAGGGATGCTCATGGGCGGAGCTGATTTTTTGGCGCAAACAAGCCGGAACCCCGAACACGAATTTGAAATGCCAAACAAATTCGCTCAACACTAATCATAATGACTGGTATTTCTGCAATTCTTGGCGCAATGAAGCTGATTATCATTAGCTCCTTTCAATTAGAGAGAACGTTTATTAAGAGAGACTGCAATAATGAGCTATGTGTCAGAATCCCTGTAACCAAATTGGGACAGATTTATCAATACTGTCTACTTATTAGACAGTGTAAACTTATATTAGACAGTCTTAGAATGTGCCAGATATATCATACACCGAGTGCAGAATTATTAGGCAAATGCGTATTTTGATCACTTTGATACTTTTTATACATATTGTCCTACTCCAAGCTGCATAGGCTTGAGAGCCACTACCAATTAAGTAAATCTGGTGATGTGCATCGCTGTAATGAGGAGGGGTGTTGACTAATGACATCAACACCCTATATAAGGTGTGCTTAATTATTAGGCAACTTCCTTTCCTTTGGCAAAATGGGTCAGAAGAGAGATTTGACGGGCTCTGAAAAGTCCAAAATTGTGAGATGTCTTGCAGAGGGATGCAGCAGTCTTGAAATTTCCAAACTTTTGAAGCGTGATCACCGAACAATCAAGCGTTTCATGGCAAATAGCCAACAGGGTCGCAAGAAGCATGTTGGCCAAAAAAGGCGCAAAATAACTGCCCATGAATTGAGGAAAATCAAGCGTGAAGCTGCCAAGATGCCATTCGCCACCAGTTTTGCCATATTTCAGAGCTGCAACGTTACTGGAGTATCAAAAAGCACAAGGTGTGCGATACTCAGAGACATGGCCAAGGTAAGGAAGGCTGAAAAACGACCACCTTTGAACAAGAAACATAAGATAAAACATCAAGAATGGGCCAAGAAATATCTTAAGACTGATTTTTCAAAGGTTTTATGGACTGATGAAATGAGAGTGACGATGGATGGGCCAGAGGCTGGATCAGTAAAGGGAAGAGAGCTCTACTCCGACTCAGACACCAGCAAGGTGGAGGTGGGATACTGGTATGTGCTGGTATCATCAAAGATAAACTTGTGGGACCTTTTCGGGTTGAGGATGGAGTGAAGCGCAACTCCCAGACCTACTGCCAGTTTCTGGAAGACAACTTCTTCAAGCAGTGGTACAGGAAGAACTCGGTATCGCTCAAGAAAAACATGATTTTCATGCAGGACAATGCTCCATCACATGCATCCAACTACTCCAGAGCGTGGCTGGCCAGTAAAGGTCTAAAAGAAGAAAAAATAATGACATGGCCCCCTTCACCTGATCTCAACACTATAGAGAACCTGTGGTCAATCATAAAATGTGAGATATACAGGGAGGGAAAACAGTACACCTCTGGGAACAGTGTCTGGGAGGCTGTGGTGGCTGCTGCACGCAATGTTGATCGAAAACAGATCAAGCAACTGACAGAATCTATGGATGGAAGGCTGTTGAGTGTCATCATAAAGAAAAGTGGCTATATTGATAACTAATTTTTTTGGTTTTTGTTTTTGCATGTCAGAAATGTTTATTTCTAAATTTTGTGCACTGATATTGGTTTACCTGGTGAAAATAAACAAGTGAGATAGGATTATATTTGGTTTTTATTAAGTTGCCTAATAATTCTGCACAGTAATAGTTACCTGCAGAAACAGATATCCTCCTAAGATGGCCAAATCTAAAAAAAAAAACACTCCAACTTCCAAAAATATTAAGCTTGGATATTTAGGAGTCTTTTGGGTTTATTGAGAACATAGTTGTTGATCAATAATAAAACTAATCCTCTAAAATACAACTTGCCTAATAATTCTGCACACAGTGTAGTGTTGCATTGCTGTTTGAAAAATATGGGACATTTTTAGACAGTCTAATCTAATTTTACACCACTTATTAGTTGGCTTAGTTTGTCCCCATGCTACGCCCTTTTTCCACAACCTGTTAGACAAGGCGCAAAAGTCTCTAAAACACATAATAAATATGTTGCAAGTAATGAAAGGCAGGTTTTTTGACACAAAATACTCCAGAATTCTGGCACATTTATCTTGATAAATTTCTCCTTATGATTTCTAATAATTTACTGGTATGTGAAAAGCTGGAAATACGCGAAAAAGGTATTTTGTGCTGTACTTAACTCAAATATAACTATGTATTCTGTAATTCATTCACCGTCACAAAAACAATGACCTCCCTAATTGTTGAAGTCCCCATAATGTTCAGAGTCACATGCACACAATAGTTGAAAAGTTCATCACATGTTTCAAATATAACCATTATTTTAGCAATTTCTCTTCCATTTTCATTACTTGTCATTTGTAAACCCAGAATTCCATTTATAGCTGTTTTAATTCATCAGTGTTACAAAATGTACTTGTCAAAAATAGCAACATTGTCTGTTTGCAGCTGTTTTACATTACATGGTCTAGTTTAGCACCAATGATGGCTGTAGCTGACAGGATGACACTCAAATTTTATTGGTATTAGTAAAAGTTAAGCTTTTCTATGTACATATGCCAGTCTATGGCTGTGATTTTTACTGTAGACTTATGAGCTCTTCACATGCCATTTAATAGACCCAAAAGTCACATTGTTGGGAGATTTAGAGTATATATACATGGTCCATTTTTGCTATGGTTTTCACACACAAGTACAGTAGATCCAAAGATAGAGAAAACATATAAAACTGTTCTATGAGATAAAAAAATTCTAAAATACCTGCGTAGAAAAGTTGAAAATGTTTGCGCAATGCTTACTTGCACAAAAATATGAGAGAAATTTCTGCCCCATTCATGTTGTTTCTCCACTTTTATGGAGTATTTTGCTTCTTTTTAGTGACTTTAGCATTTGTGCCTTATTCTCTAAATGTTTTCCTCCATTTTTGAAGTTGTCTTTCATGCTTTAAGGAGTTGTCCACTACTTTGACATCGATGACCTATCCATAGGATAGGGCAATCAATGTATGATCGGCCAGGGTCCTGCACGTGGCACCCCCGCCGATCAGCTGTTATTGGTTGTGGCGGCGGTGTCCGGAAGTCCTACCTGCGCTGCTTGGCCGTCAAGTTGCAGTGGCCGGCGCTTGTTACTGCACATCCGACTACCATTCAATTGAATAGGAAGCGGATTTGCAGTACCCCGCGGCGGCCACTACAACTTGACGGCCAAGCACCGTAGATAAGGATTTCCGGCCGCCGGCACCGATATCAGCTGATCGGCGGGGATGCCGGGTGCAGGACCCCGGCTGATCATACATTGATACCCTATCCTACGGATAGGGCATCGATGTCAAAGTAGTGGACAACTTCTTTAAGTTTTTTTTATTTTTCCCAGACAGCTTTTGCTCACCCAGATGTTTTACATAGATTTATGAAATGCGACTTTTACCAAATCGCTTTTTTTTTATACATCTCACTCCAGTCTTCCCCTGGAGTAAGGTATTTTGAAGGAATTTCAATTTGGTATATTTTTGCAACTTTTCATAGGATTTGCGACTTTTGGTGTTAAAATGTGTCAAAAACTGGTTAAAGATGAAAAAAGTGAATAACCAGATAAAAACTGAAAAAGGATTTCAATAAATCACAAGTGATGAATTGGGTCCTTGGGGTTTTTGTGGCTGCTCCTCCAACTTTTTGAAAGGTGGGTGGCTATTAGCAGTATGAGGAGTCGTCTAACAGCCGAAAGAAGTGTAAAAGCAATTAAGAGGTGCTTGGTTCCAAGTGAATTTGAACACTCTTACTTGATACAACAAAATTACAGTTGAGAACAAGACCTCATGGGTAACAAGGGGCATACCACTAAATATCAATTGAGCAGAAAAAGGACAGCCAAAAGTGTTTTAACCACCCCAGAATATAACATAGTTCAGACACAATGTGATGACTAAAAAGACTTCATAATTTATCTATAGTATAATATAACCGGGGATGCGGGTCTCTGTCCGAAGCCGCGATAGACTGCGCATGCGTGACTAGAGATGAGCGTTGTTCTACTCGAACTGTTCGCCAATCTCAAATTCGAGCTGTTTTGGGCGGTGTTCGAGCCGGTCGGCGAACACGAACAATTTGAGAAAAATTCGGCTGTTCGAGGTTATGTTCGATAACTGTTCGTGCACCAAAATCATAACTGGATTTTTTCTCAGTAATGATGAAAATTAATGTTAATACGCAGTTTGAGTGTACAGCGGGGCGGGGGGAGGGGCAGGGGATGGATCTCTGCAGGAACAATGAAGATCTCCATTTTTTTTTCTCTTTCCTGCATTTGCAGTGGGGAGGTGCAATCTGTCAGCCTATCAGCAGCGCACACACGGAGCGAAGTGCTTTTTTTCACACAAGCAAGGGCATGTGTGATTGGCAGTGTATGTCACATGTCCTTGCCCTATAAGACCAAGCCATTTTCCCCGTCGCCACCATTTTCTCACTGCTGCAGCTGCGTGTTAGACGGCACCGCTGTTGCTGTGTGCGCTATACCTTGTTAATTTCAAGCCAATTTTCGCACAAATATACAGATAGCTTGGGAGTAGGGAATAGTTGTGATTGCAGTCCTTTTAAGGACTAGGTTACAGCATTTCCTACGACTTTTATCAAGCAGGTCTGTGCTCTTAAATAGATAGATTGTGGGAGTAAAGACTAATTGTAATTGGAGTCCTTTTCAGGACTAGGTTACATCAGTTCCTATCAGTTTTTGCCAGGCAGGTCTGTGCCAGTGCTGTGCAAGTTTTTTTCACAGCATTTGGCTGAATCTAGCAAAGCTAATCCTTTTTGGCCTATTGCAGAGTGTGTTAGTCAGTGGAGTAGCCTATCTGTGTTGCAAGATATACCACCTGTGTATAGAATACCAATTTTTTTACTGCACCTAGTGAAGTAAAATCTTTTGGGCATAGCATCATTCTATTAGTCCATCTATACTGACCTCCATCAGGTTGCAAATTAAAAATAATTTTTTTCTGCATCTAGCTCTGAAAAAATATTTGGGCTTCTAGCAGTGTGTGGGACTTGGTCTATTAGTCCATCTATACTGACCTCCATCAGGTTGCAAATTAAAAATAATTTTTTTCTTCATTTATCTCTGAAAAAATATTTGGGCTTCTAGCAGCGTGTGGGACTTGTTCTATTAGTCCATCTATACTGACCTCCATCAGGTTGCAAATTAAAAATAATTTTTTTCTGCATCTAGCTCTGAAAAAATATTTGGGCTTCTAGCAGTGTGTGGGACTTGGTCTATTAGTCCATCTATACTGACCTCCATCAGGTTGCAAATTAAAAATAATTTTTTTCTGCATCTAGCTCTGAAAAAATATTTGGGCTTCTAGCAGTGTGTGGGACTTGGTCTATTAGTCCATCTATACTGACCTCCATCAGGTTGCAAATTGAATAAAAAATTTTTCTGCATCTAGCTCTGAAAAAATATTTGGGCTTCTAGCGGTGTGTGGGACTTGGTCTATTAGTCCATCTATACTGACCTCCATCAGGTTGCAAATTAAAAATAATTTTTTTCTGCATCTAGCTCTGAAAAAATATTTGGGCTTCTAGCAGTGTGTGGGACTTGGTCTATTAGTCCATCTATACTGACCTCCATCAGGTTGCAAATTAAAAATAATTTTTTTCTTCATTTAGCTCTGAAAAAATATTTGGGCTTCTAGCAGTGTGTGGGCCTTGTTCTATTAGTCCTTCTATACTGACCTCCAGCAGGTTGCAAATTGAATATAATTTTTTTCTGCATCTAGCTCTGAAAAAATATTTGGGCTTCTAGCGGTGTGTGGGACTTGGTCTATTAGTCCATCTATACTGACCTCCATCAGGTTGCAAATTAAAAATAATTTTTTTCTGCATCTAGCTCTGAAAAAATATTTGGGCTTCTAGCAGTGTGTGGGACTTGGTCTATTAGTCCATCTATACTGACCTCCATCAGGTTGCAAATTAAAAATAATTTTTTTCTTCATTTATCTCTGAAAAAATATTTGGGCTTCTAGCAGCGTGTGGGACTTGTTCTATTAGTCCATCTATACTGACCTCCATCAGGTTGCAAATTAAAAATAATTTTTTTCTGCATCTAGCTCTGAAAAAATATTTGGGCTTCTAGCAGTGTGTGGGACTTGGTCTATTAGTCCATCTATACTGACCTCCATCAGGTTGCAAATTAAAAATAATTTTTTTCTTCATTTATCTCTGAAAAAATATTTGGGCTTCTAGCAGCGTGTGGGACTTGTTCTATTAGTCCATCTATACTGACCTCCATCAGGTTGCAAATTAAAAATAATTTTTTTCTGCATCTAGCTCTGAAAAAATATTTGGGCTTCTAGCAGTGTGTGGGACTTGGTCTATTAGTCCATCTATACTGACCTCCATCAGGTTGCAAATTAAAAATAATTTTTTTCTTCATTTAGCTCTGAAAAAATATTTGGGCTTCTAGCAGTGTGTGGGACTTGTTCTATTAGTCCTTCTATACTGACCTCCAGCAGGTTGCAAATTGAATATAATTTTTTTCTGCATCTAGCTCTGAAAAAATATTTGGGCTTCTAGCGGTGTGTGGGACTTGGTCTATTAGTCCATCTATACTGACCTCCATCAGGTTGCAAATTAAAAATAATTTTTTTCTGCATCTAGCTCTGAAAAAATATTTGGGCTTCGAGCAGTGTGTGGGACTTGGTCTATTAGTCCATCTATACTGACCTCCATCAGGTTGCAAATTGAATAAAAAAATTTTCTGCATCTAGCTCTGAAAAAATATTTGGGCTTCTAGTGGTGTGTGGGACTTGGTCTATTAGTCCATCTATACTGACCTCCATCAGGTTGCAAATTAAAAATAATTTTTTTCTGCATCTAACCCAGCCAATAGTTTTGGCCTAATACCACAGTTTGGCCACTCAGCTCTGCTCGGTTACCATCCATTGTTTTTTTGTGCAAACAACTCCAGAGTTGTGAATTAGTTAACCACCAAAATGAGTGGAAAAAGGCCTGCTGCTGGTGGAAAGGGGAATAGGCGTGTTGGGAAGGGGAAAAAAGGTTGTGTCCGTGGGGTAGGTGCAGAAGAAAGACCATCTTCCAGCCAAACTAAAATGTCTACTTCTTTTAGCGGACAATGTGATAAGATCCCTTTCTTACGGCCACGCCAATCGCTACAAATTCCAGATGAGGCACAAAAACAGCAGGTGCTCCTTTAAGTGGGCTCTCCTCCACATCAACTTCAACATCACAAATACTCCAGTCCTCAAAGGTGTCACCCAAATCGCACTTGCTTCCTCACAGCTCCCAAATCTCCAGCTGCCCGTCTGAGTATGAGGTAGAACAGATGGTTGAGTCTGCAGAGCTGTTTACTCATACTATAGCCTGGGAATCAGAGGTCGACTCCAGCGCTTCTGTGAATCCAGACGAGGAAATGATCTGCACTGATGCCCAGAATCTTTATGAGTCGGATCCAGGACCAGACGCAGAAGGTTCTGACCATAATGTAGACCCTCATTCCCAAACTGTAACTCCTGTTGGTGGAGACAATGAGGAAGACGATGATAAGACTCAAATACCTGATTGGAGCGACAACTTTAGTTTTTTGTCAGGGCAGGAACAGGTTGGCTCTGAGGACGACGGGTGTGATAACGCACAGGGTGATGATGATGAGGTCGGAGATCCCACTTACTGTCAACCCACAGTCAGCCAAGAGATGAGGTCAGCAGAGGAGGTGGAGGAAGATGCTAGTGACGACGAGGTCAGGTTGCGCCTTCCTGGACAGAGACGTAGTACTGGAAGCACGTCAACAACTGCATCCTCAAACACAACTCTGCCTCTCACCACAAGTCGTGGTGGCTCTTCAGGTCGCATGGGTGCTAAGCCTTGCATAGCCTGGGCATTTTTTCAGATCGATAAAGATGACCCAACTCGTGTTATCTGTAACATTTGTCAGCAAAAGCTAAGTAGAGGCCAAAAAATACATAGTTTGAGTACTTCATGCATGAACCGGCACATGGACATGAAGCATAAGTTGCAGTGGGAAGCTCAGTGTGCTACAATGCGGCCTAGCCGGCCGGGCCAACCACCGTCTGCCATATCTTGTGCATCCGCGGCCTCTTCATCCTCTGTGACTGGGGGGACAGCAGTCACACCTGTTTTGGGGCGCAGACCTGCCACCTCTTTACCCGCAACAGCCAGCGTGATTGGCAGGTCATCATTTTCTTTGGAGGTGGTAACACCAGCTGGTCTTGAGCGCTGTCCGACATCGATAGCACCACCTTTGGATCAAGGCAACCTAACATGTCCGCCTGCATCTTCCTCACAGACCGGCAGTTTGCCGGGGACACCCTTATCAATCCCGTCTAAGCACAATAGCCAGCCCTCGGTCCCTCAGATGTGGACAAGTAAAAGACCATTTCCTCCTAGCCATGAGAAAGCTAAGAGGTTGAATTTCACCATCTGCAAGCTCTTGGCTACAGAAATGCTGCCTTTCCGCCTGGTGGACACAGAGGATTTTCGAGACCTTATGTCCGTCGCAGTGCCCCAGTACCAGATGCCCAGTCGGCACTACTTCTCAAAGAAAGGTGTGCCTGCGCTCCACCAGCATGTCGCACACAACATCACCGCTTCTTTGAGAAACTCTGTGTGTGACAGGGTGCATTTCACCACAGACACTTGGACGAGTAGGCATGGACAGGGGCGTTACATGTCGCTGACTGGGCACTGGGTAACTATGGTGACAGCAGGACAAGGGGCTGCTGTCCAAGTCTTGCCGTCCCCACGAGTTGTGCGTCAATCCTCTTTATGTCAAAGTTCCTCCACTGCTTCTGCCTCCTCAACCTCCTCTCGGTCTTCCACCTGCACCCAAAGCCTGTCTGGTCATGCCACAAGCTTTCTAACTGCGCAGAAGGGATCCTGCACACCTCCTTACTATGCTGGCAGTAGGGCTCAACGTCATCAGGTGGTTTTTACATTGAAATGTCTGGGAAATGTGAGTCACACAGCTGAGGAGTTGTGGTCAGCTCTGGAGAACCAATTTCATGAATGGTTGTCTCCACTGGACCTGAAACCAGGGAAGGCCGTGTGCGACAATGCTGCAAACCTGGGTGCGGCCCTTCGCCGGGGCAATGTCACACACGTGCCTTGTATGGCTCACGTGTTGAACCTGGTTGTCCAGCAATTTTTAGCCCACTATCCCAGACTAGATGGCCTTCTGCAGAGGGCACGGTCGCTGTGTGCTCACTTCCGCCGTTCGCATCCCGCAGCTCAGCGACTTACATCTCTACAGAAGTCGTTGGGCCTGCCACTTCACCGGCTAAAATGCGATGTGCCTACCCGGTGGAATTCAACTCTGCACATGTTGCAGCGACTGTGGCAGCACCGACAAGCCCTGGTGCAATACGTTCTGACGTATAGCCTGGGCCAACGAGATTCAGAGGTGGGGCAAATCACGCTGGAGGAGTGGTCTCAGATCAGGGACCTATGCACCCTTCTGCACAGTTTTGAAATGGCGACGAAGATGTTTAGTGCTGACGATGCCATTATCAGCATGACTATTCCGGTGATTTACATGCTGGAGCACATGTTAAACAGAATTCGGAGTCAGGTGGTGGCACAAGAGGAGGTGGAGGAAGTAGAGGAGGAGGAGTTGTATGCGGAAGGGCTAACATCTGCAAGGTCCAGACGGTCGGCAGCACCAAGGCGGCAGGCATGTGAGGGTGGGGGAGATGATTTTACCAGGGCGCATGGTAGCAGCCAAACTAGTGAGGAAGGTGCAGGAGCCCAGGAAGAAGTGGAGGACGAACTGATGGAAGACTCATCAGATGAGGGAGACCTTGATCACATTTCTGTTGTGCGAGGTTGGGGGGAGAGGACAGAGGAAGGAAGCATGATTGTTACCTCGCCACCAACACAACAGGGACTTGGTGCTCCTGGATGCGCAACACACATGAGTGCCTTCTTGCTGCACTACCTGCAACATGACCCTCGAATTGTGAGAATTAGAAATAATCCTGACTACTGGGTTGCCACACTGTTAGATCCCCGGTACAAAAGTAAATTTGCAGAAATTATTCCTGCCATAGAAAGGGATGCACGCATGCAGGAGTATCAGCAGAGACTGTTGCAGAATCTTACATGTGCTTTTCCACAAAATACCAGTGGTGCACGTAGTGAATCTCACAGTTCCAACTTGCCAACCGTGGGACCGTCAAGTGTTCAGCACTCAAACCGTAACAGAACCACAGTATCTGCTGGTAACATCAATTTTGCGGAATCATTTCACCACTTTTTTAGCCCATCCTTTGCAAGGCCACAGGAGACAAGAAGTCTGACACATAGTCAACGCCTAGAGACGATGGTACAGGAGTATCTCCAAGTAAACATTGAAGCCACGACTGTGTCACTGGACCCTTGCTCTTTTTGGGCTTCCAATCTGGATAAATGGCCGGAGCTAGCCACTTACGCCTTGGAGATCTTGTCATGCCCCGCAGCCAGCGTTCTGTCTGAACGTGTGTTCAGCGCTGCTGGTGGTGTGCTGACAGATAAGCGCACGCGGCTCTCCACTGATAATGTAGACAGACTCACGTTCATAAAGATGAACAAATCATGGATCCGAAACGACTTTTCTACCCCTGTGTCATCCTGGGTAGAGTAAAAGCTTGATGATTGGTTAAAATCACCCTACCAACCGTTTTAAGCTTTCAAATTACTAATCATGTTTATCTGTATCTTGACTGGAAAATAATTTGGGCTTTGTAGCAGTGTGCAGCACTGATCCTATTAGGCCATCTATAATAAGCTTCACCAGATTTAAAATTAAAAATAATTTTTAGCTGCATCTAGCCCGGAAAATAATTTTGGGGCTCCGAGATGCGCAAGACACATAAGTGCCTTCTTGCTGCACTACCTGCAGCATGACCCTCATATTGTCAGAATTCGAAGTAATCATGACTACTGGGTTGCCACACTCTTAGATCCCCCAAACTTTTCGATCAACCTTTTCATTTTAATAAAGACCAAAAAAATGGTCATTTTTGAAATTATAAGCATTAGCAGGTTGTTAGAAACTGAAATCAAACAGTTTTCAACTCAAAACTTTATTCTAGGTGATGTTACATTTTCACATAGGACCCCTTGTTCGAAAGGAGCTTCTGAACTCTCTCGTCCATTGAATTTGTCAGGTTTTGGATGGTTTCTGCTTCAATTGTTTTGCATGAGGACAGAATACCCTCCCAGAGCTGTTGCTTAGATGTGAACTGCCTCCCGCCATCATAGACACTCCTTTTAATGATGCTCCAAAGGTTCTGAATGGGGTAGAGGTCAGGGGAGCATGGGGGTCACACCATAAGTTTGTCCCCTTTTATGCCCATATCAGCCAGAGATGCAGATGTTTTATGTGCAGCATGAGATGGTGCATTATCATGCAGAAAAATGATCTTGCTGTGAAATACACGGTTCTTCTTCTTGAACCATGGCAGGAAGTGCTGTTTGAGAAAATCCACATACATTATGGAGTTCATCTTTAGCGCCTTCAGGGATCCTAAAGGGGCCGACAATCTCTCTCCCCATGATTCCAGCCCAAAACATTACTCCACCTCCTCCTTGTTGGCGCTGTAGCCGTGTTTGCGTGGGGTGTCCATCAACCAGCCATCCTCCACTCCATTCATCTGGACCATCGAGCGCTGCACGGCACTCATCCGTGAACAAAACAGTTTTGAAATCAGTCTTCATGTAATGTTTGGCCCACTGGAGCCATTTCTGCTTGTGTGAAGTGGATAGAGGAGGTCGACAGGATGGCGTATGCACAGCTGCAAACCTCTGAAGGACCCTGCATCTTGTTGTTCGGGGGACGTTGGAGGCACAAGCAGCTTCAAAAACTTGTCTGCTGCTATGACAAGGCTTTTTTGCCACTGCTCTTTCAACCTGACGTAATTGCCTGTAGGAAAGAGTCCTCAATTTGCCCTTATCAGCACGCACACGTGTGTACTGTGAATCAGCTACATACTTCTTGATTGCCAAGACACTTCATCCTGATCATCGCACAATGTTGATTGTAGTCATGCCTTGACCTAAACACTCCACAATTTGTTGCTTCTCAGCAGCCGACACATCCTTTTTCTTTCCCATTTTGGCAGAAAATGTAGGCTGCTTAATAATGTGAGAGAGCCTTCTTAAGTAGTCTTGCCTTTCATTGGACACACCTGCCAAACTAATTAGCACAGGTGTCTGCAATTGCTTACAGTGATATAAAGAGCCCTGACACACATCACCATCAATGAGTTTAACTGACAAACAAACAAATTCTTCCCTTATCACTCCTAAACACTTTTTGCATAATAATTTGGAACGCGGTGTACATGTGCTTTTCCACAAAACACCAGTGGTTCACGTAGTGAATCTTACAGTTCTAACTTGCCAACCGTGGTCTGTATGGAATTGTTCAATAAAGGGACCAAAATTAAGATAACATAGATGGGAGAGGTCTCTATGAATAGGAATTCCTAAGTATTTGATACCCTGTGAGGGCCAGGCAAAGGGAAAGTTGGACTGGATGGAATCCTATATGGATTTAGGGAGGGAGACATCGAGGGCCTCAGACTTCGCTGCATTGATTTTAAAATTTTACCATGTAACAAAGTGATCTATTTCAGCCATAACAGCAGGGATGGATATATGTGATTGAGTGATATATACTAGGACATCATCAGCAAATAGAGAGCACTTGTACTCGGTGCCTCCCACCTCAATCCACCTAATATTGGGGTTATGGCGAATTGATGAGAGCAGGTGCTCCGTCACTAGGATGTATAAGAGAGGGGACAGAGGACATCCCTGCCTTGTCCCATTGGTGATTGTGAAAGGTGATGAAAATGTTCTGACGCACCCCCTGGGCCTTGGGACACCCGGAGCCGGACCCTTTTTGGTGGATGCTGGTGGTTGTAGTCTTCGTGGCGGCGATCCGGTTCCGTGGCTCAGGGCGGTCAAACCAGTGGCGGAACTATTTATGTGGTTTTGATGTTTAAATGTCCGACTACGCCACCCGTGGATTGCGGTCAGAGTGAACCGCCGCTACAGGGCAGACCGCTAAGGCTGGTGTTGTGGGTGCAGCAGAGCGTAGCATAACTCCCCACGGGAGGAGTATAGCCTCAGGGCAGTGTATGCGGAGGATGGGGGTGATGGTGCAGGGCAGCAGCAGTAACGACACGGAGTCAGTGATGCAGTTCAGGGCCTTTACTCACAGTTCTTATTATCCAGACCACGTCTGCAGGTAACGGCTGCCCACGTCGTACTGTGCTCACCAGGTGAGGGGCTCAGACAACTCCCAGATAACTTTGGAGCGCTTCACAGGACCCCCTTTGTGTGTCCTTTGTCTGGCCTTTCTTACCAACACTTCTGTCCGGCTGCCTCGGGCCTCCTCTTGGTAAACTTGGCGCCAGTTTCCCTGACCCTATGTGGTGCCTTCCTAGCGGGTGGAGCAAGGGGCTGCGCCACATAAAATGTCAGAGCCTCCGGTTTCTAGCTGAGGGTCGTTTCCTGCCTCCACTAGTTCGGGGACCGGTCTCCCCCTTTGGCCTGACCCCTCCACGCAGGTGGATTCGGGCGTGCGGTGGCGACTCGCCCGTCCGCACCCCTGGGATCCCTTCATTCCTCGTTCCTGGAGCCTTCTCCGCTCCTCTTCCTTCCTTCTCCCTCTTGCAGGCCTGGGCCTCTGTTACTAGGCCCGCCTCCGGAGCAGAGCTCATGCAGAGCCCCTGCTCCCTGCCACTTCTGCTCAGACTTCTCTGCACTGAACTAAGATGGTGCCCACCTTTTATACTCCCTTCTCAATGCACCCAGGAACTGCTTCCTCCCTGCTCCTGCACTGCAGGGTTCCCCTTCCTCAGTGTTCCCTCCCCCCACTCCAGCCAGGGACAGGGACTGTCGTGCCCATCTCAGTGGGATATTGGTCGCCCTGCCCCACGGCAATGTGGTGTAATGCATGCAGGTGTCGGGTCCTGATCCACACTCCATCCTTATCTGAGAGTGAGATATCACACCTCTGGGTGAGGTGCAATACGTCTGTAGCAACCGAGCCCTCGGTGCTACAGTTCCATTTATCTTCAGCCTAGGTGACGTATTGTGATACAGGGCCGTGATTTTGGCTATAAAAGGGTCCCCTAGACCCCTACCCCAAGCTTTTTAAGAGAATCATATATGGCGTGCCAGGAGACTCTATGGAATGCTTTCTCAGCATCCAACGAGAGTATCTACTTACAAATTTTTAACTGCATCTAGCCCAGGAAATACTTTGTGCCTAGTAGCAGTGTCTGCTAGTCAGCGGATTATCCCGGCTGTTAAGCAAGCTACACCACCTGTAGTTTGGACACTTAATTTTTTCAAAGGAAATGCTTCGGTACCACGGGATACTCAGTGAAGAGCATCAGGAGGCACCCCAAGGCATAGGGGCTGGGACTGGCACTAGGATGCCTTGCGGTGGACAGCCGAGCTCGATCCTTATAAAAGCTTTTTAACTGCAGCAGCTTTAGTGGACGCTACTGGAGCTGGAATTACGCGGCTGCTGGCATGAGACTTGCCCTCCAATAGATCCTTGTAAATGGATTTAAAGTGTATTCATTCAAATTAGAGGGACAATTTAAATTAAAAAGCTTAGAGCTGCCTCCACCACAGGGGGGCTCTCTCGACCCACCAGCGGACAGGCACCAGTATTGGGAGAGGGGGGCTGGCCGTCAGGGTTCACCGCGGCTCTGGCACAAACCCGGCGACACGGAGGTGGCACGGGCAGGAGCGGACTGGCCGTCTCGGCTTCTCACTTTTTGGATTTTAGAAGGGCATGACATGCCTATATCTGTGTCTCCCCCTCCTTTTACTCCTCCACCTCTTTTCTTTTCACATGACTATATGTACTTGTCACTTTTCCATGTGTTAGTTGTGTCTTCTGAGCAGTTTGTCAGCTTTTGGACACCTTTGAAGGTGTTTTCTATGTGTTTCTATGTGTTTTTGTTTGCCTGCCATTGGTTTTAACGGTGTTCGAAGGTGTTCGACGAACAGTTCGACGAACACACGGGTGTTCGACGAACCGAACCGAACTCGAACACTACGGGGGTGGCTCAACACTATGCGTGACGCGCAATCTGGCTCCAGACAGAAGACCCCATCCAGCCGTTACAGGTAAGAGGAGGTGTATGGCGTCGGAGATCGCGGTATGCGTAGGCACTGAATGCACACTGTGATCTCCGGTGCCATACTTACATACTTACCTGATCGGGAACAGCGGTGACGCGGCGCCTCTCTTCAGCGGAGACCGGGGGCGGAGTGAGACGTCGGATCGGCTCGTGCGCATAGCGCTATCCGGCGCCATTTTACTGAAGACACATTTACAGTGTGTCTTCAGCAAAATGGCGCCGGACAGCGCGGTGCTCTGTCGCCGCACTCCTCCCCCGGCCTCCGGCAGAACAGGACGCTGCAGCGCTGGAGTACAGAGAAGAAAGGTGAGTATAACTGTTTATTTTTTTGGGGATGTGTGTATAGTGGGGGGTGAGGGGTGCCACGCATACCGGGATTAGGGGAGCCATGCATACCAGGATTGGGGATGAGGGGTGCGATGCATACCAGAATAGGTATGAGGGGTGCCACGCATACCGGGATTGGGGATGAGGGGTGACACGCATACCAGGATTGGGGATAAGGGGTGCCACGCATAATGGCATTGGGGATGAGGGGAGCCACGCATACCAGGATTGGGGATGAGGGGTGCCACGCATACCAGAATAGGGATGAGGGGAGCCACGCTTACCGGGATTGGGGATGAGGGGTGCCATGCATACCAGGATTGGGGATGTAAGGTGCCATGCATACCAGAATAGGGATGATGGGTGCCATGCATACCAGAATAGGGATGAGGGGTGCCATGCATACCAGAATAGGGATGATGGGTGCCACGCTTACCGGGATTGGGGATGAGGGGTGCCATGCATACCAGGATTGGGGATGAAAGGTGCCACCCATACCAGAATAGGGATGAGGGGTGCCACACATACCAGAATAGGGATGAGGGGTGCCACGCGTGCCGGGATTGGGGATGAGGGGTGCCACGCGTGCCGGGATTGGGGATGAGGGGTGCCACGCGTGCCGGGATTGGGGATGAGGGGTGCCACGCGTGCCGGGATTGGGGATGAGGGGGGCAGCACATACCAACATGGAAGACCATATACCAATAAAAATGCTCGCCACCCGGATGTAGAACGGGTTCAATAGCTAGTTAAATATATTCAAAGTGACATACATTGTATAAGTTCCATATAATACAGGACATAACATGGGTAGGTGAGGCAACAGAGGGTAGATGGAGACACTGTTGGTATGAAATTTAAACCAAGCCTACAACATATAAGGTCACATAGCTTAACTAATACAATTCATTAATAACAGTAACATGTGTGTTGATAAAATCACAGTAACATTAGTCATATGACCTATGTGAGGTCAATGCAAACGACCAAAAGTCATACACTCCAACGCACAATAATGCAAATATCAATAGGTTAAGCCGAATAGGACATACTTAGTAAAAGGTAGGAGATAACCAACAGTGTCAGGGAAGGCCCCGACACGTGTTTCCGTACTTCCTCAGGGGGCAGTGGTGGGGTGTGTGTGGATACAGGGCCTCTTATATATGTGAACCAGGAGGAGAAAAGTGGAGGCTGACCAGTGATGGTGCAAAGCACCTCGCGCCCCCGGACATTGGTGACAGCCGCGCGGTCTCAGGCGGCGTCCTGGAAGAGGGGAAGTCCCCCATTGACGTCACATGTTCCGGGACTCTTCCCCTCAGAGGGGCACGCACGTGGACAGATATTTCAGCTATCTCAGGTAATTGCTATGGAAGCAATAGCTTCCCCTTATGATTGATTATAATTGATCTACACTCTCCTTGCGGTCTCCATAAATTATATATATACTAGATATTTGTCATTCCAATTTACCCCAGGAGGTTATATATACCATGGTTATCATATGGAGCCTTCTTTTCCACTGTGCGTGCCATTTTAATTCATTGTGAGTCTTTCACGTATGTATTTTCACCCCCATTTTTGTACCTTTTCATACAATTGTTCTAATAAAATTTATACTATTTACTACGACTTGTGATGGTATCATCTATTCTGAGCTTTGCTCTTTTTCCCCCTTGTATAATTTATATGATGATCTTATGTAATAGTCCTCATGGGCAGCCTTTTTAAGATGTAATTCAAGATGCATAATAAGGTCGCTATGTTAATATTGCCCAAATGTGTCAGGTTTTCCTTTCTACAGATTATTAAATGTAGATATAAATCTCACCATGGGCCGACTCGTCAATCTCGATGGTGGCTTGGATACAGGCAATTCATGTCTGGATGCTACCTTCGCTCTCTGGTAACCCCTCTTAATGCTACGATTGCTATAACCTCTAGAGACAAATCTCTCCCACATGTCCGCCGCACACACTTTGAAGTCCACCTCATCAGAGCAAATGCGTCTAAGATGTAAAAATTGCCACTGCACTGATTGTAGACCTGGTGTGTGCAGATGAGGCATGCAGGAAAGAATTGACTGAGGTCTCCTTCCTGAATATGGTCGTGCCTACCTCACCATCCCCATGAATTGAAATCCTGATATCCAAGAAGTCATTACTTTGCAAATGATGTTTATAGGTGAGGTTGATGTTGTAGTTATTCACAATCAGGGAGGAGATAAATTCCTCCAGCTCGGGGACCGATCCATCCCAGATGATCAGGATGTCGTCGATGTACCGAAGCCAGCACTGCACATGGGCTGCGGCCCCACCACTGAAAACCTCCCTCTCCCAATATCCGAGGAACAGGTTAGCATATGATGGGGCGCAGGCTGCGCCCATCGCAGTGCCCCTCCTCTGCAGGTAGATTCGGTCCTCAAACAGGAAGAAGTTGTGCTTAAGTACAAACTCTAATAGGGTAAGAACCAGAGAGTAAAGCAACGCCTCCATACTGCTCATCTCCAAAACGTATTTCACCGCCCTCAATCCGTGATGGTGCTCAATACTGGTATAGAGGGCCTCCACGTCAACAGCAAACAGCGACACTCCACCCTCCAGTATAAGCCAATCTAACAACCACAGAACGTCCGAAGTGTCTCTGACATGGGAGGGCAGCGTCTCAACTAGTGGATGTAAATAGTATTCGATAAACTTACATGTCATATCGCACAGCCCTCCAATGCCAGAGACAATCGGACTACCCGGCGGAGTCAGTGGGTTTTTGTGGATCTTCGGTAATAAGTAGAAGGTGGGGATCACCGGGGCCTTGATGAGGAGGCCCTCCAACACCTTTTTAGTAATGCCACCCTTATCAAGAGCATCCTCAAGGACACTGGCAAGTTTATTTGAAAATGGAATCATAGGATTGGTTCATCGCCTCTTTTTCATACATATCCGATGGCCAAATAACGTTTCCCCCCTTATCGGCGGGCTTAATAATGACCACCTCTAAATCCCGCAACTCCCGAAGGGCCTCCCTTTGTTTAAAAAAGAGATTACATCCATAATTGTGAGTATTCAATTTCTCAAGGTCTCTAAGGACCAACGTGTTGAAGATTTCCACTTGGGGACATATCGACAAGGGGGGGAAACGTCGCTGGCCTTGGGTATATATCTTGCAAAAATTTACCTTTATTGATGGAATTCGACTCTTCTTCCAATTCCTCCAAAGTCAACAATGCATCTGTCTCAATCTGGGAAGAGGATGTAGGAATAGAGGCTGAGATAGTCGGACGTCTAGTATGCAGCTTGTGTAGTATAAGTTTCTGAAGGAACAGGCTCAGATCCTTGGCTACAGTAAAATTAGAGCTGGGGACAAAAGTTAGGCCAAGTTTCAATACCTCCATCTGAGGACTAGTTAGAGTCAATTTTGACAAATTAATTACCTCCAACTGATTCGCCTTCTGTTTAGGAAGAGGTGACAGTTGGCCATTACTGGAAATGCCATTACTTCACAACAGATAACATATTTGGATTTAAATGTAACCCGATTTCCTCCTAAAGAGAACAAATGACACGATGGACATGCACATCTATTTACAATATGGACATTTTTTGCGACATGATCTGTTGTGCACCATGTTTGGTGTCTTAATTATATACTGTTAGGTTCTGCTACCAAAGCTAAGGAAAGAGAGGAGATCTGTCCCTACTATAGGACTCAGCTGAATCCCTACGATGTAACAGGGAACCTGATCCTGCGATCAGACCTGCTAAAGTCCTAATCTAGTCTGTACGGAGACCTATAGATGTGGGGAGGGAATCCCTACAAGTACTAAGGACTGGGAGGAATATGGGACACCTCCTAACAGAAATAGTAGCAGACAGACGAACAAACAAAATAGATAGAACATAGAGGTCCGTAGACCAAGCAAACTAACAGAGCTAGATACAGAGCACAGGCTAGCTAGAAAGTAGATATACAATGAAGTCCAGCAAAGCCAGAAGGGCGGAGCAGGATTAAATAGGCCAACAAGGTCATGTGACCAGCAAAGGAAAAAAAACCTAACAGCAAGGTTCTAACAGTACCCCCCCTTCTAAGAGGATCCTCCGGATCCCCTAGGACCAGGCTTATCAGGAAATCTCCTGTGAAACGCTCTGATAAGTCTGGACGCGGAAACATCATCTGACCTCACCCAAGAGTTATCCTCGGGTCCGAAACCTTTCCAGGCCACAAGATACTGCAAACTACCTCTATACCGTCTAGAGTCAAGGATGCGAGAAATTTCATATTCCCCGTCCTCCACCACCGGAGGAACAGAGGCAGAGGCGTCACCATCCGACACAACAGCTTTTTTTAACAGAGAGACATGAAAGACCGGATTAATTCTCCAGGAGGTAGGAACCTCCAACCTAACAGCAGATTGGTTGACAACCTGAAGCACCTTAAAGGGCCCTACAAACTTGGGACCCAATTTCTTAGAAGGAATCCTCAACCGCAGATTCCTAGAGGACAACCAAACCATGTCACCAACAGCGAACAAAACCTCCTGTCGTTTCCTATCAAAGTAGTCTTTAGATTTTCTGTTGGCCTCCTGAAGATTACCACGCACATCCGTCCAAACTCTTTCCAAATCACCGGAAAAATTCTCCTCCTCAGGCATGGCAGATCCCAACTTGGAGAACGACCCAAACGACGGATGTCTCCCAGAACAACAAAAAAAAGGCGAACAACCAGCAGAAGAAGATGTATGATTGTTCAGAGCAAATTCAGCAAGTGGCAGAAACTCAGACCACCCCTCTTGATTGTCTGCCACAAAACAACGCAAGAACTGCTCAACATCCTGGTTTTTCCTTTCTGTCTGGCCATTAGATTCAGGATGATATCCGGACGAAAACGACAAATGAATTCCCAACCTGTCACAAAAGGCACGCCAAAAACGAGCCACGAACTGAGGACCCCTATCAGAAACAATGTCAGTAGGAACGCCATGAAGTCTGACAATTTCCTTGACAAAGGCCTTAGCGAGAGTTTTAGCGCAGGGCAGTTTGACGAAGGGAACCAAGTGACACATCTTGCTAAAACGGTCCACGACCACCCAGATGACAGTAAAACCCTCAGAGGGGGGAAGGTCAGTTATAAAGTCCATAGCCAAATGTGTCCAAGGAGCACTGAGGACCTCCAAAGGACAAAGTAACCCCGCAGCAGGAGTATGTGAGGACTTAGATCTAGCACATATAGTACATTGGCGCACCCACTTAATGACTTCCTTCTGCCATCCAGGCCACCAAAAACTGCGACCCACCAGTCTCTTGGTCTCAGAGATTCCGGGATGACCTGCCAACCGAGATTCGTGACACTCAACAAACAAATCTCTCCTAAAGGTCCCAGGCACAAACAACCTCCCATGAGGAGTGTTAGATGGGGCATTCTCCTGAGCTTTAAGAATCTTATCTTCCAAAACGGAGTCTAAAGCAGCTATCACAACACCTTCTTGTAAAATGTTTTCCTCTTTCTCAGCACCGACTATGGGAGAAAAACTGCGAGACAAGGCATCCGCCTTAACATTCTTAGTACCAGGGATGTAAGTAACGGAGAAATTAAACCGCGAGAAAAACAGTGCCCACCTAGCCTGACGGGCATTCAGGCGCTTGGCAGCATCAAGATATATCAGATTTTTATGATCCGTAAGAACCTGAACGGGAAATTCCGCACCTTCCAAGAAGTGGCGCCAGTGTTCAAATGCGAGTTTAATAGCCAATAATTCCCGATTACCAATATCGTAATTCAATTCAGTCTCCGAAAATTTTTTTGAAAAAAAGGCACAGGGATGTAATCCATCCCCGTTATCCTGAGACAATACTGCGCCAACCCCCACAGAGGAAGCATCAACCTCAACCAAAAACGGCCTAGTAACATCAGGCTGCATAAGGATGGGAGCAGAGGTGAACCTCTCCTTGAGATACACAAAAGCTTCAATGGCCTCAGAAGACCACTGAACCGCATCAACACCTTTCCTGGTGAGATCAGTCAGAGGTTTGACAATACTAGAAAAATTTTTTATGAATTTTCTATAGTAATTGGCGAAACCCAAAAACCTCTGTATCGATTTCAAACCAATAGGCCTAGGCCATTCCTGCACAGCCTGAACCTTAACCGGATCCATCTCAAAACCTTGGCTGGAGATAATGTAGCCCAAAAAACTAATTCTCTGTACAGCGAACTCACATTTCTCCAGCTTAGCAAAAAGCGAATTGTCCATTAATAACTGTAATACCTCACGCACGCTCCGCCAATGAGACTCCAGATCTGGCGAATAAATCAAAATGTCATCCAAATACACAACCACATTTTTACCGATCAAAGGTCTAAGGATGTCATTAATCAGATTCTGAAAAAATGCAGGAGCATTAGTAAGACCAAAAGGCATAACCAGATTCTCAAAATGACCCACAGGAGTGTTAAAAGCAGTCTTCCATTCATCACCCTCCTTCATGCGCAACAGATTGTATGCCCCCTTAAGGTCAATTTTAGAGAACCACTTGGCCCCAAATAACTGGTTAAACAGATCAGGAATCAATGGCAGTGGGTAAGGATTGCGTACCGTAATTTTGTTAATCTCACGAAAATCCAGACAAGGACGTAAACCGCCGTCCTTTTTTTTTACAAAAAAAAATCCAACCGCCACAGGAGACTTAGAGGGCCTAATGTGACCGGCGGCCAAACTTGTCTGTATGTATTCCTCCAAAGCCTTCCTCTCAGGAATAGTAAGGTTAAATAAACGACTTTTAGGAAGAATCGCTCCAGGGACAAATTCAATAGAACAATCATAGTCTCTATGGGGAGGCAAAACCTGCGATTCTTTCTCAGAAAAAACTCTCCAAAAATCCTGAATAGGAACAGGCAATTCTCCCCTATCCAAAGCTGCAATACGCCCGTTACAACACTTGTCATAACATTTATGGCTCCAGGATTTAATTTCACTGGTAGACCAATCCAGTACAGGATTGTGAAATTTTAACCAGGGCAAACCCAATATTACTGGAGAAGGCAAGTTATTCAACACTACCAAATCCAATTTCTCATGGTGAACACCATTAATAGTGAGAGGAAATTCACTGACCTTGAGAGTAATATTCTTCAAAGGGGAGCCATCCACAGAAACCACAGCAATGGGGGATGATAAAGGTTCAGGTTTTAAATTGAGTTTTTCCACGAATCCCCCATCAATTACATTCAGTGTAGACCCGCAATCAACAAACACCCGAAATTCCATTAATTTTTCCTGAGCAATCGTGGAAGCAGCTAAAAATATACCCTTGGAATTTAAACAGGCAATACGGGCGTGACTGACCATTTTTTTTTCTTTCTTCATACGAAGCTCACAGCCTTTAATCAAATGACCAGATTTTCCGCAATAGAAACACAAGCCTTCCGAAAAACGACGGTCTTTTTCTTGAGAGCGAGGTGCCACCGATCCAATCTCCATCGGTTCACCACTGTTAGTACACACATTATCATAACCAGAAACTGACATAGCAGAGGATTTGCTCTCATTAACCCTAGCACGCAGTCTTCTATCCACCCGTATAGCTAATTGCATAGCCTGTTGCAAATCCTCAGGTGTAGGATAAGCAATTAGCAGGTCTTTAACCCTTTCACTGAGCCCAGCAAGAAATAGACTTTTCAGAGCAGAATCGTTCCACCCTGTTTGAGTGGACCAACGACGAAAATGAGTACAATATTTTTCCACATTACCTGATCCTTGTTTTAAACGTCTCAACTCAGTCTCAGCTGATGCCACACGGTCAGGATCATCATATAATAATCCTAAAGCAGAAAAAAAACTATCCACTGATCTGAAGCATGTATCACTAGGTTGCAAAGAAAAGGCCCACTCCTGAGGCTCTTTGTGCAAAAGTGACATTATGAACCCTACGCGCTGGGATTCATCCCCAGAGGACTTGGGTCTCAAACGAAAATACAATAAGCAAGCATTTTTAAATGAAAAAAATTCTCGATGTTCACCAAAAAATAAATCCGGCAAACATACCTTAGGCTCCAAGAAATATGCTCCAGGACAGTTACTCACGTGCTGACGGAGCTCGGCCACTTCCAGAGAGAGTCCCTGCAGGTGTTTAGTCAAATCCTGAACCGACACCATGATGGAACAAAAAAAAAAAAAATCTTTCCTTAGAGAATTTGCAGGCTGGACTTACTGTTAGGTTCTGCTACCAAAGCTAAGGAAAGAGAGGAGATCTGTCCCTACTATAGGACTCAGCTGAATCCCTACGATGTAACAGGGAACCTGATCCTGCGATCAGACCTGCTAAAGTCCTAATCTAGTCTGTACGGAGACCTATAGATGTGGGGAGGGAATCCCTACAAGTACTAAGGACTGGGAGGAATATGGGACACCTCCTAACAGAAATAGTAGCAGACAGACGAACAAACAAAATAGATAGAACATAGAGGTCCGTAGACCAAGCAAACTAACAGAGCTAGATACAGAGCACAGGCTAGCTAGAAAGTAGATATACAATGAAGTCCAGCAAAGCCAGAAGGGCGGAGCAGGATTAAATAGGCCAACAAGGTCATGTGACCAGCAAAGGAAAAAAAACCTAACAGCAAGGTTCTAACATATACCATGTGCGGGGTGACTTTTGGGTTATATGGGTGAACAGGTTTGGTATTCATTTCCCATGTGCGAGCAATCTCCTGTTCTCCCCCACACTTGCTCCCTGCTTGTGTGCGATTGTTACCTCATCTTCTGCGGTCATGTGGGCCAACCTTATGCGCATGCGCCGGGTGCCGCGATCATGTGACTGTGACTGTGACGCGGCCTCTGAGGGGCGGAGTCCCAGAACATGTGACGTCAATGGGGGAGTTCCCCTCTTCCGGGACACCGCCTTAGACCGCGCCGCTGTCACCAATGTCCAGGGGCGCGCGGCGGTATGCGCCATCACTGGTCAGCGCCCACTTTTCTCCTTCTGGTTCACATATATGAGGCCCTGTATCCACACACCCCACCACTGCCCCCTGAGGAAGTACGTAAACACGTGTCGGGGCTTTCCCTGACACTGTTGGTTATCTCCTACCTTTCACTAAGTATGTCCTATTCAGCTTAACCTATTGATATTTGCATTATTGTGTGTTGGAGTGTATGACTTTTGGTCATTTGCACTGACCTCACATAGGTCATATGACTAATGTTACTGTGATTTTATCAACACACATGTTACTGTTATCAATGAATCGTATTGGTTAAGTTATGTGACCTCATATGTTGTAGGCTTGGTTTAAATTTGATACCAACTGTGTCTCTATCTACCCTTTGTTGCCTCACCTACCCATGTTATGTCCTGTATTATATGGAACTTATACAATGTGTGTCTCTTTGAATATATTTAATAAATTATGAAATCTTTTTAGTCATCACATTGTGTCTGAACTATGTTATATTCTGGGGTGGTTAAAACACTTTTGGCTGTCTTTTTTTCTGCTCAGACTCTTACTTGAGTAGACTCTGGATCAAATCTGGTGTACAAAATGTCAATCTTGATAAATTCCCCTCTGATTTTTTCCTGAAACAGCATAAGATTTAGCACTGTTTTTTTTCTGGTATTACATCTCGGCTCCAATTAAGCAAATGCAATTTCAAATACTTCCCATGTACAAGTGCGGTGCACTTTCTTTAAAAAAGTTGACCCTTCTAATTTTAACCTAATTTTATTCAAACTCTACAAATACTGAGTATGACAGTATCATCACATTAATAATACTAACCTATTAATGGCACTTCACCTTTTTGTACCATTTAACTTCTTTATATAGTGCTCAGCATAAATAAGTACATCCCTTTTGATAAGAAAGATTTTAATCAATATCTCAATGAACACAATAAAAATGTCCAACATTTTGACAAGACTGAGTTTTATAGAACATTTTTTAAATCCATAATGTGAAAGTAAGGTTAATAATATAACTTTAATTTTAAAATCTTCAGTCTTACTGAAATTAGTTGACACAAAAGAACCCAAGCACATAAAAAGTAATACATCTACTACTTTGTATGACATCAATGATTTTTAAAGATTTTTAAGGACAGCACCAAGTCTTCTAGGCATGAAATAAACAAGTTGGCGACATATTGCAGCATCAATTTTTCCATTTTTCATGAATGACATATTTTAGAGCCTGGATACTGGATTTAGTGTGATGCTCAACTTCTTTCTTCAGAATTCACCATAGGTGTTTCAATTGATTTCAGATCAAGAGACATACTTGTCCACTGAATCGCTTTCAACCTGTTCTTCAGAAATGCAACAGATGTGTGTCTTGGATCATTGTTATGTTGGAAAAGTGCACATCTACCAAGTGCACTGAGTGATAGAAGCATCTTCTCTTTCAATACTGAGTAGTGCATCTGTGAATTCCTACCATCAATGATGTGTAGCTTGCCAAGACCAGCAGCACTTATGCAGCCTTTACGTAAGGACATTGCCACCACCATGTTTCATTGTAGACACCATGCATTTAGAAAAAATTCAAGTCTACTAAGGGCAATGAGTGATGGCAGAATCTGTTTTCTCAATATAGAGCAGTACATCTGTGAATTCAAGATGCCATCAATGAAATATAGCTCCCCGACACCAGCAGCACTCACGGTAGGCACCATGCAATTCAGTAAAACTGAAGTTTTTATAATAAAAGTTATATTAGTAACTTTACTTCCATGTTATGGGCAGAAAATGTTCTATGAAACTCAATCTTGTTTAAATTTTGGAAATTGTTCTTGTCTTTGGTGAGATATTCATTAAAATATTGCTTTTCAAGGGGGATGTACTCATACATGCTAAGTACAGTATATATAGTATATACTTTTTGTATAAAATATAAATTAAACATAAATTAAAACCAATTTGTAGACTAAAGTTCAAAAATGAAATATGTATATAAAATCTATCTAGTATATTTCATTTTATAACTTTAGCCTACAAAGTTTTTAAATGTATGTTTAATTTATAGTTTATACAAAAAGTACTTATCATTTAAAATGGGCTTTTTCTTTGCTATTTGAGTTTTTTATGTAATCTTACTAAGATTAAGTTTTTGCATCACTTAAAATTTTTTTACTTTTGCCTTTAAATTTGTTACAGATGTAGCATTTGCTGCATTTGTGTAACGAGTGCTGTTATTATCGGTAATGTTGGATTCTAATACACTTAGTATCAATGTGCAGTTGAAAATAAAATGATTGTTATCAATGGATAATTGCTTGGGCGTGAAAAACTGGAAGGCACATGTCAGACTCTGCCTTAGACAGTTCTGGAAACCTTTTTATTTCCCCCCAGCCACCACATTCTTGCCACCACATGATCATGTTAGAAGGGTGACAAAAAAAGCCCACATCCTTTGATAATGCACCACTCCAGTGTTTTTTTTATTTGCAGCGCTGGAGTGGTATTTCTAATCTAAAGTCACTGATAGCGATGAGCAAACCCGAAATTAAAAGGTCTAGGTTCGTACCGAACAGTTAGTGTCCGGTGCTAAACGCCGAACACTAAGTTCTGGGGGAAGTCCATTGCAGAGAGAGAGAGAATTTTTTTCCAGCTGCAAAGTTTGGGTCCACATACATTTCAATGGGTTTGGGTTCTGGTTCAAGATCGAAAAAGGCTCTGGTAACCGAACCAAACTTTGGACTAGAGTTTGGGTTGGGTATCAGAACCCAAACTTCCACGGGTCCACTCATCCCTAGTCCCTGACTGTAGTCTTATACTTACCTGCTGCCCTCTTCACCTTTTATTGGCTCCGGTCCCCCTGTGCCATCTTGAGACCGCAACTTCTAACTGGCCTTAAGTCAGAGGTAATGGTTACAAGCTCTCAGTGCAAGTCTATGAGAGCCAGAACTAGACATTCATAGACTTGTATTGAAAACTGACCTCCAGCTCGCTACAGCAAACACTGGAGCAATCCAGTAGGTCACAAACTGCTGGAGACTGACGGGAGTTCCGGCTATTGAAGGTGAAGACGGCAGCTAGTAAGTATAAGACTATGGGGCAGGGGCCTTAGATTAGAAGCACAACTCAAGTGGTAAAATTAAAAAAAAAATGCTGTAGTGGTGCTTCAAGATTACTTAAATGTTCTAATTCTAATGGCCATCATAATGTATCTCCAATCTCTGGTTTCATTATGAGGGGTGAAAGGGCTGTCAATCACAGTTATCCCCCATTAAAATAATGCTAGCACTGCTTCTTTGCTTGCATCATCACTACCATATATTTACACTGCCAGTTGCTTATGACTTACTTTCAGTGCTGTAAATGAATAGCAGGGTTAAAAATTGTCAACCAAGCACAACGTATAAAAGGGAAATACTATATTTATACCCTACTGCCTGCAGTACATCCTTATGCCTTCATCCCCTGTTATTAAGTTTAACCTCTATAACTAGTAGACATGAGATTGCACACTATTGTTTATTAGTAGATGTCACTCAAAAGAAAGGATGGTAGGAGGAAGGAAGGAGAGGTTAAGGATGATCATACACAATACTCACAAGCATGAGTCCATCCTATTCTTTCTACAGGATTATTAGACAGGTGACACATTATTGTTTTTGTGCGATTTGTCCTATTAACCCTTTGAACCAAGACCATGAACAAGCAGACATAAGTTTTCTATTGTAGCACGAAATTCATTAAAGACTCACATTTTTCCTCTGACTTGCAATCATAACTCTGGAACAATAAAAAGCCCAAATAAATTTGAATTTCATAGTGATAATTAGACTCTCATGATCATTACATTATCAGATAGAAAGTCTATGCATTTATTCTCATTTACTAAAGTATATGAGGCAATAAATGTAAGTTATTTATGTGGTTTTTGTGGTTTCTGTGTTTTTTTCCATTATCGTGGTATAAAGCATGGTTAGAATAAGCTACGGGTAATAAGAACAATAATTGTCTTTTAATGATTGCCTGCTCTTTGATTTTTCCATTATAAATAGTTTTAAGGAGCAAAACAATTAGCAATTATAAGGCTAGTAGTGGCCACAAAAATTCAATGAAACATTTTATAGGTCGCATTCATTTCTCCTTGTGTATTTTACAAGAGACATTTCTCATGTAACTTTTTTTTTGGCATTAATATGCCATAGCTGGGTATGTATAATAATATATACATAGAGATGAGCATGTATATCCTAACATGCATAATAAATGCAGATAGTTTGTGAATACAATATGGTGATTGCTTGTCTACTAAAAATATTATTTGAGACATTTTTTTTGCCTTGGTAGATAAGGGGCAAAGGGGTGTTGTTCATCATAATGAGGTGTGCCCTAACATGACACAATGCACCAAAAAATTGTGGCGCACATTCCTGGCGCTTAGTAAAAATTTGGCATAGACGTAGACAAAACAGTATTAAAATTAGACAGATTTATCAAACAGCGTCAACTCCTATGATAAGTATGGCGCATCTTATGATTAATAAGATAAATCCAAAATAAATAATCTAATCCAAGTTTGCACTGTTTAACAATTATATAGACATTTGCGCTGATTTTTTTTACACTATCTTAATAATCATGGCCCACTGTCTTTTAAAGGAGTATTCTTATGTTACTAAACTGCTTTGGTTAGTTAGACAGCAAGGAAATAAGCAAATTTGCAATTGACTTTCTTTTTATATGTTTCATTCTCTGGTGGTGAGGGCTTTTATATTACATAGTGTGTAGCTTGTTTCCAAGGTGCTCGGCCATCAGACTCCGGTCGAGAAGTTGACGCGCCCCTGGGCCTACTTAGTGTAGCGTTGCGCACGCGGGGACTACCCGGAGCCGGGCCTGTTGGGGGTAGTAGTTTCGTGGCGGTGACCCGGTCCGTGCCCAGGGAGTCAAACTGTGTGGCTGAGTATTAGCAGTCTATGTTGGACGACTACGCCACCCGTTGAATGCAGCTATGGAGCTGCCGCTGCAGGGCAGACCGCTGAGGCCGGTGGTAGGATAGTGCAGCGTAGATGGTATAACCCCCAACGGGAGGGGTATGGCCTCAGGGCAGCCGACGTGGATGATGGGGGTAGCAGGAACCACTCAGAGACGATGCGGTGTAGTTCAGGGTCTTTACTGGTGACAAAGATAGACCCTCCCGGAGTACTGGCTAGCAGTCGGGGCCTGGTCAGTCCTTGAGCAGATGGGATTCCCCTTGGCCAGGCGGAGTTGTAGGCCTCCCCAACTAATTGTACTCTTCTGGCTTCCTTGCTAGAGGCGGGTAAAGGTAGCCCACGTCCCTGAGTGTACCGTGTGGTGCTCACCCGTATGGCCGGTGACTCGGGGCCTTCTAGTGGCTTCCGCTCCACGACGGCGGTGCTGGTCCCACACGTGTGACCGTGCCTTCGGGTTTCTTGGCCAGAGGACCTGAAATCCCCTGCCGGGCGGTTTCTGCTGCTGGGTCTGGGTTAATCCCCACAGCCTCGGACTCCGGGTCCGGTGGTAACTCTTCAATCAGGGCGAGCTCTTCAGCTGCCAGCCCCTGAATCCTTTTAGCACTGCTCCCACAGAGCTCCTGATCTCTCTTTCCTATAGCTGCTTCTCTTCTTCTCAACTCTTCTTCTCCACTCACTAACCCTGCCTCAGCCCCAGCTTTATATAGGGGAAGTTCTTCCCCTCCCAGGACTGGGCAGGAGGTGTGGCATGCATAGGATTCCTGACCAAGAGACCTCCCACCTGCTCTCAGACATAACATTGCTATTACTGTGGAGACCAGACCCCTGGGGTGCCACAAACGCAGAGTAGTTACATATCAGGAAAGCAGTTAACTCCAAAGATCCCAGCCACCTTTCTCCAGCCCATTGATTTTTATATAGCAGTTATCTGTTCACTTCCCTCCCCTCCCTCTCAGATCCTGACTAGAGGCTGTTATAAGTCACACAAAATCACCAACCCCACCATCGGCAGCTTCCAGAGCAGTTCTTCTAATCATGGCTCTCACTTTTCTGAACCATTGCTTGTTCAAATGCCCTGTCATTTCTATATGAAAATATAGTAATAACAGTGTACACTTCAGAACACACCACTGATAGCTGAATATGTTATAGTAGGACTTTAAAGCACAGCACAAGTTCAGCTAATGCTACAGTTCTGCTACTCACCAGAACTTTCACTCAAGGAGGAGTGTCCACCATCCATAAACTAGGAAATAAGAAAACTACAAAGCCGTGAGCTGTTGAATACACAAGTTGAGTTTACCGATTTAACCCTTTAAGACTATTTGATGTATATATCAATCATGAGCACATGTCACTTTATGCGCCATGATGGATATACACGTTATGTTGATTGTGAGCTACAGTTTCTGTACCAGTGTGATTAATACACACAGCTGGGTTCCAGCTTTAGGTGCTGGGGTCGGTGTTCTTGCTGAACCCAACAGTTTAACCTCTCATATGCTATTGTTAATAGTGACAACAGTGCATGTGTAGTTTGAAAAAGGGAAATTAGTCCCTCCGTCAGTCCATCGACACTACTGCAGTGCGATCCTAGGGTGTCAATAAGGTAACCAAAGATCTGAGACCTGAAAATGGCCTCGGGTTTTGCAATACACTGTAGCCAAAGAGATCCCATTGGAGGTGCATCTATCTGTCAGTCCTACACTGACATCAATAATGCAGTGCAATCATAGAATCACATGTTCATGTGCCATTAAGAGATTAATAAATCTAGTAAAAAAATGATTTTTAAGTGTTTAAATAGTACAGTAAAACACCGTTCTCAAAATCACATTTTAACAGTAAAAGAAATTGTTTAATATGGAAAAAAATATCTTAACGTCACATATAACGCTATATAATTATTTATTCTGCATGGTTAAAGCCACCAAGAAAATATAAAAAACAATGCCATAATTGTGGGTTTTGTTCATTCCACCTCACAAAAAATGAAGTAAAACTTGATGAAACAGTTGCATTTCAAAATGGTACCAATAAATACTACATCGTGTTATGGGAATAATTCATAAAGCTCCGTAAACAAAAAATGAAGAAGGAATATGATACAAAATTTTTTTTGTTAAAGTGATTTTCTTGTCCAAAAGTAGTATTAAAACATAAAAAAAATTATATAAATTGGGTGTCACTGTAATTGTATTGACCCGTATTATAAAACTATATCATTATTTGTTCTGTAAGAAATATGAAAAACAATCAAAACTAGAATTTTTGGTCTTTGCTCATCTAGACTCACAAATATATAAAATAAAAAAGTTGAATGTCCCCAAAATTGGACCTGTGAAAATTACAGCTTGTCCCCATAAAAATAAGACCTCACATAACTGATAAAAAAAGCTAGAGGTCTCAAAATACACTGCTCAAAAAATAAAGGGAACACTTAAACAACAGAATATAACTCCAAGTAAATCAAACTTCTAAGAAATCAAACTGTCCACTTAGGAAGCAACACTGTTTGACAATCAATTTCGCTGTTGTGCAAATGGAATAGACAATCGATGGAAATTATTGGCAATTATTAAGACACCGTCAATAAAGGAGTGGTTCTGCAGGTGGGGATCACAGACCCCATCTCAGTACCAATGCTTTCTGGATGATGTTTTGGTCACTTTTGAATGTTAGTTGTGCTTTCACACTCGTGGTAGCATGAGACGGACTCTACAACCCATAGAAGTTGCACAGGTAGTGCAGCTCATCCAGGATGGCACATCAATGCGAGCTGTGGCAAGAAGGTTTGCTGTGTCTGTCAGCGTAGTGTCCAGAGGCTGGAGGCGCTACCAGGAGACAGACCAGTACACCAGGAGATGTGGAGGGGGTCGTAGGAGGGCAACAACCCAGCATCAGGACCGCTACCTCCGCCTTTGTGCAAGTAGGAACAGGAGGAGCACTGCCAGAGCCCTGCAAAATGACCTCTAGCAGGCCACAAATGTGCATGTGCCTGCACAAACGGTTAGAAACTGACTCCATGAGGGTGGTATGAGGGCCTGACGTCCACAGATGGGGGTTGTGCTCACAGCTCAACACCGTGCAGGATGCTTGGCATTTGCCACAGAACACCAGGAATGGCAAAGTCACCACTGGTGCCCTGTGCTCTTCACATATGAAAGAAGGTTCACACTGAGCACATGTGACAGACGTGACCGAGTCTGGAGACGCCATGGAGAGCGATCTGCTGCCTACAACATCCTTCAGCATGACTGGTTTGGCAGTGCATCAGTAATGGTGTGGGGTGGCATTTCTTTGGAGGGCCGCACAGCCCTCCATGTGCTTGCCAGAAGTAGCCTGATTGCCATTAGGTACTGAGATGACATCCTCAGACTCCTTGTGAGACCATGTGCTGGTGCGGTTGGCCCTGGGTTCCTCCTAACGCAGGACAATGCCAGACCTCATGTGACTGGAGTGTGTCAGCTGTTCCTGCAAGATGAAGGTATTGAAGCTATGGACTGGCCCGCCCCTTCCCCAGACCTGAATCCGATTGAGCACATCTGGGACATCATGTCTCGCTCCATCCACCAACGTCACGTTGCACCACAGACTGTCCAAGAGTTGGCGGATGCTTTAGTCCAGGTCTGGGAGGAGATCCAACAGGAGACCATCCGCAACCTCATCAGGAGCATGCCCAGGCATTGTAGGGAGGTCATATAGGCACGTGGAGGCCACACACAATACTGAGCCTCATTTTGACTTGTTTTACTGCTTTACATCAAAGTTGGATCAGCCTGTAGTATGTTTTTCCACTTTAATTTTGGGGGTGACTCCAAATCCAGGCCTCCATTGGTTAATAAATTTGATTTCCATTGATGGTTTTTGTGTGATTTTGTTGTCAGCACATTCAACTATGTACAGAACAAAGTATTCAATGAGAATATTTCATTCATTCAGATCTAGGATGTGTTATTTCAGTGTTCCCTTTATTTTTTTGAGCAGTGTATATGACACACAAAACAAATTGTTTTCATTTTTTTTTTTGTGTAAAAGTATTAAAACTTAAACTATTAAATCGGGTATTGTAATTATCTTACTAAAGTACAGAATAGAATTAACACGTCAATTAAATTGAATAGTAAACTGTGTTAAAAAAATAGATGAATTGCTGTTTTTTGTACCTACCACATCACAAAACCTGTAATGTGTGTAATGTGATCAGTCTTATGTACCAGAAAATCATGCCACTGAAAACTGACCGATATCGACCAATAGAATAAAGTTACCATTCTTTTTGTGCTGCATGTAAATAGCAGAAAATGTAAAATGTCAAAAAACAACAGCTACATTTCTAACCATAACGAATTAATAAAAGTTAGAGAAAAGTTACACGTACCCCCAATCGTGCCACTCGCAAACACAAGTCATCCTGCAAAAAACAAGCTCTCATACAGCTACATCAACAAAAAAATTAAAATATTATGCCTCCTGGAATTTGACGATGAAAAAAAAATACTGTGTCCGGAAGGCCCAAATTGGCAGAATTCTTAAGGGGATAAAATAAACAATGTTTCCCTTAGACACAGTACACCCAACAATTTTGTAAGAAGACCTTTACTTTTGTTTCAGAATCAACGTTTTTTATGGTATACCATACTACAAAATATTCACACAATTGTGGGCCATTGATTGCAAACAAGATTTATTATTTTCCACAGCCATTAAAGTAATTTTCCTAACAATTTTATTCAAGACCATGTTGCAAAAATGAGTGCACCATAATGAAAGTCCGATGAGCAAACCTAAAATATAGACTACAAAATCGAATTAATAAAAATTCAACCACAGGTAAATCTTATTCATTAAGCATTAGCGATGAGCAAGCATGCTCGCTACTGCTCAGTGCTTGCCCGAGCTTCTCACTGCTCGAGATGCTCGGCGCTCGCCGAGTATTTCTGGGGTTGCTTGGCGAGAGTTTGGGTCCCCCTCCCTGCATGTTTGGCGCTGCTTCTTCTGCTGTTGTGCATGCAAGCCAATCCTCTGTCCATGTCGCATGCGAAGATGCTTCCTGCCCTGCACCTGTAGTTGCACACTCTCAACTAGCAACATCAGCAAGCATGTTCACATCCTTGTCCCAGCACAGTGTTCAGTTGTCCCTACCCCAGTCCTTGGAACGCAAGCGCAAATACGCAGCCAATGCCCCACAGGCCAAACTACTAAATTCACACATTTCGCGACTGCTTGTGCTCGGAATGTTGCCTTTTAGGCTCGTGGATCCGGAAGCTTTCCGCAACCTGATGGCGGCGGCCGTCCCTCAGTACTCGGTCCCCAGCCGCCACTATTTCTCCCGGTGTGCTGTCCCCACATTACACAAGCACGTGTCCCACAACATTAGCCGTGCCCTCAACAGCGCAGTTACTGGGAAAGTCCACCTAACCACGGACAAGTGGACAAGTGCTTGTGGACAGGGACGGTACATCTCACTGACAGCACACTGGGTTAACATAGTGGAAGAAGGGACCCAGTCGGACCTTGGGACGGAACACGTCCTCCCGACACTGAGGATTGCGGGCCCTGGATGAATTAGGGTTTCCCCCCCATTATACAGCTCCTGAACCTCCTCCTCCTCTTCAGCATTCATCTCCAAAATGAGCACATCAGTCGAAAGCTGGAAGCACTGCAGCACTGCCTTGGCCAAGCTGCAACAGGCTGTGCTGAAGCTAATATGCTTAGGTGACAAACCACACAATGCTGAAGAGTTGTGGACAGCTCTGAAAGAGCAGGCAGATCTGTGGCTGACATCGCTGTACCTACAGCCAGGCATGGTCATGTGTGACAATGACCGCAAAATGGTGGCAGCTTTGAGGCGAGGCGAGCGCACACATGTATCATGCCTGGCCCATGTGCTTAACCTCGTGGTTCAGCGGTTTCTCAAAACCCACCCAGAGCTGCCAGATCTGCTTGTCAAAGTACGCCACCTGTGTGCCCATTTTAGAAAGTCAGCTACAGCTTCCACCGCCCTTGCAGTGTTTCAGCAGCGTTTGCAGCTTCCGGCTCACCAACTGGTGTGTGATGTCCCCACACGTTGGAAATCTACATTGCAGATGTTGGGAAGGATTTGTGAGCAGAAGAGGGCAGTTGTTGAGTACCAGCATCAACAAGGCCGTCGGTATTCAGTTCAGACTCCACACATAAGACCTCAGGAGTGGACATGGATGTCAGACATATGTACCATCCTCCAAAACTTTGAGGACTCCACCAAGATGGTGAGCGGTGATGACGCCATAATTAGCATCACCATCCTGCTACTCTGTCTTCTGAAATGCTCTCTGCTCAAAATCAAAGAGGATGCATTGCAAGCGGAGCATGATGAGATGGAGCAAGGAACCATACAGGGTGATTACACACAGCCCAGCCTCATCTCATCCCAACGTGGATTGGGTGACAATGAGGAAGAGGAGAAGGAGGAGGAACTAGTTTCATGTGCTATAGACGGTACTACCTGCACAACTGTCATACCGTCTGTTCAGCGTGGATGTCCTGAGGACAGGGAGGAGGAGGAGGAGGAGATCATGGTCAGTCGTTCTCTTGGTGAGGACATGGAAGTCTTGCCTGTTAGCAGTCTGGCACGCATGGCTGAGTTTATGTTACACTGCCTTTCCCGTGACCCTCGCATTCTCCAAATTACTGGTTGGTGACACTTCTAGACCCATGCTACAAGGAAAACTTTCTATCACTTATTCCCGAGGCGGACAGGTCTACTAAAATGGGGCAGTACCAAAAGGCCCTTGTTGCGGAATTATTAAAAAAATTCCCATCTGAAAACGCTGATGGCAGAGGTCACAGTTCGTTAGACAACCAAGGAGTACAGACGAGAGAGACACAACTCCAATCCAGCAGAGGCAGGGGAACACTGTCAAAGTTCTGGGACAGTTTTCTCAGACCCTCCCATCTTACAGGCCGTGAGGCGCGGGATACTCTCACAAGGCGTGCAAAGTTTGGGAAGATGCTGAGGGAGTACCTTGTCGACCATATCAACATCCTCCGTGATCCCTCTGTGCCTTATAATTACTGGGTATCCAAGCTGGACACGTGGAATGAACTTGCTCTCTACGCCTTGGAGGTTCTAGCCTGCCCTGCCATTAGCATTTAGTCAGAGCGGGTTTTTAATGCCGCAGGTGGAATTATAAGTGATAGGCGCATCTGCCTGTCAACTGAAAATGCTGACAGGCTGACTCTTATAAAAATGAACAAGGGCTGGATTGGGCCAAACTTCTCAACACCACCGAATGATAGCAGCGTAACCTAAACCCAAAAACAGTGTCTTTTTTTGGGAGGTGTAATTCTATTCCCATGCACCTCTGTCTTCACACCCAGACATGGGTATGCGCTTCCTGATTTTGTCTATTTGCTCTTGTCCTCCTCCTTCTCCTCATCCTCCATCACCATATCATTCACCACCATATCTACCACATCACCTCCTCTACATTTCTTGCAAGGGGCATTGGAGTTCCTCCAAATTTTTGGCAGCTTTTGCATTCACTGCATAGGCAAACACTATGGGAGACCCACTTCCTAATAATGGGAACATTGTTTTTGGGAGGCTCTCCGACCTCTACGTCTTTTCCAAGGAGCATTGAAGTACCTCCAAATTTTTGGCAACTTTTGCATTCACTGCATAGGCAAACACGATGGGAGACCCACTTCCTAATAATGGGATCATTGTTTTTAGAAGACTCTCTGACCTCTACGTCTCTTCCAAGGTACATTCGAGTGCCTCCAAATTTTTGGCAGCCCTTGCAGTCACTGCATACGCAATAATAGTATAGGAGACCCACTCGTTAATAATGGGAACAACAAAGCATAGCTGTCTGATGGCTCTCTAACAATAGCGAGGGCCAACTGCTGGCCCTTTCAGAATAGTAAGGGCTGCCTGATGGCCCTATAAAAATAGGCTTTGTGACTTTCAGAGTCCCACCATCATAAATGAAACAGGATGTGTCTGATGATATGTCACACACCACATGGCCAGATAAGGTTGTAAAATGTTAAAATTACATTTCCCAGTGAATGCATTTGTCTTGGTTGAAAGCAATGCAAAAGTGCAAAAACGCATCAAAAACGCTACGTGTGAACATAGCCCAAGGTGTGGAGGAGCATTTTGGTTTTTGTATATTTATTCTGCTTTATATAGAAGTCATTACCCTGGAAAGGATGTTCCTTAACATATTTCCCAGGAAAATCCATTTTGGTTTTATTTTTGTATGTTTTATTGTGAGTCTGTAAAAGTGGCGTAATACCTTTGACAATGTTGTTGACAGCATTGACCTGGGAGTCAGAAATGCTTCCAGGGGTCATCCTCATGCTGTTCCCATGTCATTTGAGCACTGTTCCCATCGATTTGGACAATTTTTAGGCCCTCTGCAGACCGCCGGGAGGAGCCAACTGAAAAATGCTCGAGTTTCCCATAGACTTACATTGGGCTCGTTGCTCGGGTCAAGCACCCGAGCATTCCAATTTGCTCGACCCGAGCATCGAGCACCCGAACATTTTAGTGCTCAACCATCACTATTAAGCATGTATCTAGCAGACAATTGACTATAAAAGATCATTACTTAAAGCGCACCTGTCAGCAAGATTGTACTTAGTAAACCACATACACTGCCAGGTGGGCGCCGTTACACTGAGTAAACTGATACTTTTGTTGATGAAATCCGTCCTGTGGTTCTTTTATAATCTTCTATAATAATCTTTATTTTCATTTCTGCCATAATGAGAGGCCTTTGGGGATACTGTAATTTCTGTGCCAAAGTGTAATTTACATGTCCAAAAAAAGCTGTCGTCGCCCACGCATGTACAGTAGCATCATTCAGTTGCCGAGAGATCCTACTGTGCACGCGCAAGTGATAGATGCTTCTGCGCATGTGTGGGAGCCATTTTGCTAAAGGAAAAATAAATTTGCCTGCCGCAATATGGCCCCCGCTGTCCACGCTTTTGCAGTAGCATTTCTTAATTGTCGAGAGATACTACTGCGCATGCGCGGTGCCATATTGCTGAACCCAAAATATATTTCCAAAAGCAAAATGGTGCCCGCGCGTGCACAGTAAGGCAGTGGCAGGCGCAATTTTGGGGCATGTAAATTTCACTTTGGAACAGAAATTACAAAGGCAGTATTTAAAATAGTAGACAGGTCACTGAAAGCACAGTGACCTGTCAGAGGACAGAGATAGGAATACATAATGAGAGCACCAGTTACAGCCCCTCCCCAAAGGACCGCCCCGATGCATGAGCATCTCATTATGGCAGAAATGAAAATAAAGATTATAAAAGAACCACTGGATGGATTTCATCAACAAAGGTATCATTTTACTCAGTGTAATGTCGCCCACCTGGCAGTGTATGTGATTTACCAAGCACAATCCCGCTGACAGGTGCACTTTAACAATGAAAACCTCTTCCCATTTCAGGCTGTCAGCAATGGCACCACATGAAAGAGAAATGTCACAAAACCAGAGAAAGAAAATAATTTCTTTACACAAGAAAGGTGAAAACTACAAGACAATCAGCACAGCTTTACCTATCAGAGTACTGCAGCAAAATTTATATAAAAATTTAACAAAGATGGAACTGCAACCATCTCACAGAGACATTCAAGCTGACCATGAAGTTAACAATTAAATAGGAATGTCTTCTGATAAGAAAGGTTGAAGAAAAATGACATACAATTTAACTGCAGATAGCTAAAGAAGTAAAAAGACAAACTGGGGTGAGTGGTTACTGTGATACAATACTGTATACACTGCAGAGGAATGGCATACATGGGTGTCGACCACAAAGGGACTCTCTCCTAAAGACCATGCACAAAAAAAGCCAGCCTAGAATATGCTATGGCCCACACTGAAAATTATGAAGACTGCTGGGACTTTATACTCTGGATTAATGAGACCAAGTAACTTATGGCTTCAAAACTAAATGGCGTTGCAATGGCAAGGAGTACAAAGAAAAACGCATGGTGCCTACAGTGAAACATGGTGGCAATGTCCCTATGTGCGGCTGCATGAGTGCTGCTGGTGTTGGTAAACTACATTTCATTGATTGTTTCATGAATTCACAGATGTACTGCTCTATATAGTAAGGGAAGATACTGCCATCACTCTGTGCCCTTTCCAACATATAAGGTGAGTGCCTTTTAAAACATGAAAATGATTCAAAACACATATCTATGGCCACTGTTACATTTCTGAAGGACAGGATGAAAGTGATTTAGTGGCCAAGTACAATATGTTTCCAGATCTGAATCAAATCGAATACCTATGGGAAATTCTGAAGAGACAAGTTTAGCATCACTCTCCATCCAGCATCCAGTTAATAGTCTAATTTGTCATTGAATCCTCTTTGATGGCAGGGTTTGTAAGCCGTATCTCTGCTCTCCTAAATAATCTACTCACCTGATTTAAGAACATGTACTATTCCAGCTCAAAGTGAGTTGATTTTCATTTATGGACTATGGAATGATTTATGATCACATCAAAGTTTACTAATTTAGCCAGAGTTACATTACATAGGAGACTTAGGATGTATGTTGGATAACATGAAATAGCCCCCCGAGGAAGCCACGCGAAACGCGCGTCGGGGCTTGTAGCACGGCTTTGTGGCTACCCTTGTCCCCATGGGTGAGTTTTTAGGTTTGGATCCCGTTTACTTTTGGGATCATGTGACTTCTCCTGGTGTGTATTACACTATTTAGCCTGCTAGTCCTTCTTTTTACCGGTATTTTTTGGACTTATACATGGACGCTGTCACTACATCTATAGGTACTAGCCTAGTTACTTTATGGATCATTTATTGACCAATGTATTTCTGTACTTAACCCTTTGGGGGACCCACTAATCTATAGCCGTGGCTGCTATGTGTGTATTCCGACCCTGCCTTGATCTTCTCTCTTAGTGTCACATGATTTTTTATCTATTTCTCTATTTAATAAAATGTTATTTTAAATACACTTATATTTCTTTGTATTTCTTATAGGGTGTCTTACTCCTATTCTCTCTAGGTCTAATATTTATGCAGGAGTACCTTATCTTGACTTATTATGAAATTGTACCATGTTGTTCGGTTCTTGTTTCATAACATGAAATATGTAGGCTATGTGACTCTCACATGTACAATCCTATTCGGTTATTCCATGGATGTACTACACAGGACTAATCCATAAGCAATACCATTCAACTGTGCAGAAACAAGGGTCTACAGGACTGGCACTGATATGTTAGGATAAACAGTGAATGCAGTGTACCATAGAATAAATTATAATGTTCCCACTTCCTAGAGACCTTCAGAAAAATAACCTGTGGATGATTTACCATTGTCTGCCTCGAACATCCACTACTGATGGCCAAAATATTCTATCCTGTGTTTTAAGATAATGTGTTTTTTGGTTTTCAAGGAAACAGCTAAATGTTATAAGGGTGCAATTCTAACATATCTTTAACCAAAATAGACTGTTTCTGTACTTTACCTTTCAGATAAATTTCTGGATCATAACTTTGGAGAACATACATATGATATACAGATGTGTTAGAAGAACCCATCATTAAAAGTGGAAAAAATACAAAGACATTATGTTAATTATGGTTTGAAGGTAGGCCATGGATTATGTTGGACAATATATAGTCATATAAATTTCTTCTTTTGAATAAATCATCTGTTAATAAAAGACTTCTTCATTATTTGTATCTTTACATTTTTAATACACATCTTAGATGCTTAGGTCAAGTCAGCTTTAGCCAGCACATTTATGCCATCTGTGTATTTAGGATAAAGTAATCTGTTTGAAATTTGCATTTAAAAGAACATTTACAAATATTATAAAATTTTCTTCCTGTTTTTCTATGGAAAAAAATCTTAACTCCACATGTAGAAGTTGGCATCACTTTTATTACAACTAAGGATTTTTGTAAGAGGTTAACTTTTTCATTCATCTCCCTGTTCTATTTTTTTTATATATCTATCTATCTACACATGTGGTCAAAATTGTTGGTACCCCTTGTTTAATGAAAGAAAAATCCACAATATTCACAGAAATAACTTGAATCTGACAAACGCAATAATAAATTAAAAATCTATGAAAATGAACAAATGAAAGTCAGACATTGCTTTTCAACCCCGCTTTCACAGAATTTTTTTTAAAATTAAACTCATGAAATAGGCCTACACAGAAATGATGGTACCCCTGAAAAAAATGTGACAAAAGGGACATGTTTAATCAAGTTGTGTCTACTAATTAGCATCACAGGTGTCTACAATCTTGTAATCAGTCAGTGAGCCTGTATATAGGGCTACAGATATTCACTGTGCTGTTTGGTGACATGGTGTGTACCACACTCAATATGTACCAGAGGAAGCAAAGGAAAGAGTTGTCTCAGGAGATTAGAAAGAAAATTATAGACAAGCATGTTAAAGGTAAAGGTTATAAGACCATCTCCAAGCAGCTTGATGTTCCTGTGACTACAGTTGCACATATTATTCAGAAATGTAAGATCCATGGGACTGTAGCCAACCGCCCTGGACGTGGCTGCAGGAGGAAAATTGATGACAAATCAAAGAGACGGATAATATGAATGGTAACAAAAGAGCCCAAGATATCTTCTAAAGAGATTAAAGGTGAACTTCAAGCTCAAGGAACATCAGTGTCAGATCGCACCGTCCGTCGTTGTTTGATCCAAAGTGGACTTCATGGGAGACGACCAAGGAGAACACCATTGTTTAAATAAAATCATAAAAAAGCAAGACTGGAATTTGCTAAACTACACGTTGACAAACCACAAAGCTTCTGGGAGAATGTCCTATGGACAGATGAGACAAAAATTGAAGTTTTTGGCAAGGCACATCAGCTCTATGTTCACAGATAGAAAAATGAAGCATATCAAGAAAAGAACACTGTCCCTACTGTGAAACATGGAGGAGGCTCTGTTATATTCTGGGGCTGCTTTGCTGCATCTGGCACAGGGTGTCTTGAATCTGTGCATGGTACAATCAAATCTCAAGACTATCAAGGGATTCTAATGAGAAATGTGCTGCAAAGTGTCAGAAAGCTTGGTCTCAGTCGTAGGTCATGGGTCTTGCAACAGGATAATGACCCAAAACACACAGCTAAAAACACCCAAGAATGGCTATGTGGAAAACATTGAACTGTTCTGAAGTGGCCTTCTATGAGCCCTGACCTAAATCCTATTGAGCATCTTTGGAAAGAGCTGAAACATTCCGTCTGCAAAAAGGGAACCTTCAAACACGAGACAACTAGAGCAGTTTGCTCATGAGGAGTGGGCCAAAATACCTGTTGAGAGGTGCAGAAGTCTCATTGACAGTTACAGGAATTGTTTGATTGCAGTGACTGCCTCAAAAGGTTGTTCAACAAAATATTTAGTTAAGCGTACCATCATTTCTGTCCAGGCCTATTTCATGAGTTTAATTTTTAAAAAAATTCCGTAAAAGCAGGGTTGAAAAGCAATGTCTGACTTTCATTTGTTTATTTTCATAGATTTTTAATTTATTGTTACTTTTGTCAGATTCAAGTTATTTCTGTGACCATTGTGGGTTTTTCTTTCATTAAACGAGGGGTACTAACAATTTTGACCACATGTGTATCTACTATCTTTTTCTTTCATCTCTCTATTCCTACATTTCCTCTTTCATATCTGTCTACCTATCTATCTGTGGTTTACTGTGAGCAGGGCCGGCTCCAGGTTTTGTGGGCCCTGGGCGAAAGAGTCTCAGCGGGCCCCTTTAACACATACCACGATTCATGATGCATAGACACTGCAGAGAAATATATATATAGTACAAGGGCAAAGATTTCACTTCTTACATTACATGAGCGATAACTATTGTAAATTCTATAATAGCTCAGAAACTGGCGAATCCTCTCAGCGCACAGTGCAGACCAGACAGTATAGTCCTCCATACAGTATTATGGGCCCCATATATTGCTCCATGCAGAATAATGGACCCCATATAACGCTCCATACAGGATACTGGCCCCCATATAACACTCCATAGAGGATACTGGCCCCCATATAACGCTCCATAGAGGATACTGGTCCCCATATAACGCTCCATACAGAATACTGGCCCTCACATAATGCCCCATGCAGGATGTCACCCCCCCATATAATGCCCCATGAAGGATGTCATCACCCCCCCCATATAATGCCCCATGCAGGATGTCATCACACCCCCACATATAATGCCCCATGCAGGATGTCATCACCCCGCCATATAATGACCCATGCAGGATTTCACCCCCCATATTATGCCATTATGCCCCATGCAGGATGTCACCCCCCCATATAATGCCCCATGCAGGATGTCATCCCTCCCACCATATAATGCCCCATGCAGGATGTCATCCCCCCATATAATGCCCCATGCAGGATGTCATCCCTCCCGCCCCATATAATGCCCTATGCAGGATGTCATCCCTCCTCTTCCCCATATAATGTCCCATGCAGGATGTCATCCCTCTTCCTCCCCATATAATTCCCCATGCAGGATGTCATACCTCCTTCTCCCCATATAATGCCCCATTCAGGATGTCATCCCTCCCCCCCATATAATGCCCCATGCAGAATGTCATCCCTCCCCCCCTCATATAATGCCCCATGCAGGATGTCATCCCCCCCCCCATATAATGCCCCATGCCTCCATACATATAAAAAAAAAATCTAATTCTCACCTCACTTCTCACCTGCTGCCACTGATGCTGACTCCTCAGCGTTGCCGGCGTCTTCCCGCTCTGCGCTGTGACGGCTCAGGAGAGAGCGGGTATAAAGACGTCACCACGTCCTTTGACCTGAGACATCACAGTGCAGCAGCCGCGGAGGAGACAGGACCTGCTGCGGAGGCACCGGGAGAGGTAAGTATTGTGCCGCCGGCTGCCGGGGCCCTGAGCAAGCGGGGGTGGCAGGCGCAAGCACTGGCACCGGCACCGCACCGCTCACGGGTCCCATAGCACGCCGGGGTGCCTGACGGTGAGTAGGCCCCCCCGCCTGCTCAGGGCCCCGGCACTTGCCCGGGTGTGCCAGGTGCTGACGCCGGCCCCAACTGTGAGGCCTAGACCAGCAGCGACAGAAAGTACATATATAGTAAAAGAAAGATGTTAAATTGCTCCAGGCACTCAAACAAAATGTAGATTCAGTCTAGAAGTAGGGTAAAAGATGTTATTTTATTCTTACACGCTCCCTTTCATCAGCCCAAAAACAAATAATCTGATGAAGGGGAGCAGAATTCATAACCTTTTAAGATGCTGTATGAATAAAATAGCATCTTGTACCTTACCTGTGGACTAACTCTATTGTTATGCACAGTGTCGGACTGGGGTGCCAAGGGCCCACCAGTAACCAACTCCAGGGCCCCACTTTTCAGCTACATGCAAATGTGACATTGATCAATCACCAATTTATATAGCATTTAACTGGGTAAATTTTTAAATGAATAAGTTGCTGCATTTGTCTGTACACAGTGATTCAAGTACATAGTGCCAAATGCTGCTCATATAAGAGGGGGGTAGCCCACTCCTGCAAAGCATCCCACCGGAGGATTCTCCTGTTTTACTGTAGGCCAGTCCAAGCCTGGTTATGCACATGTGGTAATAAATATGGGGATAAAAGATCTAACTAAGAAAAAACTGCACAAACCCCACTCGGTTCCTGTACAGACTATAGCATCCAGTAACACAGGTCCTAGCAGCTTCAGCGCGACCTGGATGAAACCTAAAGATAAAGATAAAATTGAGAAAACAACTCAGACTTGGCTCACTAAAAGGCCACCGAGTGTATCATGTATCTCCTAAGGAGTGCAGCATTAAGAAAGAAACCCCAGCAGTAAACTTATCTGACTTGCCTAGATACTCAGAAGTAGGACTAGAACTCCAAGCAGAATCCACTATAGACTATCACCATCAGGGAGTAGGTTTAAATAGCAGCACCTGCAGTGTGATAGGGCAGGCTAGATAACAAATGACAAACAGTTGTTGTATGAAAAGAATGGACAAAGGCAAAAGGTACCGTTTTCTTCGGACTATAAGACACACCCGACCATAAGACGCACCTAGGTTTTAGATGAGGAAAATAGAAAAACACACTGAAACTGCTGATACTGTTATAGGGGTAATGTTCCCTAATTCTGTTAATATCCCCCATCCTGGTATATATGGCCCCTCCTTCCTGTTATACGTGGCCCTCATCCCCATCCTGATATGCATGGCACCCCAATCCCCCATCCTGGTATGCATAGCCCCCTCTTCCCTCTTTCAGGTATATATGGCACCCTTTATCCTGTTATGTAGAGCCCCCTCACACCCATCCTGGTATGTATGGCACCTTCATCCATCTTCCTAGTATGTATGGCACTCTTCATGCCTGTATGTATAGCCCCCCTCATCCTGGTATGTATGTGTGACACCCCAGGGGTCCAGTTGCCACAGTGGCATTTCCTCCCTCACAAGAGGTGATGCCATGCCTGGAAGCAAGCAGGGGTCCCCTAATTAGGTTTTGCTAAGCATGCAACACTTCCTGGCTCCAGACCAGCAAGGGGAGCTCCTCCCCTTGGCAACTTGGATCTGGGGGCGGGGTTAGTTAGACTTAGTGTGGGGAGTTGAAGTGAGGACATCGACGAGAGAGGAGCTGGGGAGTGGAGCTGCGCGGCAGTTCACCCCAGAAGGAACCAACACAGAGGAACCGGACACGGGAGTCCGAGGCTGTGGGGCACAGAAGGCCCAGCAGCAGAAACCGGAGGGCAGGAGACTGCAGGTCTCCTGGTCCCATCAGACGCCCGGAGGCTCAGCAGCACCGCAGGGCTCAGCACCGCCACGTGGGAGCGACACATCAGCAAGGCCCGAGCTGCCTGCCATACGGGTGAGCACAAAGACGTTGCACTCAGGGACGAGGGCCACCGCACAGCTACAAGCAGCAGGGCCAAAGAGATTAGTGGAAAGGGAAGGCCTCCAACTTCACCTGGTGAGGTGGATTCCTTACTTGCTTCCAGGCTGCCCGGACTTCCACTTCTAGCCAGTACCCTAGTCCCGGTTTGCCTAATCACCGCCAGTAAAGATAAGAGGAAACCGCCATTAAGTTGTGGACTGATTATTGCCGCGCCATCAACCCCTGCACTACAACGCCCAGCATCACCTATAACATCTACACTGCCCTGGAGCTAAGCTCTACCTGTGGAGAGCCACACCAGCTTTGCTGCACTAACATCAGCTCCAGAGGACCTGCTCCACAGCGACGGCTCCCTTTAGCCGCATACCACAGGTGGCGTTACGAACTTTGTACATAAAAACTATAAAATCCCCTTTTTACTGACCGTCCTGGGTCACCGCCACTGTGACGTCTCCCCTAGCAATGACCGGCCCGGCACCGAGTACCCCACGGCCCAGCGGGCGCGTCATATGGACCCTTCATCCCGGTATGTTTGGCCCCCTTCATCCTTGTATGTATGGCCCCCCTCATGCCTCTTCCCTTTATGTATGGCCCCCCTCATGCCTCATCCCTGTATTTATGGCCCCCCTCATGCCTCATCCCTGTATTTATGGCCCCCTTCATGCCTCATCCCTGTATGTATGGCCCCACTCATGCCTCATCCCTGTACGTATGCCCCCCTTCATCCCTGTATGCATGGCATAGAGTCCCAGCGTGGGGAGCAGTGACTATTCCGGCACAGAGCATGACACAGTGCTGGAGGACAAAGGAGGTAAGTATGAAAGATTATTTTCTTTCTGTGCAGCGTGAGGGTGATCAGGGGATGCCAAGCATGCCAGGATGAGGGGGCCATACATACAGGGATGAAGGGGGCCATGCATACCAAGATGAGGGGGCCATGCATACCAGGATGAGGGGGCCATGCATACCGGGATGAGGGGGGCCATACATACAGGGTGCCATACTTACCAGGAGCTGCGCTGCAGTCACAGTGTGCTGGTTATTAAAGAAAATTAATATTCACTAATCCCCAGGCAGTGAATATTCATTTTCTTTAGTAGCGGGCACAGTGTAGGTTGCAGCAGGCTGCTGCCTCCTGTGCACCGCCACTCCGCCACTGTCGCTTTCCCATCATCCCCCACCACCCAAAGCCACAGTATTTTACAGTATGTATATTGGACTATAAGACGCACCCCCCACTTTCCTCCAAAATTTTGGAGGAAAAAAGTGCGTCTTATAGTCCGAAAAATACAGTAATTACCACCTGGACAGCAACAGAACCTGCTGTGGCTCAGTGGACAGAGACAACAGAAGAGCACAGGACCGCCGGATCGAATCTATGATATATAAATTGGAATTTGCAAGATTTTTTCCAGGAAATTCAATTCGCAAAAAATTATTTTCCACAAAATGAATGTCCTTCCAGACCCCAGAGCATAATAAACATAAGATATACTGTATACAAAAAAAAATACTTATACTCACTAGTGATGAGCGAGCATACTCGCAAGTACTCAGTACTCGCCTGAGCATCTCAGTAGTCGAGATGCTCGGAGCTCGTCGAGTACTTGCGAGCTGCTCGGTTCCCCTCACTGCATGTTTGGCGCTCTTTAGAGCGCCAATCAACATGCAGGGATTGCCTGTCACTCATTGTAATGCCGCAGCCATGGTGGTTGTGGCATTACATTGATTGGCTGGCCGCACAGCGTCATCAGGTCTATATCAGAGCTGGCGTCGCTGTGCTCGTCACAGTCACTCCAGAATTAGGCAGAGTAGGGAGAGGTGCTGCTGCGTCAGGGAGAGATTTGCTTCTGTATTAGGTAGTGTAGGGATACAAAACGTACATTGCACATATCCATCTTAACAAACAGTCCTTCTAAGGACTAATCCATCTGCAGAGATATCAGGCAGGCAGGGTATATAGACAGACAGTGTATATAGCAGACTGCAGTGCATATAGCACAAGAGGCTCCATTTCAATTCTGCCTTCTGCTGCTGTTAGATATTTCTATACAAAGGCCCAGGTCTCAGGGGCCAGGAATACTTTTTTTTTGGATCTTAATCCTCATTATTTGCTTTAAAACCAATCCAGAGAACACAGTTTTTCTGTGCCATTTGCTTGTTGGCACCGCAGAATACAGCCAGGTGCTTTCCATATTACAGCGCTAGAAATCCAGCTATTTAAAACTGTGATTTCTCCGTCACACGGATCACATATACGTTGTCAGAAAATACTGCCATTTCTGGCCTTCATTAAAAATTTCTTTCATTGTGTCAGTGAAGCAATTCACACCAGTTTGTTGTTCAAACTAGCTACCTACAGGCCAGGTATTTAAAATTCTGTTTTCTCCGTCACATGGATCACATATAAATTCGCTCCAAACTCAGTCATTTGTAGTGAGCGTGGAAGATACTGTCCTCCATTTAAAATGGGCAAGGCAAGTGGCAAGGGACGGGGAACTGGACGTGATGGTGATGGTGCATGCAGAGGCCGAGGACAAGGCCGTGGGCAAGCTGAAATTGTGCCGCAACAAACACCCACATCTTCTCACCCGTCCTTCCGGTCCCAATTCCTAGGTGACCGCAGCACACCACTATTGAACCCAGAGCAGTGTTAAAAGGTTGTTGGTTGGATAGCGGATAATGCTTCCAGTCACTTAGCCACCACCACCACCCTGTCTTCCACACGGTCAAGTCTCAGTAGCCGTGAGTCTGGACTGCATATTCCTCACCCTGATCCTCCTTCCTCCCACCATGCCGAGTCCCCGGAGACAATGGATCCCACACTTGGACACTCTGAAGAGATGTTCATTTTTCCATTTATAGATTCGGGCCTCTCACCCGGTCCACTTGAAGCGGGGCAAGAGGAGATCGCATGTAACGATGCCCAAATATTTGAGCAGCCACGGTCACACGAAGGCGACGGTGGGAAAGTGTCACAAGAGGTGGACGATGATGAGACACAATTGCCAGAAAGTTAGGAGGAGGACCAGGGTGCGGAAGTGGAAGACGAGGTGGTGGATGATATAGTGACTGACCCAACCTGGCAGGAGGAGATGCAGAGCGAGGAGAGCAGCACACAGGGGGAGGGAGGTAGAGCACCCCAACAGGCAGGAAGAAGCAGTGTGGTGGCCGCAGACAGAAGGAAGGCAACCGTTCCCTGTAGCACCAACACAAAGCAAGTTGCCAGTACAACTATTAGGTCTTCCTGAGTCTGGTTGTTTTTTAACCCCTTTACCCCCACGGTTGCACGTTAATGACCAGCCAATTTTTACAATCCTGACCACTGTCACTTTATGAGGTAATTACTCTGGAACGCTTCAACAGATCCCCCTGATTCTGAGACGTTTTTTTCGTGACATATTGTACTTCATGATTGTGGTAAAATTTCTTCGATATCACTTGCGTTTATTTGTGAAAAAAATGGAAATTTGGCGAAAATTTTGAAAATTTTGCAATTTTCAAAATTTGAATTTTTATGCCCTTAAATCAGAGAGATATGTCACACAAAAGAGTTAATAAATAACATTTCCCACATGTCTACTTTAGATCAGCACAATTTTGGAACCAAAATTTTTTTTGTTAGGGAGCTATAAGGGTTAAAATTTGACCAGCGATTTCTCATTTTTCCAACAAAATTTACAAAACCATTTTTTAGGGACCACATCACATTTGAAGTCACTTTGAGAGGTCTTTATGACAGAAAATACCCAAAAATGACACCATTCTAAAAACTGCACCCCTCAAGGTGCTCAAAACCACATTCAAGAAGTTTATTAACCCTTCAGGTGCTTCACAGGAATTTTTGGAATGTGGAAGAAAAAAATGAACATTTAACTTTTTTCACAAAAATGTTACTTTAGACCCAATCTTTTTATTTTTGCAGGGGTAACAGGAAAAAATGGACCCGAAAATTTGTTGTGCAATTTCCCCTGGGCACGCAGATACCCCATATGTGGGGAAAAAACACTGTTTGGGCGCACGGCAGGGCTCGGAAGGGAAGGAGCGCCATTTGACTTTTTGATTGTAAAATTTGCTTGAATAATTAGCGGACGCCATGTTGCATTTGGAGACCCCTGATGTGCCTAAACAGTGGAAATCACCCACAAGTGACCCCATTTTGGAAACTAGACCCCCCAAGGCACCTATCTTGATGCATAGTGAGAACTTGGAACCCCTAGGTGCTTCACAAATTGATTCGTAAAAGTGAAAAAGTATTTTTTTTCCACTTTTTCATTTTTACGAATCAATTTGTGAAGCACCTGAGGGTTCCAAGTGCTCACTATGCATCTAGATTGGTGCCTTGGGGGTCTAGTTTCCAAAATTGGGTCACTTGTGGGGGAGCTCCACTGTTTAGGCACATCAGGGGCTCTCCAAACGCGACATGGTGTCCGCTAACAAATTGAATGGAAAATTGGCTCAAATTGTTAGCGGACACCATGTTGCGTTTGGAGAGCCCCTGTGTGCCTAAACATTGGAGCTCCCCCACAAGTGATCCCATTTTGGAAACTATACCCCTCAAGTATTTTATTAAGGGGTATAGTGAACATTTTGAACCCAGAGGTATGACACAGAATTTGATAACATTAGGTCATCATGTTGAACAAGTTGTCATTACTCTTGAGCGCAAGTGCTCGCTACTTGAGTTTGCATCGGGTACTCAGGTATGCACCATGTATCACGGGTGCTTAAGTGAAATGCTTGAGTCCCCGCCCGCATGTTTCACGGTTATTAGACACCCCAAAAAAACCATGCGGGGATTGCTCATGCATGGCAGGCAATCCCCGTGAGGTTTTTTTGGCCGCGAAGCATATGGGGCGGAAACTCGAGCACCCGCGATACTCGGTGCATACCGATGCAAACTCAAGCAGCGAGCACTTGCGCTCAACACTAGTTGCCATATCGTCATCTTTTTTTTTTACTTTGGAAAAAAACAAACAACCCCAACCCTAACATTAGCACAACCCCAACCCCAGCCCTAGCGTTTATTTTTTACGCCGTTCCTCGTGCGGTATAAGTGATGAGATTACTTTATTCTTCGGGTCGGTGCGATTACAGCGATACCAGAATCATATCGGGTTTTTATGATTGACAGCTGTCACACACTAAAAGACACATATTTTGTAAAATCTAGTTTTTGCATCGCCATATTTTGGCTGACAGAGTCATGTGATGGCTTGTTTTTTGCGGGATGAGTTGACGTTTTTATTGGTGCCATTTTCAGGCACGTGACATTTTTTGATCGCTTTCTATTCCTATTTTTGGGAGGCAGAATAAACAAAAACCAACAATTCATGAATTGTGTTTTTTTACATTTTTTTATTCTGCTCCGGGTGTGGTAAAATTGATAAGGTAGCTTTATTCTTCGGGTCAGTACGTTTACAGCGGTACCACATTTATATTGATTTTTATGTTTTGGCGCTTTTACACAGTAAAAGCTATTTTATAGAAAAAATTATTCTTTTGCATCGCTTTATTCCGAGAGCTGTAACTTTTTGATTTTTCAGATGATGGAGCTGTGTCATGGTTTGTTTTTTGCGGGACGAGATGACGTTTTCAGCGGTACCATTTTTATTTATATTCGTCTTTTTGATTGCGTGTTATTCCATTTTTTGTTTGGCAGTATGATGATAAAGCATTGTTTTTTGCTTTGTTTTTTATTTTTATTTTTTACCGTATTCACTGAAGGGGTTAACTAGTGGAACAGTTTTATAGGCCAGGTCGTTATGGACGCGGCGATACCAAATATGTGTACTTTTATTGTTTTTTTTTTTGGTCAATAATATTTATTGATGGCTACATTATATTTTTATTTTTAGTGGATTATTTTTTTTATTTTTTTTTTTATATTTTTACAATTTTTTTTTTTTTCACTTTTTGGGAGTTTTTTTACTTTTTTATTTTGTCCCACTATGGGACTTTCTGTTTTTTTATTCTGATCGCCTGCACAGCATAGGGATGGAGCACCATCCCTGTGCCATGCAGGCAGTCAGCGCTGGACAGGGAGAAGATAGTTTGGAGATGCACTGCGCATGTCCAAACAATCTTCCTGCTGTCTGGTGACCCGGATGTTGTCATGACGACATTGGGTCGTCATGGCAACACCCGGGAAGCCACGGCAGACAGCGCTGGAGGCTGGAAGAGGAGGTGAGTATACAGATCACCTCCCCTTGCCACCGCAATGCTGCGATTGACCTCGATCGCAGCATTGCAGGGGTTAATGTGCTGGGAGCGGTGCGGGACCGCTCCCTGCACATAGTACCGGGTGTCAGCTGTGACAATCAGCTGACACCCGGCGGCGATCGCGCCCGCACAGCCAGTGTGCGTGGGTGATCGCCATGACGTACTAATACGGGTCAGGCTCTTAAAGCAAAGGCAAAACGACCAGCCTGACCACCACCAGCATGATCATGCATATGGCAGCAAAGCACCCGACTTTGAGGGCCGAACCCCAGGGTCCAGGAACAGTGTCTGCGGGTGGCACCATTGCTTCTTCTGCTGTCGTGCATGCAAGCCAATCCCCTATCCATGGTGCATGCGAAGATGCCTTCCGCCCTGCACCTGTCGTTGCACACTCTCAAGTAGCAGCATCAGGAAGCACATCCACGTCCTTGTCCCAGCGCAGAGTTCAGTTGTCCATACCCCAGTCCTTGGAACGCAAGCACAAATACGCAGCCAACGCCCCACAGGCCACACTACTAAATTCTCACATTTCATGATTGCTTGTGCTCGAAATGTTGCCTTTTTGGCTCGTGGAGACGGAAGCATTCCGCACTTGAAGGCGGCGGCGGTCCCTCGGTACTCAGTCCCCAGCCGCCACTATTTCTCCCGGAGTGCCGTCCCCGCATTACACAAGCACGTGTCCAAAAACATTAGCCGTGCCCTCAACAACACAGTTACTGGGAAAGTTCACCTAACCACGGACATGTGGACAAGTGCTTGTGGCCAGGGACGGTACATCTCGCTGACGGCACACTGGGTTAACATAGTGGAAGCCGGGACCCAGTCGGACGTTGGGACGGAACACGTCCTCCCGACGCCAAGGATTGCGGGCCCTAGGTCAATCAGGTTTGCCCCCATGGTCTACAGCTCCTGCACCTCATCCTCCTCAGCCTCCTCCTCCTCTTCAGCCTCCATCTCCGAAATGACCACATCAGTCACAAGCTGGAAGCACTGCAGCGCTGCCTCGGCCAAGCCGCAACAGGCTGTGCTGAAGCTAATATACTTAGGTGACAAACCGCACAATGCTGAAGAGTTGTGGACAGCTCTGAAAGAGCAGGCAGATCTGTGGCTCACACCGCTGAACTTACAGCCAGGCATGGTCGTGTGTGACAATGGCCGGAACCTGGTGGAGGCTCTGAGGCGAGCTCACAAACGTACCATGCCTGGCCCATGTGCTTAACCTCGTGGTTCAGCGTTTTCTCAAATCCTACTGGGAGCTGCCGGATCTGCTTGTTAAAGTACGCCGCCTGTGTGCCCATTTTAGAAAGTCAGCTACAGCTTCCGCTGCCCTTGCCGTGTTTCAGCAGCGTTTGCCGCTTCCGGCTTACAGACTGGTGTGTGATGTCCCCACTGCAGATGTTGGGAAGGATTTGTGAGCAGAAGAGGGCAGTTGTGGAGTACCAGCATCAACAAGGCCGTCGGTATTCAGTTAAGACTCCACACATAAGACCTCAGGAGTGGACATGGATGTCAGACATATGTACCATCCTCTAAAACTTTGAGGACTCCACCGAGATGATGAGCGGCGATGAAGCCATAATTAGCGTCACCATCAGACTTCTCTGTCTTCTGAAACGCTCTCTGCTGAAAATCAAAGAGGATGCATTGCAAGCGGAGCATGATGAGATGGAGCAAGGAACCATAGAGGGTGATTACACACAGCCCAGCCTCATCTCACCCCAACGTGGATTGGGTCACAATGAGGAAGAGGAGGAGGAAGGACAGGAGCTAGTTTCATGCGCTATAGATGGTACTACCTGCACAGCTATCATACCACCTGTTCAGCGTGGATGGCCAGAGGACGGAAAGGAGGAGGAAGAGGATGAGGAGAGCATGGTCAGTCATCCTCTTGGTGAGGACACGGAAGTCTTGCCTGTCAGTAGTCTGGCACGCATGGCTGAGTTTATGTTACGCTGCCTTTCCCATGACCCTCGCGTTCTCAAATTTTGGGTGACAGTCATTACTGGTTGGTGACACTTCTAGACCCACGCTACAAGGAGAACTTTATATCTCTTATTCCAGAGGCGGACAAATCTACAAAAATGGGGCTGTATCAGAAGGCCCTTGTTGCGGAACTATTAAAAAAATTCCCATCTGAAAACTCTGGCGGCAGAGGGCATACTTCGCTAGACAACCAAGGAGTACAGGCGAGAGAGACACAACTTCAATCCAGCAGAGGCAGGGGAACACTGTCAAAGTTCTGGGAGAGTTTTCTCAGCCCCTCCCATCGCACAGGCCCTGATGCGCAGGGTACTATCACAAGGAGTGCAAAGTTTGGGAAGATGCTGAGGGAGTACCTTGCCGACCGTACCAACGTCCTCCGTGATTCCTCTGTGCCTTATAATTATTGGGCATCTAAGCTGGATACGTGGAATGAACTGGCTCTCTATGCCGTGGAGGTCCTGGTCTGCCCTTCCGTCAGTGTTTTCTCAGAGCAGGTTTTTAGTGCAGCTGGTGGAATTATAACTGATAAGCGCATCCGCCTGTCAACTGAAAATGCTAACTCTTATAAAAATGAACAAAGGCTGGATTGGGCCAGACTTCTCAACACCACCGAATGATAGCAGCGTAAGATAAACTCAAATCCGGTGTCTTTTCTTGGGAGGTGTATTCCCATGCACCTTTTCACACCCAGACATGGGTATGCGCTTCCTGATTTTGGCTGTTTGCTCTTGTCCTCCTCCACCACCATATCACCAGGGTGACCGTGGTCCGTGATGCAACACCCACATCATTTTTTTAGCGGGTGTTTATGATGCCCCTAAAAAATTTTTTTCATACAGTATGTTCATGTATACCCCCCAGGGGTAAATGTCTGTCAGCCCATACACATAGTGCATGGGCACTACAAGTATAGGAGTCCCGCTCCTTTCTAATGGGATAATTTTTTTTATGAGGCCCTCCGCCACGTCTCTTCCAAGGGGCATTGGAGTGCCTCACAATTTTTGGCAGCCCTTGCATTCACTGCATAGGCCAACACTATGGGAGACCCACTTCCTAATAATGGGAATATTTTTTTATGAGGCCCCCTACATCTCTTCCAAGGGGCATTGGAGTGCCTCCGAATTTTTGGCAACCCTTGCATTGACTGCATAGGCAAACACAATGGGAGACCCACTTCCTAATAATGGGAACATTGTTTTCAGGAGGCCCTCTGACCTCCACGTCTCTTCCAAGGGGCATTGGAGTGCCTCCAAATTTTTGGCAACCCTTGCATTCACTGCATAGGTAAACATAATGGGAGACCTACTTTCTAATTGTAACATACCTGGCGGCGTCCTTGCATAATGGTCCATCTCCCACTTTGCAAGAGCACGCACTTGATCTCCAGTCCAGTCTGCTAGCCTGGCTTCCCTCCATGCTGTCTGCTTGCCTCTGTTTCTGCTGCTTAAGGGCGGCGCCCGATCACTTCCTGCTTCTTGTAGCTGCTGCAGGCACACACCTTGTGCGTCCTCAGCCTATTGCTGTCTGTCACCTGGTATTTAACCCAGCTCCTCCCCGGAATCCATGCCTGAGCATTGTGTTCTGTCAGTTGGCGTCTAGTCACTGATGTGCCAGGTCCTGCCTATGTTTCCTGCCTTGCGGTATCAGTTCCCGTGTCTGAACTGTGTCCTGTCTGAACTATCTTCTAGCCTGTTGTCTTCTGCCTATCCTGGAGGCTGTATTTCCAGGCCAGTGTGAACACGCTCCTAGCCTGTTCGTTCCGCCTTCTAGGGGCCGCATACCTAGAACCGCTCCTGTATCTTGCTGCTGTGTCTGTTCTTGTCTGAATACTCTCCTAGCCTGTTACCTGTTTTTCTCTATGTCCGTACCTTCCCTTTTCCTGCAGAATCTGATCCTGTACCTAACTCCTACTCGTTGTCCCTGTACTCCCGTTTGTGAGTTTAGAGTCCACTCGCTAATTCATTGCAAGTATCTTGTGTGTACCTGGTTCTGCCTCTCCCTTCCAGTCTGTTCCATGTGAACAGAGCCCTGTCCCCTCTGCTCTGCCTTGCTCACCGCTCTGGCGGTTCTTGCCTGCTCTGCCTTGCTCACCGCTCCGGCAGTCTCGCTCTGCTCTGACCCTTTGCTCGCTGGTCCGGCAGTCTCGCTCTGCTCTGACCCTTTGCTCGCTGCTCCGGCAGTCTCGCTCTGCTCTGACCCTTTGCTCGCTGCTCCGGCAGTCTCGTTCTGCTCTGACCCTTTGCTCGCTGCTCCGGCAGTCTCGCTCTGCTCTGACCCTTTGCTCGCTGCTCCGGCAGTCTCGCTCTGCTCTGACCCTTTGCTCGCTCCTCCGGCAGTCTCGCTCTGCTCTGACCCTTTGCTCGCTCCTCCGACAGTCTCGCTCTGCTCTGACCCTTTGCTCGCTGCTCCGGCAGTCTCACTCTGCTCTGACCCTTTGCTCGCTGCTCCGGCAGTCTCATCCTGCTTCTCTCGCTCACCGTTCCAGGCGGCCTTGTCCTGCTGTTCTCTCGCTCACCGCTCCTGGCGGTCTCGTCTTGTTCTGCTCTTGCTCGCCGCTCTGGGTGGCCTCACTCTACTGTGTTTGTCCACCGCATCTGCGGTTCTGTTCCTGAGTCCCAGTCTGTACTGGGTCCTATCCACTCGGTGCTCCAACCTGTCGTACCTGCCAGTGCCTCCCTGCCTGCATACCAGTCGTGCTTACCAGCATCCGCCAGTCTGCATACCTGCCGTTTCTGCCTATACCCAGCAGTCTGTGTGCCAGCCTAACCTGCCTGTTCCTGTATTCCCCTGTGTGGGTCAACAGCCGTGTCTGGGGTCTGTCCTGGAGTAGCACCTGGTCCCTCTGCTCGGTTCCTCCTTGGTGCACCGGCATCGTATGCCGTCGTGCGACCCTGGTCGGATCGAGTGGATACTTAGTTACGCCCCTCCAGGCATTCACTCTCCGGCACGGTCCAGTGGAATCACTACATATAGCCCGGGCGTGTGCATTACAGCATGCTCAGGCCATGTTTCCCGTTGAGCCCCACGGCCTTCGCTCTCTGAGATGTTTTCCAGTGAATACGTGCATTAAAAATAAATAAATAATAAAACAAATTTTTTCTTTAGCTGAGTTCCAGGCGAATTTCGCACCCGTCCAGATGGATCTATCAGCACTCGTTCCTGCGGATCCGCCACGGTACTATGGGGATCCAAGACTGAGTCGTGCATTTGTGGAGCAATGCATGCTACACTTCACGTTCTACCCTCTTTGTTTTCCCACTGATCGGGCTAAGGTGGGATTCATGATGTCTTACCTAGCGGGTGATGCCTTGAATTGGATCACCCCCCTATGGGACGCACAGGATCCTATCGTCCTGGACATAATGGCCTTCCTGGTGGCCTTTCTAATGGTCTTCGATGACCCTAATCCGGAGGCTCCTGCTGAAGCTTCACTTCCCAATAACCCGGAGCAGCCCCGTTGGTTAATGTGTGTGGGTAGCGCACTAGTCCTCCTGCCCGAAGAGACTACTGCACACCCAGAATCCACACAGGATGACTACGCTCTCCGGAATACTTCTCCAAACCTCAAGAGGCAGTCCAGACGTGCTAGGCGTAGAGGCAAGCCGTCACGCCAGGGTCTGTCCTCCCAAAGACCTCCTGACCCCAACCTTGAAGTCCCTGCTGAAGCTTCACTTCCCTGTATCCCGGAGCAGCCCCGACGGGTAATGTGCGTGGGTAGCGCACCAGTTCTCCTGCCCGAAGAGACTTCTGCCCACCTAGAATCCACACAGGATGACTTCCTGCACCCGGTATCTGATGCTTCACCCACTTTAACCGGTGAGCCTGTCCAAGGGTACTCCGAAGCAGTGATTACCTCCGAGTCTGTGCATCTCTACTACCTGGCGGAGGACCCCCTGTTGCCTCCTGAATCCTCCGGGATACCACCTGATGACAAATGGAGAGAGACTTCCCTACACCCGGTAACTGATACTTCGTCCGCTCTGTCCTGTGAGCCTGACAATGGGTACCTCAAAGCGGTAGTTAACCCCGAGTCTCTACACCCCTCCGACCAGGCGGAGGACCTCCAGTTGTCTCTAGAACCCTTCGGGGTGCTACCTGATAGCGAATGGACAGGGACTCTCCTATACTCGGTACCTGATACCTCGCCCGCTTCTTCCAGCGAGTCCGACCTAGTGTACTCCGAAGCAGAGTTTACCCCCGAGTCTCTGCACTCTTCTGACCCGGCGGAGGACCCCCAGTTGTTTCCTGAATCCTCCGGGGTACCACCAGATAACAAAGAGACAGTGACTTTTCTACACCTTGTACCTGATACCTCGCCCATTTCATCCTGTGAGCTTGACAAGATGTACCCCGAAACAGAGGTTACCCCCGAGACTCTGCACCCCTCCAACCCGGCGGAGGACTTCCAGTTGTCTCCTGAACCCTCTGGGGTGCTACCTGATAATAAGTGGAGAGAGACTTCCTTGTGTGCTGTTCCTGGTACTCCACCCGTTTCGTCTGATGCTGAGGATGGCTGGATAGGAGGTAGCATCCTAGCTACTCAGATGAGACTAGTTTTTCCTGTGGACAGTGGAAGTGATCTCCTTGAAGTGAAGGATTGGCCCTCGAATTCCCTGCGGAACATTCTGGCAGGCCTGAAGAAGAGGGAGCGTAAGGGGGGGTACTGTAACATACCTGGCGGCGTCCTTGCATAGTGGTCCATATCTCACTGTGCAAGAGCGCGCACTTGATCTCCAGTCCAGTCTGCTAGCCTGGCTTCCCTCCATGCTGTCTGCTTGCCTCTGTTTCTGCTGCTTAAGGGCGGCGCCCGATCACTTCCTGCTTCTTGTAGCTGCTGCAGGCACACCCCTTGTGCGTCCTCAGCCTATTGCTGTCTGTCAACTGGTATTTAACCCAGCTCCTCCCTGGAATCCATGCCTGAGCATTGTGTTCTGTCAGTTGGCATCTAGTCACTGATGTGCCAGGTCCTGCCTATGTTTCCTGCCTTGCGGTATCAGTTCCCGTGTCTGAACTGTGTCCTGTCTGAACTATCTTCTAGCCTGTTGTCTTCTGCCTATCCTGGAGGCTGTATTTCCAGGCCAGTGTGAATATGCTCCTAGCCTGTTCTTTCCGCCTTCTAGGGGCCGCATACCTAGACCCGTTCCTGTATCTTGCCTGTTCCTGTCTGAACATGCTCCTAGCCTGTTCGTTCCGCCTTCTAGGGGCCGCATACCTAGAACCACTCCTGTATCTTGCTGCTGTGTCTGTTCTTGTCTGAATACTCTCCTAGCCTGTTACCTGTTTTTCTCTATGTCCGTACCTTCCCTTTTCCTGCAGAATCTGATCCTGTACCTAACTCCTACTCGTTGTCCCTGTACTCCCGTTTGTGAGTTTAGAGTCCACTCGCTACTTCATTGCAAGTATCTTGTGTGTACCTGGTTCTGCCTCTCCCTTCCAGTCTGTTCCATGTGAACAGAGCCCTGTCCCCTCTGCTCTGCCTTGCTCACCGCTCCGGCGGTTCTTGCCTGCTCTGCCTTGCTCACCGCTCTGGCAGTCTCGCTCTGCTCTGACCCTTTGCACGTTGCTCCGGCAGTCTCGCTCTGCTCTGACCCTTTGCTCGCTGCTCCGGCAGTCTCGCTCTACTCTGACCCTTTGCTTGCTGCTCCGGCAGTCTCGCTCTGCTCTGACCCTTTGCTCGCTGCTCCGACAGTCTCGTCCTGCTTCTCTCGCTCACTGCTCCAGGCGGCCTTGTCCTGCTCTTCTCTCGCTCACCGCTCCTGGCGGTCTCGTCTTGTTCTGCTCTTGCTCGCCGCTCTGGGCAGCCTCACTCTGCTGTGTTTGTCCACCGCATCTGCGGTTCTGTTCCTGAGTCCCAGTCTGTACTGGGTCCTATCCACTCGGTGCTCCAACCTGTCGTACCTGCCAGTACCTCCCTGCCTGCATACCAGTCGTGCTTACCAGCATCCGCCAGTCTGCATACCTGCCGTGTCTGCCTATACCTAGCAGAGCAGTCTGTGTGCCAGCCTAACCTGCCTGTTCCTGTATTCCCCTGTGTGGGTCAACAGCCGTGTCCGGGGTCTGTCCTGGAGTAGCACCTGGTCCCTCTGCTCGGTTCCTCCTTGGTGTACTGGCGTCGTATGCCGTCGTGCGACCCTGGTCGGATCGGGTGGATACTTAGTTACGCCCCTCCAGGCATTCACTCTTCGGCACGGTCCAGTGGAATCACTACATATACACGCACACGCCACTCAGCCCAGGCGTGTGCATTACACTAATAATGGGAATATTGTTTTCAGGAGGCCCTCCTCTAAGTCTCTTCAAAGGAGTATTGGGGTGCATCCAAAATTTCAAAGTGGTATTGGGGTGCGTCCAAATTTTGGGCAGCCCTGGCGCTCCCTGCACTCACAATAACAGTATAGGAGACCCACTCTTTAGTAATGGGCACAATAAAACATAGCCGGCTGATGGCTCTCTAAGAATAGTGAGTGCCGACTGCTGGCCTTTTAAGAATAATAAAGGCCACATGATAACCCTATAAAAATAGGCTTTGTGACTCTGAGTCCCTCCTTCATAAATGAAACACGATGTGTCTGATGATATCTCACACACCACATGGCCAGAAAAGGTTGTAAAATGTTATAATGACATTTCCTGGTGAATGCATTTGAAAGCAATGCAAAAGTGAAAAAACGCATCAAAAATGCTATAGCCCAAGGTGTGGAGGAGAATTTTTGTTTTTGGCTATTTATTTTTCTTTATATACAAGTCATTACCCTGGAAAGGATGTTCCTTAACATATTTCCCAGGAAATTCCATTTTGGTTTCGTTTTGGTATGTTTTATTGTGAGTCTGTAAAAGTGGCGTAATACCGCTGACAACGTTGTTGACAGAAGTGACCTGGGAGTCAGAAATGCTTCCAGGGGTCTTCCCCATGCTGTCCCCATTTCATTTGAGCACTGTTCCCATCGATTTGGGCAATTTTTAGGCCCTCTGCAGACCACCAGGGGAAGCCGCCAGAAAAATGCTCGAGTTTCCCATAGACTTACATTGGGCTCGTTGCTCGGGTCGAACACCCGAGTATTTCAATGTGCTCGTCCCGAGCATCGAGCACCCAAGCATTTTAGTGCTAGCTCATCACTAATACTCACCCCTCACTTCTCCGGATGTCCCCTCTTCCTGCCTTCAGTAGGCCCCAGAGAATGCTCAACCAGGGCCGCTGAAGAAGTGAGCAGTGAGGGAAGTATGGTTTTTGTTTTCTTTTAACCTTTTTTCCTTTCTTCTACTGTTCAACAGGATGGCGAAACAGATAAGCACCATTTTAATGAATTTGTTTGGAGAGAATTACAAACAAATAAATATTCCCCAGAATGTGGATTTTTGAAAAGTTTGAGTAGAATTCAATTCCACTCAAATAAATTCACCAGTGACAGCACCAAGTTAGCATCTTTCTTTCACATTATATGCTCTTATTTGGTGAAAAATTTGAAACACCTATGGAGAAAGGCCGACACGCCAGGAGATGTCAGGCAACAGTAGTCAGTACTGCTCCTCCTATCCTTACACAGCAGAGTAAGAGGATTCATGTGGCAGAGAAGGGCAGGTACAACTTTATTATCCCTCCTCCTTCATACCAGGTGTGGATGTTCAAAAATTAAGTTGTGTTCTGCTAACATGGAGCTTCCTATGTTAGAAGTTAATCAACAAGTTATGTTGTTGCTGTCCTTTAAATTTGTGATACCCAGCTGGAGAAGAACTTTATATGCTAGCCTGCATCTTTGTGAACTCAGTGTAACAAAGAATTATTCAACATACACATTTCACACTTGCAACTGAGGGTATTCGGGATATATGAAAAGTGGTGGCATAGAGGTCATGAGGACCATAACGAGTGGAGCAATTTCACTCCTAAGTGACTGGTACAACCCTGATAGTATATAGGAAGGGCAGACTGGGGCAGAGAAAAGCCTATGAGAGACCCATAACTTCACAGTGGGACAGGTTGTAAGTCCCTTTGCACAACTTAATTGGTGGGACCTTAATCAGATGCTGAGGTGCCCAACCCAGAATTAAGGAAGATTGTGCAACTTATTATTAAAATGTTTTATTTAACAGCAACTGTGTCATTTTAAGGAGCCCCAATTTTTTTTAACAAAAAAAAATTTGGACTATAAGATCAATTCATTGTGGATCCATCAATCAATTTACTCATGCTGATCTTATTGTCATATGGTCATCATGAGACTATTGTCTGTAGTGTGAAGAACATTGAGGATAAGAGAGTCAATACAGCCATGAAAGAAAAAAAAACCTTGGTTGTTTCAAATTTCCTGAGAAAATTTTTATGACATATTTCTCATTCAAATGGCAAATTTATAAATTTAATAGGTTTAAAAATATCAAAGCTTTCGCAGTTTAATTATTAACCAAATGTTTCTAAACCATAAATATGCACAAATTTTAGCAGCTGAATAAATCAGTATTGAGATGTCTCCTGCTTCTATGGGTCTTACTCTAAAATGACCTATTACAGTTGACGAACTTCCTAAACAAATCCTATAAAACAAAACTAGTGCTCTCGTGAATGAATTTTTTTGACATTCTTATCTCAAAACTGTAAAATTATCTAATTGTCAAATAGCAAATACTGAAGTTTAGAATATCGTATTATTTTTCTTTAAAAAAAAAAAAACACCCTGAAGTTTATAAATGTAAAATAATCACTGCAGTACAAAATAAGCAAATTTCCCTATATAAAGTGTGGCCTAGAAGATACAATCTTATCTTATCCTTTCCTGTGACAGAAGATCAGAGACTACAATAAGAGTTGTCCTGATTCAATTCAAATGTGAACAACAAGTGTGGTCTGAAATTTGTTTCCACCAGTCTACACAAGTTATTAATTTAGAAGATAAATAATCTACGGAATTCATTTCTTCTCCTCGTAGAGCTTCCAGCATCAACAATAATGGTGCCTAATGTGCAGTGGTCAATGTAGATAAATAAAGGTTGTAGATCTGTGTCTGCACATGCTTCTGCTTAGTAAAGACGAGTGTGTGTTCATCAGGACTGGTGGTAGTGCAAGGAAGTTCCAGATAGGTGATTAAAGGAAGCCTACCACATCGGATAACTTTATTAACCTGCAGATAAAGGGGTTAATCTGCAGGTTGGTTTGCATTAGAAAGGTGCCCAGTCGCCTTATTGAAAGAGCGGCACCTAGGAGAAAATGAACTTTATTCCTCCCTGGAGCCACCACTTTCAGTCTTATAGGCGTGCCGGCGAAGCTGGTGTCACTGCTCACAGCACTGAGAGCCACAGCTGCAAGCATGCCGCGAAACTATGGCTGACAGCTGGCTCTGCAGTGCATTTGTACAAAGCTAACTGTCAACAGTCAAAGTGCCGTGGTGTGATTACAGACACCGCTCACTGTGTAGGCGCATTTAGACCTCCGCATGAATTGGTCCAAGATTGGACTGCAATGCATCGACTGGTCGCGGGTCTCCTGCCCCAAGCGTGACAGCTTCATATATTTCTATGAAGCTGTCACACTCGGGTCAGGAGACCTGTGATAAGTCCATGCATTGCAGTCCGATGTCGGACCAATTTGTATGGACATCTGAAAGCTCACGGTCAGTGCCACTACGCCTGTTTGACTGAAAGTAGTGGCTCCTGGAAGATATAAAGTTAATTTTCTCCCAGAAACTGCACTTTCAGTATGATGGCCGAGCACCTTCTTACGCTATTAAGCTGCAGATTAACCCTATATCTCCAGGAAAATAGCATTATTAACCTACATGACAGGCTTACTTTAAAATGTTTAAATATCTAAAAAGGAAAAAATCCTCTGGGAGTTTCTTGAGTGCAGAACATATCTTTACCATTAAGATCTTCATATCCTATGATGATTATAACCCTATCATCATGGCATAATTTTGCACTTGCACTTTATTTATAATAGCCACAAGATTTGTGGCATTAGAAAAATATCGTTATACAATATATAAATAATATGAATATTGTCTGGTTTATAAACATTTTGCACTCTATTGTATTCTATCCCCAGGCTCTGGATTTATTTACATCTATTTATGAGTTTCCATTACTTTTGGATCTGTGTATATTTAGCTTGTTGCTCTGTCTTTTTAATTACATTTTGGTTTTATATATCAATTAATAACATTAATTTAATATTAAGCTGGCATCTCTTTATATCTGACAGCTAGTTGCTGTTGCTGTTAAAGATACAGGTTGTTTATTGATTAGTGAAGTGTCTAGCATCATTCCCCTTGGACATAGATGATCAATTAGAAATGTAGTATACAACACCTGGCAAAAATTATGGAATCACCGGGCTCGGAGGATGTTCATTCAGTTGTTTAATGTTTTTGAAAAAAAGCAGATCACAGACATGGCACAAAACTAAAGTCAATTCAAATGGCTTTAAGAAACACTAAAAGAAATCAAGAAAAAAAATGTGGTACTCAGTAAGGGTAATTTTTTTCAGACCAAGCTGAGGGAAAAAAAAATATGGAATCACTCAATTCTGAGGAAAAAATTATGGAATCACCCTGTAAATTTTCATTTCCAAAACTAACACCTGCATCAAATTAGATCTGCTCGTTAGTCTGCATCTAAAATTGATTCGATAATTGTTGTCAGGGGTTGTAGTTTTCTGATTCGCTGTGTCTCTTTCCTCATGTGCAGGCATATTATATAACACTAGCAACTAACTGTCACTATATCAGTGGTCATAACCATGGATACCTAAGGTCCTGCAATGCCCTGAACATGAGGAAAGAGACATAGCGAATCAGAAAAACTATACTACATTTCTACTTGGAGGTATTTGCTAATATTATTAATATTACACTTACTACTGGGATATGATCTTGGAGATGGAAATACTTAGTTAAGCTTTTCATTTGTCGCTCAAATAAACTGTTACTTTTATTCTCTGGGTCAGTACAATTATTACAATACCAAATTTATGTAGTTTTATTTATATTTATTTCTATTATACAATAAATACTCATTTGTTTTTGTATCAACATATTCTGGGAGTCATAAATTAAACATTTTTCTGTCAAATGAGCTATTTTAGAGCTTGTTTTTTGAAGAATAAAATGTAGTTTTTACTGATACAAATTTTGTGTTATTATGTTTTTTGATCACTTTTTGTTCAATTTTTTTGGAAGGAGAGATGAACAAAAAAAGCAGTTTTGGCATTGTCTTTGTACTCTCTTCTTTTTGCTGTTCAGGATAAATAAAGATATAATTTTATAGTATAGGCCAATAAAATTACAGTGTTACCCAATTTCTAACAATTGTTTTTATGTATTACTACTTTTGCACAAAATATAACTATAAAAACCCCTTTTTTGCATTATATTTACAGATCCATAACTTTCATTTTTCTGAGTACAGAGCTCTATGAGAGCTAGTTTATTGCATATCCAGCTGTAGTTTTTATTGATAGGTCCATGTATCTTTTTGATAACTTTTTATTTAATTATGGCTAAGTTTACACAACCATATTTTTGGTCCCAGTGCTGTCTGTGAAAAAAAAACTTGACATCACATAGACCAATGTCAATCAATAGGACTGTTTTTCATGGACTGAATGCCGCATGGAAAAAATCATAGCATGCATTAGTCTTCTCCATATATTGAAGTCTATGGGTGTGCAAAAAAACTGGATCCCATACGAATCAAACATATAGCATCTAAAATTTAAGGATATATTGCAATTCTTTAACATGGGACACTGTATTTGTTCTTGTAAATTTCAATTACTGCTGTTCTAAAAAACGGATTGCATATGGATAACAATACAGATGAAAAACGTCTATTTTTTTGTAGATTAAAATCAGATGATGATTGTGTGAACTTTGAGACAGATTTATCAAGACTGGCTTAGTGCAAGCTTGGGCTACACGAGTCTTGACAGAGTACATGCCGTCAAATTCATTAAGAGCACATCATTTAATGAAATTGGCGCCTCTCCTAAGTGGTGTGCACCTCTGTGCACTGCACCAGAAATGCTTCTCCAGTTAGGCTGTGTGCCCACGATCAGTAATAATAGAATTCTGGACGCAGTGTATTTTCGCTGCGTCCAAAACGTTGTGTTGTACAGTACAAGCACAATGGATGGGATTAATAGAAATCCCATGTCCATTGTGCTTTTTCTTACACTGCATAAAATCCCCTTTGGTGTGGGTTAATTTCACTTGCGGGAACGCATAGTCTTCTGTGCAGACTTTCCCCATAGACTTGCATTAGATGCGGTAAATCCACAGTTTGCCAAAAAAGCAAATGCATTCATAGTGCGTTTATGCAGGTGTTTTTAGCCTGGTTTAACCTAGTAAATAAATAATTTAAAAAAATTACGTGGGATCCCCTTATTTTGATAACCAACGAAGGTAAAGCAGATAGCTGTGTGCTTATATTATCAGGCTGGGAAGGTACCTGGTTATTGGGCCTCTCCCAGCCTAAAAATACCAGCCTGCAGCCAAACCAGAATTGGCACATCACCTTAGATACGCCAATTCTGGCGCTTTGACCAGCTGTTCCCGATTACCCTGGTGCATTGGCAATTGTGGTAATGGTAGTTGGGGTTGATGACAGCTGTGATTTGTCAAAAATCACAGCTGCCATCAACCCCTAGTGTTAGTAATGGAGAGGCATCTATCAGACACCCCCATTACTTAACCTGGTAATCAAAAATAAAAAACACACACACAGAAAAAAAAACTTTATTTGAATAAAGACTCCCCCACACTATCCCTCATTCACCAATTTATTGAAAAAAAAACAAAAAACTCCATGCAGGTCCTAAGTAATCCAACGAATCCGAAGTAGTCTAGAAAAGGATACCTGAAAGACATAAAAAGACAGAACGAAAGACAATAGACACTCTCTCGTTCACCAATGTATTACCCAAATTGTTACCACGCCGGTCCGTTGTAGTTCATGTTTCTCAAATCTGTCTCCAGCGTCTGTGAATATCAGTAAAGTTCCTGCTATTCACAGGCACCGGGAAGTGACAACGACGCTCATCAAGGAAGCCGAGTCTTGCTGCACTTAGCGAGTGTTCTGGAGCGCCGCATACCTCAGCGCAGAGGGCGCCATGTAGTGACATCATTGTGGCTGCTGCGCTAAGACGTCAGTCGCCCGGGAAGAAAGATGGAGGAAGAAGCGTCAGTCAAGAGCCCCATAGCGGTATGCTACTGGTCTTACATAAAGGTAACCTGACCTACTGTACAATAAGCAAGACTTATGAAGTCTGTAGAATGTATTGTCTGTAGAATCATTGGATGCGGTGAAACTAGAAAGCAATAGAGCATAAAACATGAATACACACCAGCAAATTGGTTCAAGGCAGGGAGACTGTGTATTTTACAATTATGCTGTGTGTCACAGGCACTGTCTGAACATAAAACATAATCTCAGGCCTAGTGTGTTACATTATGTCATCCTCACCTCTCATCTTACAATGTGTTGACATATTCAGTGACACAAACGGGTATGGACAGAGTTCTGGCTATACCGCTGCTTGAGGAGAGAATTGAAATGGCACCTGACAGCAAATAATACTGCCATATCGTACGTGAATAATACCACCATACAATGATGTAAAAACACTATGATCACCTTCATGTAGTGACTGAATAGCATAGCTATACATTGACTAAATAAAAATACTACCATCTGGAACCTGATTAACCACCAAATACTGAACTGGATCACCATGTAGTGGCTGAATAACAATCTAGCATTGTACAACACCATCATATCGGGACTGAATACTAACACCAGACTTTAAAGGGGTTTTCCTCTTCCAGGAAACACTTGGCCCATATGTTAAATTAGGTGTAAAATAAACATAATAAATAATCTGAGCATTACTTATCCAGAGCAGCAATTTTTTTTCCTGTTAAAATATTGCTTTATCCCCAAATTTTCCAATTTCACAAAGGGTACTAGGAAAAACTAGCTGTGACAATTTGTTATGCAATTTCTGCCTAAATGTGGCAATACTCAATATGTGTTTGTACACTACTGTTTAGGCATATAGCAGGGATCGGAAGGGAAAGATTGTCATTTGGCTTTTGGTACACAAATTTTGATGGAATAGATTGTGAGCAATATATTGTACCCAGTTTCTGCTTCTGAAGGCTTGCACCTCATAAATTAAGTGGGCTCTTCATGCTACAGCAATGCCATGCATGTGGATTTTAAGTGCAGCTTGTGCACACTGCGAAACTCAGAATGGAGGGGACATTTGGATTTGGGAGTACAGATTTCGCTGAATTTTATTTTTGTGGGGAGAGGAGGAATCAAATCACCTTTCCAGAGCCTTTGAGTTTTTTGTGAGGCTCAAAAGGCTGCCTCGGACAGGCTTGGCACAAGTCACTCTGTCTAGCAGACTCCAGAGAAATCCCAATACACTTTAACCCTTGTACATGGATCTGGTTTTACAATAGGACCCAGTGTAATGCTACCATGGAAAGGCTGCCGTCCAGAGGTAGGAATGGTCGCCAAGTAGGGTCAGAGCTGAGAGGTTGCGTCAAGGACAAAATCAGGATCTGTAAGAATAGTCAGAAACAAGCCGGGGTCAAAACAGGAATACACTAAACCAAACAGGAGCAGATACGCACACCTAGACAGGGAAACACAAAGCTTTATCTGGCTGCATCCAGCAGTAAGCTGGAAGCCTTGGTAGATGTGGCAGGAGCAGGAGCTAGAGCTGATAACTTCATCTTAACAGCACACACCCCTACACTGCCAGACTAGATGGCACTACAGGTTCCAGCCACTCCAGCCTTAGTGGCTGAACAGAGCCCACCGTCGAGAGCTTCTGGTACCGACATCTCCTCTTATAAAAGCACTGCCCGCAGAGTGAATATGGTGGTGTCTGGCGACAGAAGCAGAAATCACAGGAGCAGATTCTGGAGGAAATGTGAAACTACTTCTGGGACATGTTGTTCCACTGTTGAAGAGTTTATGACAGAACTACTTGCTAAGGGAGTATTGTTGGGATTTGTGGTTTTACGTAAAAGGAGTTTATAAGAGAAACATACATGAGGGAGATTTTTGCTGTTATTGAGTTTATTAAGTGCACCAATGGTTCCTGAAAGAGTTCCAACATCCGTGTCAACTTGGCCCTAATGTTGTACTGTATAACTTGAGCTCCTGCAGCTATTTGTTAGTTAAGTGTTATTAGTTAGGAGTGTGTTTTATGTCCCTTTTAATTTAGAAGTGTCTTTTCAACTGTGGGCTAGCAGCACAGGTAGAATTGGGTAATTTACGGTGTGATAGCTGTACTGTTTTACCCTCATGGATTGCCCACGCTATTACAGCATCCAGGCCTGCTGAAAGGCACATCCTGTACCTTTAAGATGTGTCACATATCTGTTGTGTTTGTGTGATATCATTTGTTTGCTGTTCCTTGTTATGCCCCCCTGCCTTTTACACTTTTAAACCCTGTACAATAAACTTGTTGGATTGTTTTATGTTTTAATCTCATATCTTGTGAGTGTATATGGAGCATGGACAGGGATTTCCTGAGTTGACCCCTGGCATCCCCCTACAGCTCTAAGCAAGGTTCGGTGGAAGGCACTGAACCATATTGAGGTGAAAACTACTAAACACACTGACCATGGAGTTGGTTTAAAGGGGTTTTACACCTGTACTTCACTGTTCCCATTATAATTGACAGGATTCCATACTTTCCTAACTTTACCTTGTCTTACAGAAAGATGATGTCACTCTAGTGAAAGGAGTTTCGCGCTGCCTATCATTCTTACCGATGGACCCACTAAGTGATATTCCCTCCCACGAACTCTACCTCTTTTCCCACCCACTAGGATCTCAGGTTATCCACATATGTTTACTTATAACCCTTGTATATTTTTGCATATTAGATAGAGACCAGGAAGGCCTTGTCTTTGAAACAGCATTAGATACTGCAAATTCAAAACATGATTGAATAAACTAAGAAAACAACAAAAAAATTTGAACCAAACTCCATATTCTATGATGCAAATTGGCCACTGCAGATTTCTCTGCAGACATTGGTGGATTTACTGCAGAAAATCTTCACTGTAAACGTGATCTCTGGTGACCTGGCCATAATTTGTACATTCCTCGGATTTCTTACATAAATAATTTATTATTTATTTTACTTTGAACTTATTGGGTTCAAATAGCTAGGCTACTTATTGCATTGCTACATAGGTTGTGAAAATTATATTGGTCCATCAAGTTAAACTTTTCTCCACCAGTTATACGTTCTCTATTGCTAGAGATGGGTGGATCGAACCGCACAGGATTGAGTTCGAGTTGAATTTCCTGAAATTTAAAGTTTCACTTGAATTTTATCACCTTGAGATTAGATTTGCGGTTCACGAAAAAAAAAAAAAAACTAGCCTGGCACGATTTCCCACACTGCTGACGCATCAGACAGTGGGTTAATGACTTTTTGCATTGCAGCATGGGCCTTCCCATAATACTCTGCAGCTATGACATCTAGTGGATTATCATACCTTGTATAGGGGAGTCAGTATTTGGACTATCTGATATTAGCGGTTCACAGTGGAGCATAGTTTGCATGGCAAAGTCGTTTTCCATTTCCACAGTCACTGTGTAAGGCTATGGCCCCACTATCAGCATTTGGTCAGTATTCGGTCAGTATTTTTTCTCAGGAGTGGGAGCCAAAACCAGGTGAGGAACAATCAGAGAAAAGGTATAATAGAAACAAGTGCATCAATTCTGCATTTATCACCCACTCCTGGTTTTGGCTCCCACTCCTGAGAAAAAATACTGACCGAATACTGACCAAATACTGATAGTAGTGTGGTGGCCTAAGTCTCTCTCTTCTGTAGAATGCAAGCTCTTATGGTCAGCGGCAGGGCCGGCTCCAAGTTTTTCTAGGCCCCGGGCGAAAGAGTCTCAGTGGGCCCCTTTAACACATACCACGATTCATGATGCACAGATACCGCAGAGGAATATAGGTATGCACTGTGTGCAGAATTATTAGGCAAGTGAGTATTTTGATCACATGATACTTTTTATGGGAATTGGATGTTTCGCCCCCAGCAGTTCACCCCCAACAGTTCGCTCCCAGCAATTTGCCCCTGGGTACATTTTGCCCCTGCACATTTCGTCCCCAGCATTTGGCCCCCAGGATGTTTTGCCCCCGCACATCTCACCCCCGCACATATCGCCCCCAGTTCGAAACATGCGGGGGCGAAACGTGCGGGGGCGAATCTTCCTGGGGGCGAAATGTGCGGGGGCGAAATGTACCTGGGGGCGAACAGATGGGGACAAATTGCTGGGGGCGAACTGCTGGGGGCGAAACTTCCTATAACCACTTTTTATACATGTTGTCCTACTCCAAGCTGCATAGGCCTGAGAGCCAAGTACCAATTAAGTAAATCTGGTGATGTGCATCTCTGTAATGAGGAGGGGTGTTGACTAATGACATCAACACCCTATATACAGTAAGGTCTGCTTAATTATTAGGCAACTTCCTTTCCTTTGACAAAATGGGTCAGAAGAGAGATTTGACAGGCTCTGAAAAGTCCAAAATTGTGAGATGTCTTGCAGAGGGATGCAGCAGTCTTGAAATTTCCAAACTTTTGAAACGTGATCGAAAACCGAACAATCAAGCGTTTCATGTCAAATAGCCAACAGGGTCGCAAGAAGCGTGTTGGCCAAAGAAGGCACAAAATAACTGCCAATGAATTGAGGAAAATCAAGCGTGAAGCTGCCAAGATGCCATTCGCCACCAGTTTTGCCATATTTCAGAGCTGCAACGTTACTGGAGTATCAAAAAGCACAGGGTGCGCGATACTCAGGGACATGGCCAAGGTAAGGAAGGCTGAAAAACGACCACTTTTGAGCAAGAAACATAAGATAAAACTTCAAGAATGGGCCAAGAAATATCTTAAGACTGATTTTTCAAAGGTTTTATGGACTGATGAAATAAGAGTGACTCTTGATGGGCCAGATGGATGGGCCAGAGGCTGGATCAGTATAGGGCAGAGAGCTCCACTCCGACTCAGACGCCAGCAAGGTGGAGGTGGGGTACTGGTATGGGCTGGTATCATCAAAGATGAACTTGTGGGACCTTTTCAGGTTGAGGATGGAGTAAGGCTATGTGCCCACGTTGCATTTATGAAGCAGAAAATTTCTGCTTCATTTCTGCAAGTCCTCTCCCGGAAAAACGCATGCGGAATTCCGCACGCGTTTATCGCGCATTTTTCGCGCGTTTATCACGCGTTTTCCACATGCGGAATTGCCTTGCATTTTTTATGCATTGGACAAAGGCAATTCTGCTTGCGGAAACGCAAAATTAAATGACATGCTGCGGATTTTTGAACGCAGCATAAACGCTGCGGAAAAATCCGCAGCATGGGCATTGACATTGCGGAATGCCATTGGGGACCATGGGGTGCGGATATACATGCGTTTTTCAAGCGTTTACGCTGCGGAAATTCCGCAGCATATACGCTTGAAAAATGCTACGTGGGCACACAGCCTAAAGCTCAACTCCCAGACCTACGGACAGTTTCTGGAAGACAACTTCTTCAAGCAGTGGTACAGGAAGAAGTCGGTATCGGTCAAGAAAAACATGATTTTCATGCAGGACAATGCTCTATTACATGCACCCAACTACTCCACAGCATGACTGGCCAGTAAAGGTCTAAAAGAAGAAAAAATAATGACATGGCCCCCTTGTTCACCTGATCAGAACCCCATAGAGAACCTGTGGTCCATCATAAAATGTGAGATCTACAGGGAGGGAAAACAGTACACCTCTCGGAACAGTGTCTAGGAGGCTGTGGTGGCTGCTGCACGCAATGTTGATCTCAAACAGATCAAGCAACTGACAGAATCTATGAATGGAAGGCTGTTGAGTGTCATCATAAAGAAAGGTGGCTATATTGATCACTAATTTTTTTGGTATTGGTTTACCTGGTGAAAATAAACAAGTGAGATGGGATTATATTTGGTTTTTATTAAGTTGCCTAATAATTGTGCACAGTAATAGTTACCTGCACAAACAGATATCCTCCTAAGATAGCCAAATCTAAAAAAAACCCACTCCAACTTCCAAAAATATTAAGCTTGGATATTTATGAGTCTTTTGGGTTGATTGAGAACATAGTTGTTGATCAATAATAAAAATAATCCTCTAAAATACAACTTGCCTAATAATTCTGCACACAGTGTAGTACAATGCAAAGATTTCACTTCTTACATTACATGAGTGATATCTATTGTAAATTCTACAATAGCTCAGAAACCGGCGAATCACTCCACACAGTATACTGGCCCCCATAAAATGCTCCATACGAAGTACTGGCCCCCATATAACGCTCCATACGGAATACTGGCCCCCATATAACGCTCCATACAGAATACTGGCCCCCATAAAACGCTCCGCACAGGATACTGGCCCCCATATAACGCTCCGTACAGGATACTGGTCTCCTTATAACACTCCATAAAGGATAATGGCCCCCATATAATGCTCCATGCAGGCTGTTCCCCTCTTATAATGCCCAATGCAGGATGTCACCCCCCATATAATGCCCCATGCAGGATGTCACTTCCCCCCCATGTAATGCCCCATGCAGGATGTCACCCCCCATATAATGCCCCATGCAGGATGTCACCCCCCATATAATGCCCCATGCAGGATGTCACTCCCCCAATATAATGCCCCATGCAGGATGTCACTCCCCCAATATAATGCCCCATGCAGGATATCACTTCTCCCCCCATATAATGCCCCATGCAGGATGTCACCCCTCCCCATATAATGCCCCATGCAGGATGTCACCTCCCCATATAATGCCCCATGCAGGATGTCACCCCCCCATATAATGCCCCATGCAGGATGTCACCCCCCATATAATGCCCCATGCAGGATGTCATTCCCTCCATATAATGCCCCATGCAGGATGTCACCCCCCCATATAATGCCCCATGCCTCCAAACATTAAAAAAAAAAAAAAAATCAAATACTCACCTCACTCCTCCTCACCTGCTGCCGCTGCTCAGGTCCGGACTCCAGCGTTGCTGGCATCTTCCCGCTCTGTGCTGCCTGTGACGGCTCAGGGGAGGGCATGGTGGAAAGACGTCACTGCACCCTCTGACCTGAGACGTCACAGAGAGCACACAGCAGGAAGACAGCGGATCTGTGGAGGCACGGGGAGAGGTAAGTATCTGGCTGCCGGGGCCCTGAGCAAGCGGGGAAGAAGAGCGGGCGCTCTCCTCTGCCCATAGCCCGGCGGGATGCCCAACCGCGAGTGGGCCCCCCGCCTGCTCAGGGCCCCGGCACTTGTCCGGGAGCACCAGGTGCTGACGCCGGCCCTGGTCAGCGGGGTCCTCTCTCTCCTATAAAGTGTAGGCGTTATGGTCAGCTAGGTTCGCTTTTTCTCTTTTTCTCACTCTCTCCTCTCCCCCATATGTATTTTCCGAGGAATAACAAACCTTCCAAAAGTGAGATTTGCACAAAATGTATTTGGTCTAAATCAAATCTTCTCTGAAAATTTGGTGAAGCCGGCAAATTTTAATTTCAAAAGAGCTGCTCATCTCTATCACTTTATTAAAAAAAGTTGGGCATGTTTAGGTGTTTGCTAAGCATGATGGGAGGCCTATGTATTCATGTATCTTTCAGCCGTGTACATATTTTTAATACATAAGAGAAATGTGCTGAAATCTGACACATGGAAAAGCAGATGTAGCAATAAGTTCATGGTTAGAAAGTCTGAATGTCAGGTTTCCTGTCAATAAATCATGAAATCTTTGTGCCTGAAGAACACTTGGGTGCCTGCTGTGTGCAAATCCCTTACCTGATGCAAAATCTAATCCTTTTTAGTGGAAAATGCAGAACTTTGCAATGCCAAATTCACAAAAGATTAAAGGATTTTCCTGTTTTCACCATCTAACCTGTCTTTGCTTTGCCATTTACATTTTTGACATTTGACATTAAAGATTAGCACATTTTTGAGAATTAAGATATGTGGCTGAAGTGTAATAGAGAGTCAGAGTAACATTGTGTGGAATGAGAAATCATTCTTCAACATCTGAGAGCTTTAAAAAAAATCTAGCCTTAGAGGATCCAATGAGAACACGTCATGGTCAAAAGTATAGTGCTTACTTTAATGCTTAGTGGAGAAGTATCTGATACTGGGCACTTATCCAATTAGCTCCAATTAAAGAAATATTGATGCATCATTTAATCTGTGCATGCCACTTCTTCGCCATACTTTGGAGTGGGCTGTTTTTTTTCATTTCACGTGTATAGTGCTATACATGTAACATTTTTTGGATATCAGAATGAAGAAGTGAGCTCAAAAATGTTTTGCTGAATTTATATGAATGAAGTTGGCTGGCCTATATAAAGCTCTGATTTCTACCCTATTGGATGACTAGAAATGCTGTCTTCAAGTTATGCCATGTCACTCAACATTGAAGTCCAGCCTTCATCCTGCGGTCGAATAAAAGCCATGTTCCAAAATTTAGTGATTCAACCTGAGAAAGAGAGGCTCTAATAACAGCGAAGGAGGGACATAATAATACCCATAGCACTGAAATGAGATGTTCAACAAGAACATATGTTGTCCACATACTGTTTGATAACCGCATCTTTTGAGGAAGTTAGATGCAATTCAAACAAGTAAATAAATAAAGTGACAAACATTGCAGCATTCCAAGTCGATAATTTTTCACGGTCAAGATGAAATGTAAACCTTTAGTCATTAAGCAGTATGTAAATGATTACAATCGTGCATTTTTATGAGCCCTCACAAGCTGAAATGATGCAAAACTGCATAGAAGACAGGATATGGGTCTGGAGAGAAAGTCAAATTTGGATGTAATACAGCTATATTTTAATGTCCACAAATATGAAGAGACTCACTGTAAAACAGTTAAGGTACGAGCAGTTCATGTTCAAGTGCATGGGACTCGTACATCTTGTAATTTTATAACATAAAATAAATAAATGAACGTTTGGGTTTAGTGTCTAACAAGTGTATAGATCTGGCTTAGTTTGTCAGGTTTTGCATCTGTAATGTGAGAATTTCATAGCGCCCTATAAGCAACCCTGGCAGGTTGTGCTGTCTCTGGAGGTGAAAGATAATTAAATTTCCATTCAATTATGCTTACATTCTGTGTATTTGCCATACTTGGTGCTAAAAGGGGTCAAAGTCTGTAGACTCAGGTGTTCTGGTCTTGCAAATACAAAATGCTGCACCTCCCAAAAGGCAAAGCTAAGACTTACAAACTTATTTCACTTAGGACCCAGAATGTGAGCCTAAACTTAGGTTAACTCTCTGCTGTGTTTGATTAATGATTACAATGTTTTGGAGATCAACAGCTGTCCTGAAATGTACAAGGAGAGGATTGTTATATTTTTTGAAAGCCGAGTAAGATATATTCATCTGCAACATCTTGTTTTAAGTGATAAATTCAGTCGTTAAAATTGGAATCCATGCACCATTAAGTAACAACAGGGTAACACTAAAAAGTATGTACTATCTGTTCAAATTATGGTAGAAAAGGCCCAAAATTTTTCTTAGTTCAATTTATATGCTATTGATGTTAAGAAATGAATGCATGAAATTTTTAGTGGATTTCTGGATTTTTGATTTCTGAATGTATACTTTTAAATTATGCAAATAAGGTGTACTTATCCTCCCCCCGTTTGCTCCTCCTGATTGGATTTGTTGGAGCTTAGTGAATTCTGAGGGTGGAGGCACTTCAGGTTTTTCGTTTTTTTCCACTACGCCCCATCGCCTAATTTTTTATCATAGTATTGTTGATTTATATAAATTCCATGCAGTTGTTTTTTTTAACTTCATCTTGATTCCTAGATCTCATTTTATTCATCTATGCTCTCCCATGATGATGTATTAACAAAGCATCACATTGGCAGCTAAAGCCAGGACCATTTTTGTCTGTTGATGGACAGTGTGATAATTTTAACCTCTATAGTCACCTAAATAAGCTAATAGATTATAATTATTCAGTCAAAGAAACTGAACTGTCTTCTTCTACATTATATCTGTGTGGCATAAAATTTCTAATCATCATCTACATCTGTGATATCAGTGTCTGTCCTCTTGTGGAAAACTTCTCTGGTCCAGTTAGTGCGATTTACATTGCATGAGTTGGTGCATGAAGGTTGCAAAGAACTCTGTAAGGGACTCTGATTTCCCTCGCCTACGCTGGCTATCTCGCTACATTGCTTATGGAATTTAAATCACACTAACAAAGTAGGCTTGAGCTGAGTTTATTCAGTGGGGATCTGCCTGTCAATCAACATGATGTTGGCTCATCAACAGAGCAGGGTGAAAGAAACTGCTCTGTTGAACTGATGTCACATGAAGTGCGAGAATTACCATCAGGTGTGGTTCTGTAAATGCTGTGAGTCAGGAAAGATTGGCGCACAGAGGACAAGCAGGTAGTTAGCAACTACCTACTGATAAGTGCTTAGCTACATAAAGAAAAAATGCCCTGGATAACCTCATTAAAGAGTATTCTAGGCTAAGGTAAATTAATAATGGCAATCTATCATAAGGATCAGCCGTTCTAAGCTGTCTATATGGGCATGCAGGTTATAAAACATTGAATAAAATGATACTTTGATATCTGCAATCCGATATCTTATTCCAGAGAAATCCAAAGTTTTCTTACTATGTAAATGAGCATATAGGTCCGCCCGAGAATCTGCCTCTATACCATATTTTAAATAAAAGGGTACATTATCAGTGTGAGACATTTAATGACTGACAGTCTACTCTCCTGATCTTATGGCAGAGCTATGTGTGATTATACCGTAACTAACACAGAACAATCTCATTACAAACACATCTGCAACTACAGCTTCCTCTCATAGTTATAACCAGTCACAGCTCTGCAGCAGAGCTGACAGCAGTAACAGTTCTTCAGCTTCCATCTCACAGGCAGTCAATGTTAGAGGTTGGCAGTACAGCAGAGTTGACAGCACTATGAGAGGAAAGCTGCAGCTGCAGAGATGATTGTAATCTGACAACATTTAGATCTGTTGTAATGTATAAGTTATCACACACAGCTCTGCAGTGAAATCAGGAGAGCAGACTGTCAATCATTACATATCTCACACTGATAATACCCCTTTTCATTTAAAATAAGCTGTGAAGGCAGATTCTCTGGGAGATCAGAGTACAGCCCAGAGATCTGAACAGCTTATTTACTACATGTTAAGAAAAGCATTGATTTCTCTTGAACAATATATTGGATTGCAGATATCAAGGTTTTATTTTATTCAGCTTTCTATGACATGCATGTGACGCGCCCCCTGGGCCTGTGCTGTGCAGGGGGATACCCGGAGCCGGATCGCTGGGGGTTGTAGTCTCAGTGTGGCGGTGACCCGGTCCGTGCCCAGGGCGGTCAAACCAGTGGCAGTCTATTGGTGTTATAATAAGTGTCCGACTACGCCACCCATGGATTGCGGTCAGTGGGGACCGCCGCTGCGCTGCAGACCGCTGAGGCTGATGTAATTTGCGCAGCCGAGTATGGAATAACTCCCCACGGGAGAAGTATTGCCTCAGGGCAGCTAGTGTGGAAGATGGGAGTGATGGTGTGAGCGTCCCAAAAGTAATGGTGCTGGTGCGGCGATGAAACACAGAGACGTGTGGTGCAGTTCAGGGTCTTTACTGATGTTATAAGGCAGACCCTCCCGGGAGTACTGGCTAGTATAAGGGGCCTGGTCAGTCTGTGAGCAAGCAGGATCTCCCCTGGCCAGGTGGAGTTGTAGGCCTCCCCGACTATCTGCACTCTTTCCTGGCTACCTTGCTCTATGCGGGTAGAAGTAGCCCACGTCCCTGAGTATACTGTGTGGTGCTCACCCGTATGGCCGGTGACTTGGGGCCTTCCGTTAGCCTCCGCTTCACGATGGCGGTGCTGGTCCCTTGCTTGTGACCGTGCCTTCGGGCTTCTAAGGCCAGAGGACATGGAATCCCCTGCCGGTTGGATTGTGCTGCTGGACCTGGATGTCCCCACAGCCTCGGACTCCGTGTCCGGGTTTAGTGTCTTCAGCCAAGGCGAGCTTTCTAGCTTCCAGCCTCTGGCGCTCGCTCCTGCTCCTACAGAGCTCCTGTTGTCACTTTCTCTCTGTCTGCTGTCCTCCAGACCTGACTGCGTCTCTGTCTGGGACTTCACTCCAGGCTCTGACTAACCTAATCCCGCCCCAGACCCAGTTTATAAGGGCAGATTCCTCCCCTCCCAGGTCTGGGTGGGCCGTGTTGCATGCTTAGGGCTCCTGACCAGAGAAACCTCCCACTTGCTCTCAGACATAATATCTCTATTACTGTGGTAACCAGACCCCTGGGGTGCCACATTCCCCCCTAGTAAATTTTAGTACTCCGGGACTAAACACATTTTTTAAAGAAACATAAATACAGGGTATAACAATAATACAATAACATATTTACAAGTAGCTTTAGTTTGTAGAGGTCACGGCGTGTCCGCAACCGGGTGTCCATATCACCCAAGGTGAAGTTTTAAGCGAAGTAGGGGACCTGTCCAAAGCAAACCCCTTGCGTTGGCCTTGGGCGTGGCTGCAAGGCTGGAGCTAGCTACTTTGGGCCGCAAGTAGGCCACGCCAGACAGGTTTTCTCTTCCGCGGCCGTCTTCGCAAGAGGCACAATGTGCAACTATCTACAAGATTGTTCCGGTTATCCAGTGTCCATAACCTGTTAGTCCAAATAAATCTGCAGGGTAACTGAGAAACATAATTAATAACAGGCAACAAACATAAACCATAAACATTTAAACAGATAAATTCACAGTGCATTAGTTTAGATTCTCCAGCGAGCGGGCATCTGACCTCTAGTGACTCTAGTGGACCTACGGAGCTCACTAACTGGTCCTGCACTACAGGGTGTAGGAGGTGTTATGGGTAAGCTGGGCAGCTGTCTGCGCACTCTTTGGCTCACTAGGGGCACGGCAGGCTCACTACTAGCAGAGGGTTGATCCTCCTGTGCTGCTGGTGTGGACTCTTCTGCCTCCTGGGCCGGCTGCTCTTCCAGCTCTACCTGGTCTTCTGTAGGCACTTGAGGGGCTGGCTGGAGAAAGGTGAGGACGGGCACCACGATAGCGTTGTTTACTTGTGTCCAGGACCGGGGAAAGTCTCCGAGTACGGTGCTGATCATTTTCTCCTTTTCCTCTACGGGTTGAGGGTCTTCCTGATCTTCATCCGTGCTTTGCAACTTCTCGGGGCACTTTTTCAGGTGGTCTCTGGAGACAGTGGCTGTGGTCTCTCCTCCATCCTTGCTGATGACGTACACCTTTGGATTATTGTGGCTTGAGGGCAGTACGGTGTACGGGTCCTTTTCCCACTGATTGTCCAACTTATGGAGCCGCCTTTTCCTTTTCAAGACCTGCTCTCCAGGTACCAGGGGAACAGCGGGAGCATGTTGGTCATAAGTCCTCTCCTGCCTTTCTCTTGATTGACAGAGACTTCGCTCGACGCTCTCCTGTACTTTCCGGTACTGTTGCTGCCGTTCTGTATCCCAGTCTGCTTCTGGCGAGGTGTCCTCGGGTATCAGGACTCCCATATCCAGGTCAACAGGCAGCTTACCAGGTCTTGCTCGCATTAGGTAAGCCGGGGTACAGTTGGTGGAACCTACCGGGATGTGGTTATACAGGTCCACCAGATCGGGCAGTATCTCAGGCCACAGACTGCGTTCTTCCAGGGGCAATGTTTTTAGCAGATCTATCACCACCTGGTTCATCTTCTCGCAGAGTCCATTGGTTTGGGGGTGATAGGGCGTTGTTCTTATCTTCTTGCAGCCATACAGGTTGCAGAACTCCTGGAAGACCTACGCTTCGAAGGCTGGTCCTTGGTCCATCAGCACTTGGTCCGGGTACCCGTGTGGGCGGCAGAAGTGCAGCTGGAAGGCTCTGGCTGCTGTCTGAGCCGTCAGGTCTTTGACAGGGACCACCACCAGGAACCGGGAGTAGTGATCCACGATGGTTAGGGCGTAGACATACCCGCTTCTGCTTGGAGCCAGTTTAACATGGTCCAGAGCGACGAGTTCCAGCGGCTGCCTGGTGATGATGGGCTGCAGGGGAGTCCTCTGGCTGGCACGGTCTCTTCTTCTTAGATTTCACGGACCACAGTCTCTACACCACCTCTCAATGGCTCCTCTCATGCCTATCCAGTAGAACCGTTCACGCAGCAGGAACTCCAGCTTCTTCCATCCGAAGTGCCCTGCCCCATTGTGGTAGGCCTCCAGCACCATAGCTGCGTCCCGTCTCGGTACCACCACCTGCCAGATCAGTTCATGTGTCCAGGAATTGACCATTCTGTGGCACAACTTCTCCTTGTAAAGAAACAGTCTGCTCTTTTCCGTCCACAGTTGCTTGGTCTCTTCCGGAGCGTCTGGGTCCAGGCGGGCGTCAGCCTGGGTCAGCATCTCCTTCACCAGACGGACTGCGGGGTCACTGTCTTGAGTCTCCGCCCAGTTGTAGTGGGGTAAGGGGTTGAAAGTAGTGGATCGCTGGCCCCTCACACGGTGGGAATACTGGGTAATCCCATGACGGTGAAACGCAGGGAGTTCGATCTCTTCCAATTCATCTGGATCCTCCCCTTCGTCCGGTAGGTTTGGCATCCTGGACAGGGCGTCCACGTTGGTATTGGAGCGTCCTGCCCGGTATTTGATTGTGAACTCAAAATTGGACAGGCGGGCCATCCATCTCTGCTCCAGGGCACCCAGTCTTGCAGTGTCCAGGTGTGTCAACGGGTTGTTGTCCGTGTACACGGTGAACCTGGAAGAGGCAAGGTAATGCTTAAAAAGTTCAGTTACTGCCCACACCACTGCCAGGAACTCTAGCTTGAACGAGCTGTAATTCTCAGGGTTTCTTTCCGTGGGTCGCAGTTTTCGGCTGGCGTAAGCAATTACCCGTTCTCTCCCCTGCTGGATCTGGGACAATACGGCTCCTAGCCCGATGTTGCTTGCGTCCGTGTGGAGGATAAAGGGCTGGCTGTAATCAGGGTACGCCAGGATTTCATCCCCCGTGAGGGCCATCTTCAGCTGGCGGAAGGACTCCTCTTCCAGCTTTTCCCATTTGAAGGGTGGCTTCTGGTTTTTGGCCTTCCTGGACTGGCCTATCAGGAGGTCCTGCATAGGAGCTGCCTTCTTGGTAAAACCGGGAATGAATCTTCGGTAGTAGCCTACCAACCCGAGAAACTGCCGCACTTCCTTTATGCTGGATGGTCTTGGCCAGTCCTTGATCACGGTGATCTTGTCAGGGTCGGGAGCCACTCCGTCAGCACTCACCACGTGTCCCAGGTACTGTACCTTTGGCTTCAGTAGATGACACTTTGAGGGTTTTACCTTTAGGCCATAGTTTGCCAGGGCTTCAAACACTTCTGTCAGGTGTTCCAGATGGTCCTCATAGGTCTTGGAATAGACGATGACGTCGTCCAGGTATAATAGGACCGTTTGAAGTTCCGGTGTCCCAGACAGCATTCCATCAACCGTTGGAAGGTTCCTGGTGCGTTGCAGAGCCCGAACGGCATGCAGTTAAATTCGCTGAGTCCCATCGGGGTGGTGAATGTGGTCTTCTCCCGGTCCGCCTCTGCTACAGGAACCTGCCAGTACCCGCTAGTGAGATCCAAAGTAGAGAAGAAGTTAGCAGATTTTAATGCAGCTAAGGACTCTTCTATCCTTGGTAACGGGTACGCATCTTTGTGTGTGATACGGTTGACCTTCCTGTAGTCTACACACATTCTCATGGTGTTGTCTTTCTTTTTCACTAAGACTAGTGGAGCTGCCCAGGGGCTACAGCTGTCCCTAATTACCCCAGCCTCCTTCATGTCTTTTAGCATCCCCTTGGCGTGTTGATAGTGTACAGGGGGTACGGGTCGGTATCTCTCCTTTATGGGAGGATGGTCTCCCGTGGGGATGTGATGTTCACCCCCTTTACTCGCCCGAAGTCCAGCGGGTGTTTACTAAACACTCTCTCGTACTCTTGAACCACCCGGTAGACTCCCTGTTTTTGGTGTGAGGGAGTGGAGTCAGTACCCAAATGCAGTTGCTGACACCAGTCCTCCATTGGTTTCTTAGAGCCGTTACCTTCCTCTGGTTGAAATGGAGGCAAGGGTTCCACGGCCTGTACAGAGTTCTGGTTGATGGTGAACAATTTGGCTAGCGTGGCATACCGCGGCTGGTATACTTCTCTCTCCCCGATATTTATGATGCGGACGGGCACCCTCCCATGGCGTACATCGACCACCCCCCGTGCTGTCAAAATGGTGGGCCTACTGTCTGAGTAGACGGGTTCTACCATTGCTTGGTAGTCTCTACCTCTTAGACCAATAGCTGCCTGGCACCAAATCATCATCTCACTTTTTGGGGGCATGGCAATAGGGAACGGGTCACACATTCTCACGCTACCTATCTCACCACCAGATAGTTCCACTTGTTGCCGCTTCATCAGTGCCCGGATCTCTTTTTGGAGCACACGCTGCTGGCTGGAACTGGCGTTCTTGGCAACCTGTTGCAAAATAAGAATCACCTCTGCAAGACAGTTTTCAATTACATTAGTACCTAGGGTTATTTTTGGGTGACTCTCGCGACGGTCAATGTCCACAATGATCAGTCCTTGTGCCGGCAGTTCAACTTTACCGACCTTGATGGTCACTTCCTTAAATCCTATCTGTGGCACGGGCTGACCATTGCTGGTGATAATGCTCAGGTCGTCATCTGGGTAGCGGGTTATGTCCGAGTCATTCCAGTACCGCTTGAAGAGCACGTACGGGATGGTGGTGACCTGTGACCCGGTGTCTAGTAGGGCACTCATAGGAATGCAATCCAGTACCACAGGCAAGACCGGACGTCCCCCTACGTATTTGTCACGCCAGTTTGATGGGCCTGATGATCTTATGCCTGGGGGTTGGCCCTCTACCCCAGGTTGTGCCCGTTTAAATGACAGTACCTTGCCATATGTCCGCGTTGATTGCAGCGGCGGCAGATGGGTCGTCCGTCCTCGTTGTATCTGTCGCTGGGTCTTCCTCTGGCCGGTGGGGTCCTCCTCAGTCGGCGCCACAGGACGTCCTCCGGTCCGGATGCCAGCTGGATCTTTCCTGGAGAAGAGACCTGTAAAGACTGCACAGTTCTGGTTAGCGCGGCAACGCTGTTAGTCAGCTCTTGGACCTGATGGTGCAGGTCTGTAGCCGGGTCATTGTTCAAAGCCTGCGCATCAGCTCCCACAGGCCCTGCAGACAAGGGCGCCGCGTCCTGGTGATAAGTGATAGCAGGGCGCCTGTGGGTCACAGCACCACCTGGTGCCGGTTCTCGGAGCACCCGGATTGCTCTGCCCTTGAACTGTGCAAAGTCCAGGTCAGGGTCCTGTAAGGCCATTGCCCGCAACTGGGTTCGGTGGGCATTGCACAGTAGACCCTCAATAAATTGTTCAGTCAACAGCTTGTCTTCATTTCCCACGCTGTCAGGGTCTGCCTGCTTAATGGCTCTCAGGGCCTCTTGTAAGTTTAGAGCATAGTCCCTTATACTTTCATGTGCCCGTTGTTTGCACCCGTAAAATCTTAGTTTTATCTCGGCTGAGGTTCGGGTATCAAATGTGTCTTTCAGCCGGGCTAGTATCTCTCTGACAGTCCTCTTCTTCCCAGGTGGCCAGGACTTTACCTCCCTTTGGGCTGCCCCGATTAGCTGGGCCACCAGGATGCTCACTTTTTGCTCTTCCATGAGGGGGTATACCTGGAAGAGGCTATCAAGTCTTTCCCTAAAGTCACTCAGGGTATGTGACTCCCCTGAGTACTGGGGTAGCCAGGTTGCCCCCGGGATATAGGGCATGGTGAAAGGCATGACCGCAGCAGCGGTTGCGCTGGCGGCCGGTGTAGCGGTGGAGCTCCCCTCGGTGTCTGACATCCTTCTTCCCCCCCTAGTGGACCGTGGCCTACCTTGCGATGCTCTTCTTCCGTAGGCCGCGGCTCCGCAGTCGATTGTCGGGGTTGAGGACCTGGCGTCGTGCTCCGATGACGTCAGCGTTGCTCTTCCTTCTTTCCAGGACCTTACGCAGCGTCGGAGCGTGAGGCGGAGCGTGGGGCGGAGCTTCGGATCTCGCGCGCTTTCGGCGTCCACGCCCCTCTTCTTCCCGCGCGGCATCCCGAAGATGGCGTCCGAAGGCGGGTAGCATCTGCGAATGGCGGGAAGAAGGCAGAAGATGGCGGGAAATGGTCCAAGATTGCGTCCGATGGCGGGAAACGGCTCCGGACGGCGGGAAACTTCACCACAGGTAAGTATAAAAGACTCATTTTCAGGCACGCAGTACCCGGTGGTTGCGGGCACGAAATCCTGCCGACTACGCCAAAGTTGACGCGCCCCCTGGGCCTGTGCTGTGCAGGGGGATACCCGGAGCCGGATCGCTGGGGGTTGTAGTCCTCCGTGGCGGTGACCCGGTCCGTGCCCAGGGCGGTCAAACCAGTGGCAGTCTTAGGTAATAACAATGTCCGACTATGCCACCTGTGGATTGCGGTCAGTGGGGACCGCCGCTGCGCTGCAGACCGCTGAGGCTGATGTAATTTGCGCAGCCGAGTATGGAATAACGCCCCATGGGAGAAGTATTGCCTCAGGGCAGCTAATGTGAGATGATGGGAGTGATGGTGTGAGCGCCCCGGTAGTAATGGTGCTGGTGCGGCGATGAAACACAGAGACGTGTGGTGCAGTTCAGGGTCTTTACTGGTGGTATAAAGCAGACCCTCCCGGGAGTACTGGTTAGCAGTAGGGGCCTGGTCAGTCTGTGAGCAAGCAGGATCTCCCCTGGCCAGGTGGAGTTGTAGGCCTCCCCGACTATCTGCACTCTTTCCTGGCTACCTTGCTCTATGCGGGTAGAAGTAGCCCACGTCCCTGAGTATACCGTGTGGTGCTCACCGGTATGGCCGGTGACTTGGGGCCTTCCGTTAGCCTCCGCTTCACGATGGCGGTGCTGGTCCCTTGCTTGTGACCGTGCCTCCGGGCTTCTAAGGCCAGAGGACATGGAATCCCCTGCCGGTTGGATTGTGCTGCTGGACCTGGATGTCCCCACAGCCTCGGACTCCGTGTCCGGGTTTAGTGTCTACAGCCAAGGCAAGCTATCTAGCTTCCAGCCTCTGGCACTCGCTCCTGCTCCTACAGAGCTCCTGTTGTCACTTTCCCTCTGTCTGCTGTCCTCCAGACCTGACTGCGTCTCTGTCTAGGACTTCACTCCAGGCTCTGACTAACCTAATCCCGCCCCAGACCCAGTTTATAAGGGCAGATTCCTCCCCTCCCAGATCTGGGTGGGCCGTGTTGCATGCTTAGGGCTCCTGACCAGAGAAACCTCCCACTTGCTCTCAGACATAATATCTCTATTACTGTGGTAACCAGACCCCTGGGGTGCCACACATGCTCATGTACACGGCTTAGAAGGAGGGTTGATTCACTTTAACTATCTTCTGAGCATGCCTAATCCTACCAGTGTAAAATATACACACTGTTAGGATTTAGCTCTGTTTGCTGGTTCGAATGGTAGTTGCTTACCTGCAAGAATACGATTTACATACTTGCTGTCACGTGCCAACTAGCTTCTCTTCCTGCAATTCTCAATATTCATTTGGCAAACAAAATCAAATCATAAACTGGTGTTTATTACATACTGTTAGGATTCGGCATTCTACAGTGCTTGCCGAAAATTTGCCCTAACCTGGTAAATCTCTTTAAAGGGTTAAAGGGGAGATTCAATTAACATGATTTTCTGAGTTACTGAAACTGTACATAGGAGAAAATGAGGAAACAAAAATCTTCACCAATTTAGAGAAGTAAAAGACTCTATAGACCCTAGATTCTCCACCCATGCTGCTGGTATCCTATGGATTAAAATAGAAAAGACCGAACGTGAGGTCCCAAAAGATAATTCAAAGAAAACCGATAATGCATAAAAAACTTTATTAGATACTATGTTGAACTGGTGCTACATACAGAGAAGTGCTCTCACAAATAATATTGACTCAATTAAATACAATAAGCCATAGCAGACATAGTTTGATCAAAATAAAACTGGGAAAAAAATGTAAATTATGACCTGTATCACATGTGACAATCACCCTGTACTTTACATGGTGTACAAGTCTACATATACTGGACTGAAAGAATCATAAATCCACCCCATGAATAGTACAATCCCTAACGTATGGGTGTAGAAAAAATAGCATAATATACTTGCTTACAGCATAGTGTGTACAGTATATCCATTATAAAGTGAAGTCACATCAGCATAAAGGTAAGTAACTATGAGGACAAGTAGTGTATCCAAGGGTGATCAGATGTTAAGTCAGGTATGTCACAATTACCCAAGACATGGATAACATACAGTACAGACCAAAAGTTTGGACACACCTTCTCATTTAAAGATTTTTCTGTATTTTCATGACTATGAAAATTGTACATTCACACTGAAGGCATCAAAACTATGAATTAACACATGTGGAATTATATACTTAACAAAAAAGAGTGAAACAACTGAAAATATGTCATATATTCTAGGTTCTTCAAAGTAGCCACCTTTTGCTTTGATGACTGCTTTGCACATTCTTGGCATTCTCTTGATGAGCTTCAAGAGGTAGTCACCTGAAATGGTCTTCCAACAATCTTGAAGGAGTTCCCAGAGATGCTTAGCACTTGTTGGCCCTTTTGCCTTTACTCTGCGGTCCAGCTCACCCCAAACCATCTCGATTGGGTTCAGGTCTGGTGACTGTGGAGGCCAGGTCATCTGGCTTAGCACCCCATCACTCTCTTTCTTGGTCAAATAGCCCTTACACAGCCTGGAGGTGTGTTTGGGGTCATTGTCCTGTTGAAAAATAAATGATGGTCCAACTAAACGCAAACCGGATGGAATAGCATGCTGCTGCAAGATGCTGCCGTAGCCATGCTGGTTCAGTATGCCTTCAATTTTGAATAAATCCCCAACAGTGTCACCAGCAAAGCACCCCCACACCATCACACCTCCTCCTCCATGCTTCACGGTGGGAACCAGGCATGTAGAGTCCATCCGTTCACCCATTCTGCGTCGCACAAAGACACGGTGGTTGGAACCAAAGATCTCATATTGGATTCATCAGACCAAAGCACAGATTTCCACTGGTCTAATGTCCATTCCTTGTGTTCTTTAGCCCAAACAAGTCTCTTCTGCTTGTTGCCTGTCCTTAGCAGTGGTTTCCTAGCAGCTATTTTACCATGAAGGCCTGCTGCACAAAGTCTCATCTTAACAGTTGTTGTAGAGATGTGTCTGCTGCTGGAACTCTGTGTGGCATTGACCTGGTCTCTAATCTGAGCTGCTGTTAACCTGCATTTTCTGAGGCTGGTGACTCAGATAAACTTATCCTCAGAAGCAGAGGTGACTCTTGGTCTTCCTTTCCTGGGGCGGTCCTCATGTGAGCCAGTTTCTTTGTAGCGCTTGATGGTTTTTGCAACTGCACTTGGGGACACTTTTAAAGTTTACCCAATTTTTCGGACTGACTGACCTTCATTTCTTAAAGTAATGATGGCCACTCGTTTTTCTTTACTTAGAATTTGTATTATGGCAAGAAAAAAGCAGCTAACAGTCTATTCCAGGGTTCCCCAACTCCAGTCCTCAAGGCCCACCAACAGGTCATGTTTTCAGGATTTCCTTAGTATTGCACAGGTGATAATTACATCACCTGCACAGGCAATAGTTACATCACCTGTGCAATACTAAGGAAATCCTGAAAACATGACCTGTTGGTGGGCCTTGAGGACTGGAGTTGGGGAACCCTGGTCTATTCAGTAGGACTATCAGCTGTGTATCCACCTGAGTTCTGCACAACACAACTGATGGTCCCAACCCCATTTATAAGGCAAGAAATCCCACTTATTAAACCTGACAGGGCACACCTGTGAAGTGAAAACCATTTCCGGTGACTACCTCTTGAAGCTCATCAAGAGAATGCCAAGAGTGTGCAAAGCAGTCATCAAAGCAAAAGGTGGCTACTTTGAAGAACCTAGAATATAAGACATATTTTCAGTTGTTTCACACTTTTTTGTTAAGTATATAATTCCACATGTGTTAATTCATAGTTTTGATGCCTTCAGTGTGAATGTACAATTTTCATAGTCATGAAAATACAGAAAAATCTTTAAATGAGAAGGTGTGTCCAAACTTTTGGTCTGTACTGTAGGTATCAGTCGTTAAGACTAGTAGTATGATCTATGTTGGAGAGGGTCATGCCAGATGCTGAAATATACTTGTATAGTCTGCAGCTGCGCGATGCACACCCCGACGCTCATTTTGGACAACGGTCCCTGACAAAGGGACTGCTCTGTGTCTCTAGAGAGCTGTCCACAGATGGGTGTCCTTTTCTTTTGGAGGAGACTTTGGTTAAGATAGGAACCCTAGTTATGACTCAACGCTTTTTAATGAGTCAAACTATCTTATTGGATGCCTACTTATAGGTGGAACTAAGGACAGTTTCTTTCTTCTGGTGGTGAGTTACTTTGCATGGATACTTTTTGCTATGGTGATCAGTGATGGTCTGAACTCACAGATTCTACTCACGTAATCTTCACCTGAATGTCCGTGAATGAAAGCTAATTCTTTGAAAATGGAAACTGTCACTTCCAGATATGCTATTTACCTGCAAGTATAGTGATAATATGCAGGCAAATGGGTTTAAATCATACCTGGCTGTCTTTTTGGAGCAGCAACTACAGGGAGCAAATTAAGTTTTGTCCTCCTTGCAGCTGCTCACTTCCACTCATCAGGGAGGTGCAGGAGGCTGTTACAGTCACCACTTGTTAAACAGTGAGCACACTGCAATCCCCACCACATTGATTGACGGCCTGCTCTGCACACACACACACACTGCTCAAATACTCTGCAGAGGAGGCTGTAAGTCAATATGTTACACAGTAATTACAGCTTGCTCACAATATAGTGCGCACTGACTGTAACAGCTCACTACACCGGTGCGAAGACCGGAAACAGCGGCTACTGTTAGGCTAAAACTCCATTTTACCCCTGTATCTGCTGCATCAGTAAGGCAGGAAGATATTATTATTATTATTTATTATTATAGCGCCATTTATTCCATGGCGCTTTACATGTGATAGGGATATACATAGCAAAAACATTTACATAATGTTAACAAAACAAGTCAGCGACTGGTACAGGAGGAGCGAGGACCCTGCCCGCAAGGGCTCACGGTCTACAAATATGATTTAATTGCTATTTTCCTGCAGATTACCACTATAATTGCAGGCAAACAGCATTTCTGGACTGACAGGAACTGTGCATACAGTATGTGACCCACCCATCACTACAGAGGCAGAGACTTAACTCATATTGGGGGAGATATACTAAGACCAGCATACTTTACACCTGTCTTAATAAAAAGCATGCTGGTGTAGAATGTGCCTTTTTTATGCCAGTTTCTGACGTAGGTATAGTAATAAATGTATTTTTTTTGTCGTTGTTTTTTTTTCAGGCGAGTTGGGCTTTGTAGAAACTTTTTTTTTCCTTTTTTCATAAGGAAATACAGTACAGACCAAAAGTTTGGACACACCTTCTCATTTAAAGATTTTTCTGTATTTTCTTGACTATGAAAATTGTGCATTCACACTGAAGGCATCAAAACTATGAATTAACACATGTGGAATTATATACTTAACCAAAAAGTGTGAAACAACTGAAAATATGTCTTATATTCTAGGTTCTTCAAAACAGTCACTTTTGCTTTGATGACTGCTTTGCACACTCTTGGCATTCTCTTGATGAGCCTCAAGAGGTAGTCACCGGAAATGGTCTTCCAACAATCTTGAAGGAGTTCCCAGAGATGCTTAGCACTTGTTGGCCCTTTTGCCTTCACTCTACGGTCCAGCTCACCCCAAACCATCTCGATTGGGTTCAGGTCTGGTGACTGTTGAGGCCAGGTCATCTGACGTAGCACCCCATCACTCTCCTTCTTGGTCAAATATCCCTTACACAGCCTGGAGGTGTGTTTAGGGTCATTGTCCTGTTGAAAAATAAATGATGGTCCAATTAAACGCAAACCGGATGGAATAGCATTCCGCTGCAAGATGCTGTGGTAGCCATGCTGGTTCAGTATGCCTTTAATTTAGAATAAATCCCCAACAGTGTCACCAGTAAAGCACCCCCACACCATCACACCTCCTCCTCCATGCTTCACGGTGGGAATCAGGCATGTAGAGTCCATCCGTTCACCTTTTCTGCGTGGCACAAAGACACGGTGGTTGGAACCAAAGATCTCATATTTGGACTCATCAGACCAAAGCACAGATTTCCACTGGTCTAATGTCCATTCCTTGTGTTCTTTAGCCCAAACAAGTCTCTTCTGCTTGCTGCCTGTCCTTAGCAGTGGTTTCCTGGTAGCTATTTTACCATGAAGGCCTGCTGCACAAAGGCTCCTCTTAACAGTTGTTGAAGAGATGTGTCTGCTGCTAGAACTTTGTGTGGCATTGACCTGGTCTCTAATCTGAGCTGCTGTTAACCTGCGATTTCTGAGGCTGGTGACTCGGATAAACTTATCCTTAGAAGCAGAGGTGACTCTTGGTCTTCCTTTCCTGGGGCGGTCCTCATCTGAGCCAGTTTCTTTGTAGCGCTTGATGGTTTTTGCAACTGCACTTGGGGACACTTTCAAAGTTTTCCCAATTTTTCGCACTGACTGACCTTCATTCCTTAAAGTAATGATGATCACTCGTTTTTCTTTACTTAGCTGCTTTTTTCTTGCAATAATACAAATTCTAACAGTCTATCCAGTAGGACTATCAGCTGTGTATCCACCTGACTTCTGCACAACACAACTGATGGTCCCAACCCCATTTATAAGGCAAGAAATCCCACTTATTAAACCTGACAGGGCACACCTGTGAAGTGAAAACCATTTCCGTTGACTACCTCTTGAAGCTCATCAAGACAATGCCAAGAGTGTGCAAAGCAGTAATCAAAGCAAAAGGTGGCTACTTTGAAGAACCTAGACTATAAGACATATTTTCAGTTGCTTCACACTTTTTTGTTAAGTATATAATTCCACATGTGTTAATTCATAGTTTTGATGCCTTCAGTGTGAATGTACAATTTTCATAGTCATGAAAATACAGAAAAATCTTTAAATGAGGTGTGCTTTGGTCTGTACTGTAAATATATTATTAAGTTCATAAAAATTGGTTACAACTAATCATCTAATAACAAAAAATTTTTTTTTCATCACCTCAAAAATGTATAAACGAATGATTAAACCATAATGCAGTTATCACTGATATAATATTAGAACTTTTTCTATACTGTTCTATACACACTGTTTCTCTATGACTAAAAACAAAAATTTGTTTCCAAAACCAGTATGTACAAAATGATGAATATCTGAGTAACCAGCCCTAACATTCAGACTTAGCTTATTCCATTAATATTAAAAGGTAAAATTGTCAAAAGTAAATGAAACTACTTTTGTGTTAGGGGACTATAGGGTGGTCAAATGATGTTCACGTAAGATAGATTGATTGTTTTACAATATTCCCTATATTCCTTGCAGACTGATAAACAGATGTTAATAGTGCTTCGGCATCGGACATACAAACAATTGCATATGGTTACTCTAATTACATGTTTTGTTGAAAAGGTAAAATAGGAAAATGCATTGGAAACTCCACTGTTACTTTAGGGAAAAACTATAAGGTGATAATTAATGACAGAACAGTCAAATGTCTTGGGGTGACAAACTTGAATTTAGAAGATTCTAGCAATGGAAAATAATCCACAGCACTCATTATTCTGCGATTAATCCATGAAAGTCCTCTTTATTTTGTGTGTATACAGCGGTGGGTAAGTCTCGCTTATGTAGAGTGTTAACTCTCATGGTCAATGGGGTGCTCTCCCTTTCTCTTACATGTAGAGTGTAAGCTCTTATGGTCAGTGGGGTCCTCTTCCTCTCTATTACATGTAGAGTGTAAGCTCTTATGGTCAGTGGGGTCCTCTCCCTCTCTATTACATGTAGAGTGTAAGCTCTTATGGTCAGTGGGGTCCTCTCCCTCTCTCTCTCTTACATGTAGAGTGTAAGCTCTTAAGGTCAGTGGGGTCCTCTCCCTCCTGTAGTTTGTAAGCTCTTGTGGTCAACAAGATCATCTCCATCTTGTAGAGTTTAAGCACTTTTGGTCAGTAGGTTCCTTGATCTCGCACCTATAAAGTGAAGCTCGTATGGTCAGTGGGGTACTCTCTCTCTCTCTCTAGACTGTAAGGTATAAGCTCCTAAGGTTATTGTTTTTTTTTCTCCCTCTTCCTCGCATGTATTTTATGAGCAATTACAAGCTTTCCAGTATTGAGATTCACTCAAATTTATTCGAAACAAAATACATTTTGGGGGCGCATTCAGTGAAATCGGTGAATTTGAATTTCAAAAGATCTGTTCATCTCTAGTAATATTTATGTATTCATAGGGATTGTAGGCTGACCCTTGGACTTCTGCTAAAAATTTGCTTAACCCAAAGTGTGGATCTGCACATCAATATCAATTCAACTTAGAAGGGCACATATCTGTTTCTCAGTGGCAGTATACAGTGATGTTATATGGTCAGACCAACATGATAATGGATTTATTGTTAACAAGTAATGTATCTAACACCATTTCATCAAAAATACTAAATGTTGGCTGTTAGAGGCTATTAGTGTTGAGCGAGTATGTTCTATTAACCCTTTCGACAAGCATGCTCAGGCCGAGCTTCGAGTATTTATAGCTGCTCGGTGATATGGTTGAATCGCTCCCGTGTAGACATTCCTCACATGTAATAAAACTGTCAAACAGTCGCAAATCATGCACAAGGGAGCGATTCAACCATATCACCGTGCAGCTGTAAATACTCAAAGCTCGGCCCGAGCATACTCGGACAGAACATATTCGCTCAACCCTAGAGGCTATACAAAAAGATACAAAGCATTGTATTATGGAGATTGTTATTATACAACTAGCTCCGCACTGTTAAACTACTATACCTTCCCTAAAATTATGAAATCCATCATAACTATAACCCATAACAACAAGGGGATTAAACAAAGCTACAGATTCCAAGAATCTTCATGTATAGAGGTTACTTAACCATAATGTATGTGCAGTCATTACAATGTGCTCCATCATTTCTCATGTTCACCTAATGGAAAAGCTAGAAATTTATAGTGTGTCTCCAATGAACCATACATCCCATAATAATGGCAGTGTTTTTTTTACATCCTTTTTTTCTTCTTGAACTTACTTAGCCCCATAGAAAATTAAGCCAGGAACTACCTTAATGATGTACTATATTAATTTCAACTTCATTTGGAAAAGTAAACATATGTATTTAGTTTATGTATGATTTAGCAAATTGCTCAAGATACAGCCGAATGGCTATACATTGAAACCATGTATTGAAAAAAATAACTACCTGCCATTATTAAGCTTCCTCGTAAAGGGAACCTGACAGGGTCACAATGCTCTACAAACCACCAGAATTTGTATATTTCTTGCAAATCACCCTATTTAACCAGCCCTTTATTGTGTTTGACACCTAAACGCGTTTAAAAAAAATCTTTATAAACTCCATTTTTCATATGCAAATCAGGCCTTTGAATAGTCGATGGGGCATTTGTTTCCACAGATTGGTCGTCCCTCTTTGCATGCTATTACGCCCCTTTGGGTGTGATAACATTATTTGCAAGAACCAGTGTCATCACTAGCTCTCTTCAAACCTGACGTATATGCACGTGGCTTTTATCACCCATGTCATTGTGACGCACCCCCAGGGCCGTGGGGTACTCGGTGCCGGGCCGATGGATGCTGAGAAAAGGGATATGTCACGGCGGCTGGCCCGGTCCGTGGCCCAGGGCGGTCAACAAAAAAGAGAATGTTATTTGTATGGGGTTTGTAGTTTTAGAAAGTGTTCGTGACGCCACCTGTGGTACCTGGTAAGGATTACCAGCGCTGCTGCAGTCCTCCGGGGGTGATGGGATGGCAGCTGGGATGTTTCTGCTCCCCACAGGTGGAGCGGGCCCCCGGGGCAGTGTAGGTGCAGATGTTGGTGATGCTGGCGTTGTAGTGCAGAGGGAGACATGGTGCAGCTGAAATAACTGACGGAGGCAGTGCAGTGCAGTCATCCGAGTTTTTACTCACAGTTCTCATGTAAGTTCCACAGGTACACTGCGCGGGTGCCAGCCTCCCACGTCACGCTGCGTCTACCAGAACAGAGGTTCAGCTCTTCCTCAGATGTATCAGGAGTGCTTGACAGAACCCCGCTTTCTTATGTTCCTTTCTTTGACCGACTTCACGCTGGGTCTTCTCCCTCCTGCCCTGCGCTTCCCCATTCACAGTCCCGCTCGGGTGCTCTGAAGTCCCTCTGGGCAACTTGGAGTTCCTGGACCTGCTTGACCCTCACGGTGACTAAGATGAGGCTGTGGCAACTGCACTATAAAAGCCAGAAGCCTCCGGTTTTTCCAGCCGAGACCTGGAGTAACACGGCTGGTCCAGGGGCCGGTCCCCTCCTTGCGGCCTGATCCCTCTGACACCTGGCAGATTCGGGGCATACGGGTGCCGTCCTGCACTCGCCGTACCCCCTGGGATCCCTTCTATAGAACGGAGCCTTACTCCTCTGCTCCCCTCCTGGGCCTCTATCACTAGGCCCCACTTGTGGAGCAGAGCTCCTAACGAGACTCTGCTCTCCTCCTCTCCTTGCTACTCACTCACTGAACTAACCACCCTAAGATAGCTTCCCTTTATATATCTCCTACAATGGTGCTCCCATACTCTACATCCTCCACCCACACCCACTACTGGTTCCCCCTACCTTTGGTTCCCCCCACTCCAGCCAGGGACAGGGCTCAGCAGGAAACACAGTGCATCTTGCCCTTCCAGCCGGCCTGGAGTAGTGTAGTGTTGAATGTGGGTGTTGGGGTTCCCGGGCAGCACTCCCTCCTTACCTGAGAGCTGAGAGAAGGAGACACCACACCTCTGGGTGAGGTGCAGTACCTCTGTGGCGACTGAACCCTCAGGGGCGCCACAATTGCTCCTCTGAAGCCAGATGTACGATTCCTGGCTTAAGAGGCAGTGCACCTCTGAAGCTGGGTAAATACTTCAATGACGTGGGTGAGGAAAGCCGTGTGAGTGAGCTAGATTTGCAGAGAGCTGGCCTGGCAATGACACTGACTCTTGCAAATCATGTTATCACACGCACAGGGCGATAGACAGTTTGATGGACCCCCTCTGTCTCTCCCTACATGGCATTTTGGGCTCCACAGTCCACCCACACACATTATTATGTCCCCCACACAGTAAGATGGCACTCACAGTCATCCCACAAACAGTGTGATGACCCCCAACATAGTATCATGGTCCCTACAAGTGACACACACAGTATGATTGTTACCACAGCTCCATCACGCACAGTATGATGGTATCTACAGTTCCTCCGCACACTATAATGGCCCCCAACAGCCTCATCACACAGTATGACGGCCCCACACAGGCTCCCACACAGTATGATGGTGTCAAGGTAAAATATATATATTATAGAAAATCAATTAGTTAATAAAGATATACCTAACAGTTCCTATTCTTATTGTAGACATGAACAACTAAATGATTTCCTGAGAATGATGTATGCATGTGCATGGCTGATAACAGAGAGATTCATGTCAAGTTGGCAAAGATGGTGCTGAGAGATGAACTCACCCCACCCATCAGATTTCCTAAGGCGTTACTGAAACTAAGAGATACATGGATGAGCAAATTGCAGTGTGCCAAGTTATCAGAAAAAGCAATGAATTTTAATAATCCTACCTAGAAGTAGAATACTATATAACCCTATGTCTATTTAATAAAGTATACCATTTTGCGTTGTTCAGTCTCTGAGTGAAGTTTTTCAACCAGATTAGCAGATTTGTTTAATTAGCTTCTCTTCATGCACTCGGACATCTTTAATTTAATTTGGAGGAGAGCAGTTACCTAGTGTATCTTAAATTGGTGAAAACTCCACAAATGGTGCTGTGACTCGGATCACACTCAAATGGACTCTAGGTCTTGGGGTGCCCATCACCTGATCACCTGCAGACGAGCCGGGACTGCTCAAAGCGAGAGCCTGATCTACTCTCATCACTGAATACGGTAAGTCTGCAGATTTAATGAATCCGTAGTACTTATTCGTATTTTGAGTAGTCTCTGGTGAGTTTGTGGTGTCTAGATTGGCCCATAGGGACAGCCCCGTGCGACTGGGCGGGTCCCTGCTGTGTGATTCCAAGAACTCTGGCGTGTAGTCGCTCCTGGCTAACTGCTGCTCTGTGGTTTCTGAGGTGTTCCGTCCCATTAGAACAATCTTTGTACGCAGGGGCGTACAAGTATACACTTGAGAATTTAGGAAAATTTCTTTGTTTATAACGCAGGGAGTGATGTTGCTGATAAGTCGTGTATTAAGACTCCATTAGGGCGCGGGCATGCGGGGCCTCTATTAAGTCGTGTATTAAGTTGTGGGACACGTGGGGAGTGAAGTTACTGATAAGTCATGTATTAAGACACCATTAGGGCGCGGGCACGTGGGGTTAACCAATCCTCTATTAAGACATGGGATACGAGGGGAGCCAACTGCGTCGTCAAGCCATATATTAAGACGTCACTAGGACACGGATGCGCGGGGTTTTCAGTGCTTCATTAAGTTGTAAAAGAATCAGTTCAGTGCTTGGTAAGGAGCGTAGGGACCTGTTACAATTCTACTTGTGTATCAGCTGCCTGGTCTGATCATAAGTCTAAGGGGACGGACGACTGGAGCCAAAATCATGGGGAAACTAAACACATTGTTTGTGTCGCAGGGGTCGCTCGATCAGGAGCGTTAGGACCCTAAAGATATAGTTGCTAGAAGAGAAGGAAGGAAATATGTAGAGAAAACAAAAAAAGTAATGTCATTGTGTGGTTGTACCCGGGGGGTAGATTACAGTACGAGATGTTGAATGCAGCAATTTGTGAAAACAGGGGAAAGCTGGAAGATAATGGGTTGTTGCAAAGTGCATACATGTGGAAAAAGGTTGTGCTGAGCTTATCGAAAGAAGGGTTTGTGGAGATTGAGGATAGGGATAACAAAGGGAACATAACTGGTTATTTCTATGTTAGAGAGATGCCTCCGCCACCGCCCTATAATGGCGGCGCAATGAATTGTTGGGTATTTTCTAATTGTGGCCAGCAGAATCCATTGTCAGCATATTATTGTGTTGCATGACACACGCCCCGTGCAGGAGGCCCACCCCTCGCTACATCCCAAGCCACTCCTAGTGCCCCATCCTCATCCGTTATACCTATGTCCGTCCAAAGTTCTAACCCTTCCTGCAGCGGCCATGTTACTACACCCATTGCATCACCTCCGGCCTCTGACCAGATATCAGTGGGTGTGCTCCTTCCCAGTGGCACGCACCCTTTTTGTAGTGTGCTTCCTTCTGGTGGCGGCCATCTTGGCGCACCGGAATACAGGGCGCAATACACACTACACCCGGAACATCAACCGCAACATTTACTCCTATACCAGTGTGTCCGGTTGTCACTCCGGATGGTGCGTACTCTGTCCCAAAAGACTATGTCCCTCTCTATCCTCATTTGCCTAGTGCCGAAACTCTATTTAATAGTCTGGAGTTCTGGCAGGCCCTTAACAGAAGGAGAAATACTATTGAATCGGAGGAGCAGTGGGATGAAGAGGTGGCAGCACCACCACCACCACCATCAGCGTCCACACCAATAAGCGATCCAGAAGGAAAACCGGCTCGTGTGACATTTCGTACACCAATATCAGAATTCTCTCTGGATCGGGAGGATTCCCGTGCCACCCTTTCAGATGAAGAATACCCACAGGTGTGGAAACCATGGACAGAAAGAATGATTTAGAAGTCATCAACGGTACTAACAGCAGGTCTGGGGGATCTGGTAACACAGCAGGTGGATGCAATAGTTAATGCAGCAAACCCTAGATTACAACATAGGAGAGGAGTGGCTACGACTATTGTGCAAGCCGGAGGTGATGCTATTCAGGAAGACTGTAACAGCATTGTACATTCTTCAGGACCGATCGAGGCAACAGACCTGGTAGCCACCAGACCAGGGAGATTACCATGCAGGCTTATCATTTATGCAGTAGGTCCAGTGTATGATGAAGATCTTCATGATCAGTGAGTGTCACAACAGAGCTACAATCAACAATATTCTGAACTATGCTGGAACAAGGAACCTTACTTCTATTGCTCTTCCTGCTATAAGTTCTGGAATGTATGGATTTCCTATGCAAGCCTGTGCCCAAGCAATAGTCCAAGCTATACGGGAGTATAGAGGACTAACTACGTTGGAGGAGATAAGACTAATCAGCAATGACTATCATAAATCTCAAATTCTCACCCGAGCTGTGGAAAGTGCCACAGCTAGATCAGACCCACTCAGCCGCCAGATGACCTCAGAAGATAACCCAAATGAACTATTTCCTAGACAAACAATCCCACCTCCTATTGATGTGTTGTCTGTATCTCCCTCAACATCTTCTCAATCAGAATCTCCAGTGCCAGATCACCACAATAGATATGTGGCATTCACACCTTCGCAAGTTTATGGAGTGATTAGACAACTACCTGACCCAGATAGACACCCTATGGCGTTCTAGAGAAGAATCAGACAAATTTAACAAACTTATTCAGCCACTTGGAATAGCATTAAAGTGGGAGATGCCTTTTGGCCAATAATTCAAGTAGCTCTGAACGACAGCCAAGTGACAGCCAAGGAGACTTAGCCAATCAGGAGGAGCTTTATGTAAACAACTTCAGCAATGGTCCAAGGAGCGGCTCACAGACTCATCTACCAGTGTATCGGACTGTACTCAAGAATCAAGGGAGAATGTCAAAAATTTTTACACCAGAATCTATACTCTGTTCAAGGATCAAGGGTTCCATGAAGGTCAGAGGATCCCACAGAATCTGCTCGTCACTTCATTTGTTAGGGGACTCAGAGAGGAAATCTCAGCGAAGCTTACAGACTCCAGACCAGAATATGTGGACATGTCCCCGCGAAAGGTACTCCTCATTGCTAAAGCTATAGAGAAACAAATGTACAGAGGACCAATCTGTTACCATTGTAACCAACCAGGTCATTTCAGAAGAGAATGCCCAGAGAATAGAGGGGATCCTTTGTATGGCTCGATGCCACTCTCCTACAACCCGCAATTTGGAACAGATTCTCCACGCTAACAAGGGAATCCACGGTACTCCCGCCAAGAGTATAGACAGCCATCACGGCAGCCACCACAGAGAGAGTATGAGACAATGTCAAGAGAACCTGTGCAGAATTGCAGAGACCAGCCACCATAACAGATGTACCAAAATAACAGGGACCCACCACGCCGGTTTGCGGGGGAAGACCAGAATTACCCCGCATAGGACAATGGCAAACCCGTGCTCACCTTGACCTCAGTTGAAAACGTCCCCACTAAATCTGGACTGATTTCTACTGTCAAAATTGATGTAGAGGACAGAACTTTACCTTTTCTAGTAGAAAACCACACTCATCCCAACTAACATTTCCATTGCCTACTGGGAAAGAACAGAAGCTGCTGGCCAGATTGCTCATTTCAGACACCTGCCCGCTTAATTTGTTGGGAGCAGATCTACTCCAGAAGTTAAATGCTCAAATATCATATGATGAGAATGGAATGCATCTACATGTCTCTACTCCGTTATCATTAGAGGAACAAACAAAGGTACATGCCCTCCCATTGTGTGTCATCTAATTTGTAACAACCGCCATACCACAGCATTATCTTGATTGCATACCACCTGAACTCTGGTCTCAAGGTCCTGATGATATACGCCGGCTGCCTGTCCTGCCAGTCCAAGTTTTCCTGAAAGAAGGTGCACGGATTCCCAGACTCCCACAGTACCCACTGAAAGCAGCCCAAGAAGCGTCATTTGATGCCCAGATCCAAGAATTACTCAAGAAAGGAGCATTAATTCCCTGTGTTTCTCCTGCTAATACTCCATTGCTTCCAGTGAAGAAGAAAACTGCAGGAGGAGAACCAGATAAATTTAGGATGGTGCAAGATCTGAGAGCTGTGAATGCAGTTACAATCCTGGAGACCCCAGTGGTGCCAAATCCACATACATTACTCAGTGAAATTCCACCTGAGGCAATGCATTTCACAGTAAAACGCCTTCTTCAGTGTGCCTCTGCATCCAGACTGTCAGTATCTTTTTGCTTTTACACACAGAGGAGTACAGTACACCTGGACCGTTATGCCTCAAGGAGCTTAGAACTCCCCTCATCACTTCATACTGGTCTTAACTACCTGTCTCCAACCCTGGAAGAGTGAGAACCCTGAAGTCACATTGATATAATATGTCGATGATCTACTCCTCTGTTGTCCCGATGATCAAACTTGCCACAGGTTCAGCTATTCTTTGCTCCAATTTCTGGCCACCATCGGATGCAAAGTTATACTGCGAAAGCTACAATGGTGTTGTACCAAAGTTGTGCTTTCGGGTCATTGCATATCCCAAGGTACCAAGCATCTCACTGAAGAGCAAAAAACTGCCATCCGTGACATCCCGTACCCGAGAACTGTCAAACAACTCCAAGCTTTCCTGGGAATAGTCTCATACTGCAGGCAGTGGATGCCTAAGGCGTCAGTTCTCATGCAACCTCTATATGATCGGGTCCACTCTTCTGAGCTTGACCTGCATTTTGACCAAGAAGCTGAGGATGCAATGGACCAGCTGAAAGAACTCATCATTTCAGCCCCTGCACTGGGGATTCCCAACTATTAATTTCCGTTCTTTCAATTTGTCTCTGAAGCGTGTGGCCATGCCTCAGGAGTTCTGGCCCAAAAACATGGAGGCCACATGAGACCCATCGGATATTATTCCAGTAAATTGGATCCAGTGGTGCAAACTGCTCCAACATGTCTCAAAGCAGTGCTGGCAGCTACAGAACTCCTCCACAGAACAGCAGATGTTGTACTTGGCCATCCTACAACTATACTGGCCCCTCATGATTTGAAAGCTATCCTTGCACAAACCCAGCACAACCATCTATCTATGCAACGTCGTGTCAGAATTCAATGTGAGTTCCTTTTACCAGAAAATATAGCTCTTCGGCGATGTACTTTCTTGAATCCCTCCACTCTGCTTCCTCTGTCAAGGGGGGACTGCTCTGAAGATTTAGGGGGCTCCTCAGAAGACCTACCTACTGTCACTGAGCAGCCACTGCCTGAAGCGAATCTGATACTGTATACTGACGGGTCCAGATACGCAGATAAATATGGAATGTACCATACCGGATATGTGGTGGTGTCCCCACCAACGGTTGTTTCTGCTGGACCACTGCCATCTTATATGTCAGCTCAAGAGGCCGAACTGTATGCTCTGACCAAAGCCTGCAAGTGCACAGAGAGTCGAGAGGCCAATATCTACACAGACTCGAGGTACGGATTCGGGATTGCCCACGACTTTGGCCTGATATGGGCCCTGAAGGGCTACAAGACAGCCAGTGGAGCTCCAATTCGGAATTCAGCGGCAGTGAGAAGTCTGCTAGAAGCTCTGAAGTTACCTAGGCTGGTGGCTGTGATCAAAATTAAGGCTCATGGGAAACTGAATTCGGAGGAAGCCAAGGGGAATCATCTGGCTGACATTACAGCTGTTATGAACTGCTATAAACACTAAGGAAAGATAGGAAAACTGTCCCTACAATAGGACTAAGCTGATTCCCTACGATGCAGCGTGGGACCTGTTCCTTGTGAACAGACCCGCCTAAGTCCTCGGCTAGTCTGAACGCAGACCTATAGATATAAGGGAGGGGTCCCTACAAGAACTAAGGACTGGGATATAGTTGGACACCTCCTAGCAGAAATTGTAGCAGAGCAAAGACAAACAAACAAACAGAAGTACTAGTGGTCCAAAGACCAAGCAAACTACAGAGTAAGGTACGAGGCACCTGGCTAGCTTAAGAGTAAATGTAACACTGAAGTCCAGCAAGGCCAGGAGGGCGGAGCTGGATTAAATAGGCAAAAAGTCATGTGACCAGCAAAATAGAAAAACTAACAGGAGGGTTCTAACAGTACCCCCTCTTCTATGAGGATCCTCCGGATCCTCCAGGCCCAGGTCTATCAGGAAACCTCCTGTGAAACGCTCCGATAAGTCTAGGAGCAGAGACATCATCCGCCCTTACCCAGGAGTTATCCTCGGGACCGAAACCTTTCCAAGCAACGAGATACTGCAATCTCCCTCTATGCCATCTAGAATTAAGAATGCGAGAAATTTCATATTCACCGTCTTCCTCCACCGGAGGAACAGAGACAGTGGCGTCCCTATCAGAAACATCAGCTTTTTTCAATAAGGAAACATGAAACACCGGATTAATCTTCCAGGAGGTAGGAACCTCCAACCTAACAGCAGATTGGTTAACTACCTGAAGCACCTTAAACGGACCCACAAACTTCGGGCCCAATTTCTTAGAATCCTAAACCGCAGATTCCTAGAGGACAACCAAACCATGTCACCAACAGTAAACAAAACCTCTTGACGTTTCCTGTCAAAGTACCTCTTGAATTTTTTGTTAGCCTCTTGAAGGTTACGACGTACATCAGTCCAAACTCTCTCCAAATCACCGGAAAAATTCTCCTCCTCCGGCACAGCCGATACCAATTTGGAGAATGACCCAAACGACGGATGTCTCCCAGTACAACAAAAAAAAGGAGAACACCCAGCAGAAGAGGATGTATGGTTGTTAAGAGCAAATTCAGCCAGTGGCAGAAACTCAGACCACCCCTCTTGATTGTCAGCCACAAAACAACGCAAAAACTGTTCAACATCCTGGTTCTTTCTTTCTGTCTGTCCATTAGACTCAGGATGATAACCAGATGAAAATGACAAATGGACTCCCAACCTGTCACAAAAGGCACGCTAAACACGAGCCACGAACTGAGGTCTCCTATCGGAAACAATGTCAGTAGGAATGCCATGGAGCCTGACAATTTCTTTAACAAAAGCCTTAGCGAGTGTCTTGGCGCAGGGCAGTTTGATGAAGGGAACCAAGTGACACATCTTGCTAAAACGGTCCACGACCACCCAGATAGCAGTGAAACCCTCAGAGGCAGGAAGGTCAGTAATAAAATCCATAGCAAGATGCATCCAAGGAGCACTAGGAACCTCCAGAGGGCAAAGCAACCCCACAGCAGGAGCATGTGAAGACTTAGATCTAGCACACACAGTACATTGACGCACCCACTTAATGACTTCCTTCTGCCACCCAGGCCACCAAAAACTGCGACCTACAAGTCACTTAGTCTCCGAAATTCCTGGATGACCTGCCAACCGAGACTCATGACACTCCACAAACAAATCTCTCCTAAAGTTCCTAGGCACAAACAACCTCCCATGGGGAGTGTTAGATGGGGCATCCTCCTGGGCTTTCAGAATCCCATCTTCCAAAACGGAGTCCAATGCTGCTATCACAACACCTTCCTGTAAAATGCTCTCCTCCTCCTCGGTACCAACCATGGGAGAAAAACTGCGAGATAAAGCATCAGCTTTTACATTCTTGGTACCCGGAATGTATGTAACAGGAAAATTAAACCGCGAAAAAAAAGTGCCCACCTAGCTTGACGGGCATTCAAGCGCTTGGCAGCATCAAGATAGATCAGATTCTTATGATCAGTAAAAACCTGAATGGGAAATTTAGCACCTTCCAAGAGATGACGCCAATGTTCAAATGCGAGTTTAATCGCCAGCAATTCCCGATTACCGACATCGTAATTAAGTTCGGTCTCAGAAATTTTTTTTAAAAAAAAAGCACAGGGATTTACTCCATCCTTGTTTTCCTGAGACAAAACAGCACCGACCCCCACCAAAGAAGCATCAACCTCGACCAAAAAAGGCTTGGTCTCATCAGGCTGCATAAGGATGGGGGCAGAACTGAACCTCTCCTTGAGATACACAAATGCTTCAATGGCCTCAGTAGTCCACTGGACCGTATTTGCACCTTTCCTGGTGAGATCGGTTAGCGGCTTAACAATTATAGAAAAATTCTTAATGAATTTTCTGTAATAATTGGCGAAACCCAAAAATCTCTGTATTGGTTTCAAACCAATAGGCCTAGGCCATTCCTGAACCGCCTGAACCTTCACCGGGTCAATCTCAAAGCCCTCACTGGAGATAATGTAGCCCAAAAAACTTATTCTCTGCACAGCGAACTCACATTTCCCCAGCTTAGCAAAAAGTGAATTGTCGCTTAACAACTGCAATACCTCACGTACGCTCTGCCAATGAGACTCCAGATCTGGCGCAAAAATCAAAATGTCATCCAAATACACCACCACATTCTTACCAATCAACGGTCTTAGGATGTCATTAATAAGGTTCTGAAAAAACGCTGGAGCGTTGGTAAGACCAAAGGGCATAACCAGATTCTCAAAATGACCCGCTGAAGTGTTAAAAGCAGTTTTCCACTCATCCCCTTCCTTCATACGTAACAAATTGTATGCCCCCTGGAGATCAATCTTAGAGAACCACTTGGCCCCCACTAACTGGTTGAACAAGTCAGGAATTAATGGCAGAGGGTAGGAATTGCGTACTGTAATTTTATTAATTTCGCGAAAGTCCAGACATGGACGTAAACCGCCGTCCTTTTTTTTTACAAAAAAGAATCCAACAGCCACCGGTGACTTAGAAGGTCTAATGTGACCGGCGGCCAAGCTTGTCTGTATGTATTCCTCCAAGGCCTTTCTCTCAGGGATAGTAAGATTAAATAAGCGACTCTTGGGAAGAGTTGCTCCAGGGACAAACTCAATAGTACAATCATAGTCCCTATGAGGAGGCAAAACTTGCGACTCCTCCTCAGAAAAAACCTTCCAAAAATCCTGAATAGGTACAGGTAATTCCTCTCTTTTCACAGCAGCAATGCGACCGTTGCAACATCTATCATAACACTTAGGACTCCAAGACTTAATTTCATTGGTAGACCAGTCCAGTACAGGATTGTGCAATTTTAACCAATGTAACCCCAAAACCACTGGAGCAGGCAAATTATTTAATACCGCCAAATCCAAATTCTCTTGGTGGATACCATTAATGGTGAGGGGAAATTCAAAAACCTTGTGAGTAATACCTTTCAAGGGAGAGCCATCAACAGCAACCACAGAAATAGGAGATGACAAAAGTTTGGATTCTAATTTAAATTTTTCCAAAAAACCCTCATCAATCACATTGAGTGTAGAACCACAATCCACAAATACCCGAAATTCAATCAACTCCTCCTGGAATGAGGTGCTTCCAGAAAGAAATACTCCTTTTGAGTTTAAACAAGCTATGCGGGCGTAACTGACCTCTTTTTTTTTTCTTTGTTCAAACGAAGCACACAGTTCTTAATAAAGTGGCCAGATTTACCGCAATAAAAACACAATCCATTAGCAAACCGGCAGTCTTTTTCCTGAGAGTGGGGTGACATCGCCCCAATCTCCATCGGTTCTCCACCCTCCGAACAGACCCTCTGAAAACTAGGAGCTGCCATAGCAATAGATTTCTCTTCATTACTCCAAGCACGCAGTCTCCTGTCCACACGTATGGCTAATTGCATTGCCTCCTGCAAGGTTCCAGGTTTTGGGAAGGCAATCAGCAGATCCTTAACCCTTTCACCTAGATCATCAAGAAACAAACATTTTAATGCTGAGTCATTCCATTCCACTTCAGCCGACCATCTTCTGAAGTATGTACAATAATTTTCCACATCACCTGATCCCGGCTTCAAACGTCTTAATTCAGTTTCAGCAGATGAGACTCGATCAGGATCATCATACAACAACCCCATAGCAGAAAAAAAATCTTCCACAGATCTAAAACACGGATCATTAGGTTGTAGAGAAAAGGCCCATCCCTGTGGTTCTTAGCGCAAAAGTGACATTATAAACCCAATGTGCTGTGATTCATTCCCCGAGGATCTGGGTCTTAAACGAAAATATAATAAACAAGCGTTTTTAAAGGAAAAAAAATCTTGCCGTTTACCATAAAAAAAATCTGGAAGTCCTACCTTCGGTTCGACAAAATGCGCTCCAGGACAGCTACTCACGTGTTGCTGGAGCTCGGCCACCTCCAAAGACAGTCCCTGCAGGCGTTGAGCCAACTCCTGAACCGACACCATGCTGAAATCAGGATTTCTTTCCTTAGAGTGTTTTATTTTTGGGCTGGACTTACTGTTATGAACTGCTACAAACACTAAGGAAAGATAGGAAAACTGTCCCTACAATAGGACTAAGCTGATTCCCTACGATGCAGCCGGGGACCTGTTCTTTGTGAACAGACCCGCCTAAGTCCTCGGCTAGTCTGAACGCAGATCTATAGATATAAGGGAGGGGTCCCTACAAGAACTAAGGACTGGGATATAGTTGGACACCTCCTAGCAGAAATTGTAGCAGAGCAAAGACAAACAAACAAACAGAAGTACTAGTGGTCCAAAGACCAAGCAAACTACAGAGTAAGGTATAAGGCACCTGGCTAGCTTAAGAGTAAATGTAACACTGAAGTCCAGCAAGGCCAGGAGGGCGGAGCTGGATTAAATAGGCAAAAAGTCATGTGACCAGCAAAATAGAAAAAACTAACAGGAGGGTTCTAACAACAGCAAAAGCAGCAGCTATGGAACCAATATTTCCAGAGGAAGCAGAGGTGTCGGGGGGTACGGAGGTGTTTGTTCTCACCAGAAGTCAGAGACAGCGAGGGGATGAGGAAGAAACGAGAATAAGAAATTTGGGGTTGGAAGAAGAAGCGGAGGAAGATGAAGAGGAGCAAAGACTGGAAGAGAATCCGGCACACAGGACTTTAGTGGACCGACAGTATGCAGTAACAGAAGAAGAAAAACAAGGATGGATCGGACGGGGAGGAACGTTTTGTAATGACGGAATCTGGAGAGTGGGAAGAAGAATATGTCTGCCAAGAGCACTGTATCCTACAGTGATTCAGTGGGCTCATGGAAAAGTACATAGAGGGAAGAATCAGATGATTTCAGTTATCAATAAACTTTATATTGCACCCGAGATCTCAGCTCTTGCTACAAACTATACTAGGAGCTGTGAGATTTGTAACACTTGTAATCCCGGAAGAACAGAACATGTGCCAAAGAAGAAACTAGTTAAGTCACAGTATCCTTTCCATAGAATCCAAATTGATTGCCCAATTACCCAAGAGTAGAAGATATGAATATGTTCTGGTGGTTGTGGATATCTTTTCCGGCTGGACAGAAGCATACCCAATAGCCAACATGACCGCTAGAACTACAGTGAAAAGGCTTCTGGCAGAACTTATCTGGAGATTCGGGAATCCAGAAGTGATTGAAAATTATCAAGGACCCGCCTTCACTGCAGAAGTTACCAAATCAATCTGGGAGATGATTGGGGTGGATTTGGGCCTGCATACTCCTTATCATTCTCAAAGTAGCGGCAAAATTGAAAGGATGAATGGCACTTTGAAAAGCAAAATACTTAAAGCCAGTAAAGAATTGTCACTTCGATGGCTGGAGGTGCTGCCTATTGCCCTATACTCAGTCTGAAATACCCCAAGACAACCCACAGGGCTCACACCATATGAGATCTTGTTTGGGGGGCCACCTAGAATGGGTCGATATTCCCCACAGCAGCTTAATTCAGGGAATGATAAGCTTTTGAATTTTGTTGTCGGACTGGCTAAACAGTTAAAATTAACACATGCTACAGTGTACTCTTCTATTCCAGACTCAGATCTTGAGCCAGGTAATCACAGCATCCAGCCTGGAGATTTTGTCTGGATAAAGAATCACGTGCGAGGCACACTGGATGCTAGATTTGAAGGGCCCTACCTAGTGCTGCTTACATCACCTACATCTGTGAAGGTCGAAGACCGAACATCATGGGTCCACGCATCCCATTGCAAGAAGGCATTCTCAGACCCACAACCCTGATGTTCCTTTTTCTGATGACAGTAGCTGGGGGGAAGCCTTTGTTACGGTAACATGTGCATTCCAAGCAATTATTACTAAACAGAATGATATTCCAGTTTTCTTGTACAACACTTCCTTGAATGTGGTGACATGAAGATTAGGATTAGACTGAAGGGCAAATGGACTGGGGATTGTGCCTTAACTAAAGCAATAATGTCTGTTTACGTTATATCTAATTCCCAGGAATCCAAAGAGAAAATAAAGGCTGCGTTTGCAGGTACATACAGGGCCAAGAGAGAAGTTAACCCCAAAGGCAGTTTTGACCCACATATATATATTGATGTTCTTGGAGTGCTTAGGGGGGTGCCAGATGAATTCAAGGCCCGAGACCAAGTGAAGGCGGAATTTGAGTCCATAATACCCATAATAACCATCAACAAGAATGTAGATTGGATAAATTACATACAGTACAGACCAAAAGTTTGGACACACCTTCTCATTTGAAGATTTTTCTGACTATGAAAATTGCACATTCACACTGAAGGCATCAAAACTATGGATTAACACATGTGGAATTATATACTTAACAAAAAAGTGGGAAACAACTGAAAATATGTCTTATATTCTAGGTTCTTCAAATTAGCCACCTTTTGCTTTGATGACTGCTTTGCACACTCTTGGCATTCTCTTGATGAGCTTCAAGAGGTAGTCACCAGAAATGGTCTTCCAACAATCTTGAAGGAGTTCCCAGAGATGCTTAGCACTTGTTGGCCCTTTTGCCTTCACTCTGCGGTCCAGCTCACCCCAAACCATCTCGATTGGGTTCAGGTCTGGTGACTGTGGAGGCCAGGTCATCTGGCGTAGCACCCCATCACTCTGCCTCTTGGTCAAATAGCCCTTACACAGCCTGGAGGTGTGTTTGGGGTCATTGTCCTGTTGAAAAATAAATGATGGTCCAACTAAACGCAAACCAGATGGAATAGCATGCCGCTGCAAGATGCTATGGTAGCCATGCTGGTTCAGTATTCATTCATTTTGAATAAATCCCCAACAGTGTCACCAGCAAAGCACCCCCACACCATCACACCTCCTCATCCATGCTTCACGGTGGGAACCAGGCATATAGAGTCCATTCGTTCACCTTTTCTGCGTCGCACAAAGACACGGTGGTTGGAACCAAAGATCTTAAATTTGGACTCATCAAACCAAAGCACAGATTTCCACTGGTCTAATGTCCATTCCTTGTGTTCTTTAGCCCAAACAAGTCTCTTTTGCTTGTCGCCTGTCCTTAGCAGTGGTTTCCTAGCAGCTATTTTACCATGAAGGCCTGCTGCACAAAGTCTCCTCTTAACAGCTGTTGAAGAGATGTGTCTGCTGCTAGAACTTTGTGTGGCATTGACCTGGTCTCTAATCTGAGCTGCTGTTAACCTGCGATTTCTGAGGCTGGTGACTCAGATAAACTTATCCTCAGAAGCAGAGGTGACTCTTGGTCTTCTTTTCCTGGGGTGGTCCTCATGTGAGCCAGTCTCTTTGTAGCGCTTGATGGCTTTTGCAACTGCACTTGGGGACACTTTCAAAGTTTCTCCAATTTTTCGCACTGACTGACCTTAATTTCTTAAAGTAATGATGGCCACTCGTTTTTCTTTACTTAGCTGCTTTTTTCTTGCCATAATACAAATACTAACAGTCTATTCAGTAGGACTATCAGCTGTGTTTCCACCAGACTTCTGCACAACACAACTGATGGTCCCAACCCCATTTATAAGGCAAGAAATCACACTTATTAAACCTGACAGGGCACACCTGTGAAGTGAAAACCATTTCCTGTGACTACCTCTTGAAGCTCCTTAATAGAAAGCCAAGAGTGTGCAAAGCAGTCATCAAAGCAAAAGGTGGCTACTTTGAAGAACCTAGAATATAAGACATATTTTCAGTTGTTTCACACTTTTTGGTTAAGTATATAATTCCACATGTGTTAATTCATAGTTTTGATGCCTTCAGTTTGAATGTACAATTTTCATAGTCATGAAAATACAGAAAAATCTTTAAATGAGAAGGTGTGTCCAAACTTTTGGTCTGTACTGTATATTATAACTAGTGTTGAGCCACCCCCGTAGTGTTCGAGTTCGGTTCGTCGAACACCCGTGTGTTCGCCGAACTGTTCGTCGAACTGTTCGTCGAACACCTTCGAACACCGTTAAAACCAATGGCAGGCAAACAAAAACACATAGAAACACATAGAAAACACCTTCAAAGGTGTCCAAAAGCTGACAAACTGCTCAGAAGACACAACTAACACATGGAAAAGTGACAAGTACATATAGTCATGCGAAAAGAAAAGAGGTGGAGGAGTAAAAGGAGGGGGAGACACAGATATAGGCATGTCATGCCCTTCTAAAATCCAAAAAGTGAGAAGCCGAGACGGCCAGTCCGCTCCTGCCCGTGCCACCTCCGTGTCGCCGGGTTTGTGCCAGAGCCGCGGTGAACCCTGACGGCCAGCCCCCCTCTCCCAATACTGGTGCCTGTCCGCTGGTGGGTCGAGAGAGCCCCCCTGTGGTGGAGGCAGCTCTAAGCTTTTTAATTTAAATTGTCCCTCTAATTTGAATGAATACACTTTAAATCCATTTACAAGGATCTATTGGAGGGCAAGTCTCATGCCAGCAGCCGCGTAATTCCAGCTCCAGTAGCGTCCACTAAAGCTGCTGCAGTTAAAAAGCTTTTATAAGGATCGAGCTCGGCTGTCCACCGCAAGGCATCCTAGTGCCAGTCCCAGCCCCTATGCCTTGGGGTGCCTCCTGATGCTCTTCACTAAGTATCCCGTGGTCCCGAAGCATTTCCTTTGAAAAAATTAAGTGTCCAAACTACAGGTGGTGTAGCTTGCTTAACAGCCGGGATAATCCGCTGACTAGCAGACACTGCTACTAGGCACAAAGTATTTCCTGGGCTAGATGCAGTTAAAAATTTGTAAGTAGATACTCTCGTTGGATGCTGAGAAAGCATTCCATAGAGTCTCCTGGCACGCCATATATGATTCTCTTAAAAAGCTTGGGGTAGGGGTCTAGGGGACCCTTTTATAGCCAAAATCACGGCCCTGTATCACAATACGTCACCTAGGCTGAAGATAAATGGAACTGTAGCACCGAGGGCTCGGTTGCTACAGACGTATTGCACCTCACCCAGAGGTGTGATATCTCACTCTCAGATAAGGATGGAGTGTGGATCAGGACCCGACACCTGCATGCATTACACCACATTGCCGTGGGGCAGGGCGACCAATATGCCCCTGAGATGGGCACGACAGTCCCTGTCCCTGGCTGGAGTGGGGGGAGGGAACACTGAGGAAGGGGAACCCTGCAGTGCAGGAGCAGGGAGGAAGCAGTTCCTGGGTGCATTGAGAAGGGAGTATAAAAGGTGGGCACCATCTTAGTTCAGTGCAGAGAAGTCTGAGCAGAAGTGGCAGGGAGCAGGGGCTCTGCATGAGCTCTGCTCCGGAGGCGGGCCTAGTAACAGAGGCCCAGGCCTGCAAGAGGGAGAAGGAAGGAAGAGGAGCGGAGAAGGCTCCAGGAACGAGGAATGAAGGGATCCCAGGGGTGCGGACGGGCGAGTCGCCACCGCACGCCCGAATCCACCTGCGTGGAGGGGTCAGGCCAAAGGGGGAGACCGGTCCCCGAACTAGTGGAGGCAGGAAACGACCCTCAGCTAGAAACCGGAGGCTCTGACATTTTATGTGGCGCAGCCCCTTGCTCCACCCGCTAGGAAGGCACCACATAGGGTCAGGGAAACTGGCGCCAAGTTTACCAAGAGGAGGCCCGAGGCAGCCGGACAGAAGTGTTGGTAAGAAAGGCCAGACAAAGGACACACAAAGGGGGTCCTGTGAAGCGCTCCAAAGTTATCTGGGAGTTGTCTGAGCCCCTCACCTGGTGAGCACAGTACGACGTGGGCAGCCGTTACCTGCAGACGTGGTCTGGATAATAAGAACTGTGAGTAAAGGCCCTGAACTGCATCACTGACTCCGTGTCGTTACTGCTGCTGCCCTGCACCATCACCCCCATCCTCCGCATACACTGCCCTGAGGCTATACTCCTCCCGTGGGGAGTTATGCTACGCTCTGCTGCACCCACAACACCAGCCTTAGCGGTCTGCCCTGTAGCGGCGGTTCACTCTGACCGCAATCCACGGGTGGCGTAGTCGGACATTTAAACATCAAAACCACATAAATAGTTCCGCCACTGGTTTGACCGCCCTGAGCCACGGAACCGGATCGCCGCCACGAAGACTACAACCACCAGCATCCACCAAAAAGGGTCCGGCTCCGGGTGTCCCAAGGCCCAGGGGGTGCGTCAGAACATTTTCATCACCTTTCACAATCACCAATGGGACAAGGCAGGGATGTCCTCTGTCCCCTCTCTTATACATCCTAGTGACGGAGCACCTGCTCTCATCAATTCGCCATAACCCCAATATTAGGTGGATTGAGGTGGGAGGCACCGAGTACAAGTGCTCTCTATTTGCTGATGATGTCCTAGTATATATCACTCAATCACATATATCCATCCCTGCTGTTATGGCTGAAATAGATCACTTTGTTACATGGTAAAATTTTAAAATCAATGCAGCGAAGTCTGAGGCCCTCGATGTCTCCCTCCCTAAATCCATATAGGATTCCATCCAGTCCAACTTTCCCTTTGCCTGGCCCTCACAGGGTATCAAATACTTAGGAATTCCTATTCATAGAGACCTCTCCCATCTATGTTATCTTAATTTTGGGCCCTTTATTGAACAATTCCATACAGACCACGGTTGGCAAGTTAGAACTGTAAGATTCACTACGTGAACCACTGGTGTTTTGTTGAAAAGCACATGTACACCGCGTTCCAAATTATTATGCAAAAAGTGTTTAGGAGTGATAAGGGAAGAATTTGTTTGTTTGTCAGTTAAACTCATTGATGGTGATGTGTGTCAGGGCTCTTTATATCACTGTAAGCAATTGCAGACACCTGTGCTAATTAGTTTGGCAGGTGTGTCCAATGAAAGGCAAGACTACTTAAGAAGGCTCTCTCACATTATTAAGCAGCCTACATTTTCTGCCAAAATGGGAAAGAAAAAGGATGTGTCGGCTGCTGAGAAGCAACAAATTGTGGAGTGTTTAGGTCAAGGCATGACTACAATCAACATTGTGCGATGATCAGGATGAAGTGTCTTGGCAATCAAGAAGTATGTAGCTGATTCACAGTACACACGTGTGCGTGCTGATAAGGGCAAATTGAGGACTCTTTCCTACAGGCAATTACGTCAGGTTGAAACAGCAGTGGCAAAAAAGCCTTGTCATAGCAGCAGACAAGTTTTTGAAGCTGCTTGTGCCTCCAACGTCCCCCGAACAACAAGATGCAGGGTCCTTCAGAGGTTTGCAGCTGTGCATACGCCATCCTGTCGACCTCCTCTATCCACTTCACACAAGCAGAAACGGCTCCAGTGGGCCAAACATTACATGAAGACTGATTTCAAAACTGTTTTGTTCACGGATGAGTGCCGTGCAGCGCTCGATGGTCCAGATGAATGGAGTGGAGGATGGCTGGTTGATGGACACCCCACGCAAACACGGCTACAGCGCCAACAAGGAGGAGGTGGAGTAATGTTTTGGGCTGGAATCATGGGGAGAGAGATTGTCGGCCCCTTTAGGATCCCTGAAGGCGCTAAAGATGAACTCCATAATGTATGTGGATTTTCTCAAACAGCACTTCCTGCCATGGTTCAAGAAGAAGAACCGTGTATTTCACAGCAAGATCATTTTTCTGCATGATAATGCACCATCTCATGCTGCACATAAAACATCTGCATCTCTGGCTGATATGGGCATAAAAGGGGACAAACTTATGGTGTGACCCCCATGCTCCCCTGACCTCTACCCCATTCAGAACCTTTGGAGCATCATTAAAAGGAGTGTCTATGATGGCGGGAGGCAGTTCACATCTAAGCAACAGCTCTGGGAGGGTATTCTGTCCTCATGCAAAACAATTGAAGCAGAAACCATCCAAAACCTGACAAATTCAATGGACGAGAGAGTTCAGAAGCTCCTTTCGAACAAGGGGTCCTATGTGAAAATGTAACATCACCTAGAATAAAGTTTTGAGTTGAAAACTGTTTGATTTCAGTTTCTAACAACCTGCTAATGCTTATAATTTCAAAAATGACCATTTTTTTGGTCTTTATTAAAATGAAAAGGTTGATCGAAAAGTTTTGGGGATCTAAGAGTGTGGCAACCCAGTAGTCATGATTACTTCGAATTCTGACAATATGAGGGTCATGCTGCAGGTAGTGCAGCAAGAAGGCACTTATGTGTCTTGCGCATCTCGGAGCCCCAAAATTATTTTCCGGGCTAGATGCAGCTAAAAATTATTTTTAATTTTAAATCTGGTGAAGCTTATTATAGATGGCCTAATAGGATCAGTGCTGCACACTGCTACAAAGCCCAAATTATTTTCCAGTCAAGATACAGATAAACATGATTAGTAATTTGAAAGCTTAAAACGGTTGGTAGGGTGATTTTAACCAATCATCAAGCTTTTACTCTCCCCAGGATGACACAGGGGTAGAAAAGTCGTTTCGGATCCATGATTTGTTCATCTTTATGAACGTGAGTCTGTCTACATTATCAGTGGAGAGCCGCGTGCGCTTATCTGTCAGCACACCACCAGCAGCGCTGAACACACGTTCAGACAGAACGCTGGCTGCGGGGCATGACAAGATCTCCAAGGCGTAAGTGGCTAGCTCCGGCCATTTATCCAGATTGGAAGCCCAAAAAGAGCAAGGGTCCAGTGACACAGTCGTGGCTTCAATGTTTACTTGGAGATACTCCTGTACCATCGTCTCTAGGCGTTGACTATGTGTCAGACTTCTTGTCTCCTGTGGCCTTGCAAAGGATGGGCTAAAAAAGTGGTGAAATGATTCCGCAAAATTGATGTTACCAGCAGATACTGTGGTTCTGTTACGGTTTGAGTGCTGAACACTTGACGGTCCCACGGTTGGCAAGTTGGAACTGTGAGATTCACTACGTGCACCACTGGTATTTTGTGGAAAAGCACATGTAAGATTCTGCAACAGTCTCTGCTGATACTCCTGCATGCGTGCATCCCTTTCTATGGCAGGAATAATTTCTGCAAATTTACTTTTGTACCGGGGATCTAACAGTGTGGCAACCCAGTAGTCAGGATTATTTCTAATTCTCACAATTCGAGGGTCATGTTGCAGGTAGTGCAGCAAGAAGGCACTCATGTGTGTTGCGCATCCAGGAGCACCAAGTCCCTGTTGTGTTGGTGGCGAGGTAGCAATCATGCTTCCTTCCTCTGTCCTCTCCCCCCAACCTCGCACAACAGAAATGTGATCAAGGTCTCCCTCATCTGATGAGTCTTCCATCAGTTCGTCCTCCACTTCTTCCTGGGCTCCTGCACCTTCCTCACTAGTTTGGCTGCTACCATGCGCCCTGGTAAAATCATCTCCCCCACCCTCACATGCCTGCCGCCTTGGTGCTGCCGACCGTCTGGACCTTGCAGATGTTAGCCCTTCCGCATACAACTCCTCCTCCTCTACTTCCTCCACCTCCTCTTGTGCCACCACCTGACTCCGAATTCTGTTTAACATGTGCTCCAGCATGTAAATCACCGGAATAGTCATGCTGATAATGGCATCGTCAGCACTAAACATCTTCGTCGCCATTTCAAAACTGTGCAGAAGGGTGCATAGGTCCCTGATCTGAGACCACTCCTCCAGCGTGATTTGCCCCACCTCTGAATCTCGTTGGTCCAGGCTATACATCAGAACGTATTGCACCAGGGCTTGTCGGTGCTGCCACAGTCGCTGCAACATGTGCAGAGTTGAATTCCACCAGGTAGGCACATCGCATTTTAGCCGGTGAAGTGGCAGGCCCAACGACTTCTGTAGAGATGTAAGTCGCTGAGCTGCGGGATGCGAACGGCGGAAGTGAGCACACAGCGACCGTGCCCTCTGCAGAAGGCCATCTAGTCTGGGATAGTGGGCTAAAAATTGCTGGACAACCAGGTTCAACACGTGAGCCATACAAGGCACGTGTGTGACATTGCCCCGGCGAAGGGCCGCACCCAGGTTTGCAGCATTGTCGCACACGGCCTTCCCTGGTTTCAGGTCCAGTGGAGACAACCATTCATGAAATTGGTTCTCCAGAGCTGACCACAACTCCTCAGCTGTGTGACTCACATTTCCCAGACATTTCAATGTAAAAACCGCCTGATGACGTTGAGCCCTACTGCCAGCATAGTAAGGAGGTGTGCAGGATCCCTTCTGCGCAGTTAGAAAGCTTGTGGCATGACCAGACAGCCTTTGGGTGCAGGTGGAAGACCGAGAGGAGGTTGAGGAGGCAGAAGCAGTGGAGGAAAAATGACATAAAGAGGATTGACGCACAACTCGTGGGGACGGCAAGACTTGGACAGCAGCCCCTTGTCCTGCTGTCACCATAGTTACCCAGTGCCCAGTCAGCGACATGTAACGCCCCTGTCCATGCCTACTCGTCCAAGTGTCTGTGGTGAAATGCACCCTGTCACACACAGAGTTTCTCAAAGAAGCGGTGATGTTGTGTGCGACATGCTGGTGGAGCGCGGGCACACCTTTCTTTGAGAAGTAGTGCCGACTGGGCATCTGGTACTGGGGCACTGCGACGGACATAAGGTCTCGAAAATCCTCTGTGTCCACCAGGCGGAAAGGCAGCATTTCTGTAGCCAAGAGCTTGCAGATGGTGAAATTCAACCTCTTAGCTTTCTCATGGCTAGGAGGAAATGGTCTTTTACTTGTCCACATCTGAGGGACCGAGGGCTGGCTATTGTGCTTAGACGGGGTTGATAAGGGTGTCCCCGGCAAACTGCCGGTCTGTGAGGAAGATGCAGGCGGACATGTTAGGTTGCCTTGATCCAAAGGTGGTGCTATCGATGTCGGACAGCGCTCAAGACCAGCTGGTGTTACCACCTCCAAAGAAAATGATGACCTGCCAATCACGCTGGCTGTTGCGGGTAAAGAGGTGGCAGGTCTGCGCCCCAAAACAGGTGTGACTGCTGTCCCCCCAGTCACAGAGGATGAAGAGGCCGCGGATGCACAAGATATGGCAGACGGTGGTTGGCCCGGCCGGCTAGACTGCATTGTAGCACACTGAGCTTCCCACTGCAACTTATGCTTCATGTCCATGTGCCGGTTCATGCATGAAGTACTCAAACTATGTATTTTTTGGCCTCTACTTAGCTTTTGCTGACAAATGTTACAGATAACACGAGTTGGGTCATCTTTATCGATCTGAAAAAATGCCCAGGCTATGCAAGGCTTAGCACCCATGCGACCTGAAGAGCCACCACGACTTGTGGTGAGAGGCAGAGTTGTGTTTGAGGATGCAGTTGTTGACGTGCTTCCAGTACTACGTCTCTGTCCAGGAAGGCGCAACCTGACCTCGTCGTCACTAGCATCTTCCTCCACCTCCTCTGCTGACCTCATCTCTTGGCTGACTGTGGGTTGACAGTAAGTGGGATCTCCGACCTCATCATCATCACCCTGTGCGTTATCACACCCGTCGTCCTCAGAGCCAACCTGTTCCTGCCCTGACAAAAAACTAAAGTTGTCGCTCCAATCAGGTATTTGAGTCTTATCATCGTCTTCCTCATTGTCTCCACCAACAGGAGTTACAGTTTGGGAATGAGGGTCTACATTATGGTCAGAACCATCTGCGTCTGGTCCTGGATCCGACTCATAAAGATTCTGGGCATCAGTGCAGATCATTTCCTCGTCTGGATTCACAGAAGCGCTGGAGTCGACCTCTGATTCCCAGGCTATAGTATGAGTAAACAGCTCTGCAGACTCAACCATCTGTTCTACCTCATACTCAGACGGGCAGCTGGAGATTTGGGAGCTGTGAGGAAGCAAGTGCGATTTGGGTGACACCTTTGAGGACTGGAGTATTTGTGATGTTGAAGTTGATGTGGAGGAGAGCCCACTTAAAGGAGCACTTGATATCCGTTGAAGCACCTGCTGTTTTTGTGCCTCATCTGGAATTTGTAGCGATTGGCGTGGCCGTAAGAAAGGGATCTTATCACATTGTCCGCTAAAAGAAGTAGACATTTTAGTTTGGCTGGAAGATGGTCTTTCTTCTGCACCTACCCCACGGACACAACCTTTTTTCCCCTTCCCAACACGCCTATTCCCCTTTCCACCAGCAGCAGGCCTTTTTCCACTCATTTTGGTGGTTAACTAATTCACAACTCTGGAGTTGTTTGCACAAAAAAACAATGGATGGTAACCGAGCAGAGCTGAGTGGCCAAACTGTGGTATTAGGCCAAAACTATTGGCTGGGTTAGATGCAGAAAAAAATTATTTTTAATTTGCAACCTGATGGAGGTCAGTATAGATGGACTAATAGACCAAGTCCCACACACTGCTAGAAGCCCAAATATTTTTTCAGAGCTAGATGCAGAAAAAAAATTATTTTTAATTTGCAACCTGATGGAGGTCAGTATAGATGGACTAATAGACCAAGTCCCACACACTGCTAGAAGCCCAAATATTTTTTCAGAGCTAGATGCAGAAAAAAATTATATTCAATTTGCAACCTGATGGAGGTCAGTATAGAAGGACTAATAGAACAAGTCCCACACGCTGCTAGAAGCCCAAATATTTTTTCAGAGATAAATGAAGAAAAAAATTATTTTTAATTTGCAACCTGATGGAGGTCAGTATAGATGGACTAATAGACCAAGTCCCACACACTGCTAGAAGCCCAAATATTTTTTCAGAGCTAGATGCAGAAAAAAAATTATTTTTAATTTGCAACCTGATGGAGGTCAGTATAGATGGACTAATAGACCAAGTCCCACACACTGCTAGAAGCCCAAATATTTTTTCAGAGCTAGATGCAGAAAAAAATTATTTTTAATTTGCAACCTGATGGAGGTCAGTATAGATGGACTAATAGAACAAGTCCCACACGCTGCTAGAAGCCCAAATATTTTTTCAGAGATAAATGAAGAAAAAAATTATTTTTAATTTGCAACCTGATGGAGGTCAGTATAGATGGACTAATAGACCAAGTCCCACACACTGCTAGAAGCCCAAATATTTTTTCAGAGCTAGATGCAGAAAAAAATTATTTTTAATTTGCAACCTGATGGAGGTCAGTATAGATGGACTAATAGACCAAGTCCCACACACTGCTAGAAGCCCAAATATTTTTTCAGAGCTAGATGCAGAAAAAAATTATATTCAGTTTGCAACCTGATGGAGGTCAGTATAGATGGACTAATAGAATGATGCTATGCCCAAAAGATTTTACTTCACTAGGTGCAGTAAAAAAATTGGTATTCTATACACAGGTGGTATATCTTGCAACACAGATAGGCTACTCCACTGACTAACACACTCTGCAATAGGCCAAAAAGGATTAGCTTTGCTAGATTCAGCCAAATGCTGTGAAAAAAACTTGCACAGCACTGGCACAGACCTGCCTGGCAAAAACTGATAGGAACTGATGTAACCTAGTCCTGAAAAGGACTCCAATTACAATTAGTCTTTACTCCCACAATCTATCTATTTAAGAGCACAGACCTGCCTGATAAAAGTCGTAGGAAATGCTGTAACCTAGTCCTTAAAAGGACTGCAATCACAACTATTCCCTACTCCCAAGCTATCTGTATATTTGTGCGAAAATTGGCTTGAAATTAACAAGGTATAGCGCACACAGCAACAGCGGTGCCGTCTAACACGCAGCTGCAGCAGTGAGAAAATGGTGGCGACGGGGAAAATGGCTTGGTCTTATAGGGCAAGGACATGTGACATACACTGCCAATCACACATGCCCTTGCTTGTGTGAAAAAAAGCACTTCGCTCCGTGTGTGCGCTGCTGATAGGCTGACAGATTGCACCTCCCCACTGCAAATGCGGGAAAGAGAAAAAAAAATGGAGATCTTCATTGTTCCTGCAGAGATCCATCCCCTGCCCCTCCCCCCGCCCCGCTGTACACTCAAACTGCGTATTAACATTAATTTTCATCATTACTGAGAAAAAATCCAGTTATGATTTTGGTGCACGAACAGTTATCGAACATAACCTCGAACAGCCAAATTTTTCTCAAATTGTTCGTGTTCGCCGACCGGCTCGAACACCGCCCAAAACAGCTCGAATTTGAGATTGGCGAACAGTTCGAGTAGAACAACGCTCATCTCTAATTATAACCAACATAGATTTGTCAACTACACCAGAGATGCCTTACAAGGGATAGCTGACCAACTAGCACTCACATCTACCATGGCCTTCCAAAACAGAATAGCTCTGGATATGTTACTTGCAGAAAAAGGAGGGGTATGCAAAATGATAGGTGAGCATTGTTGTACTTATATCCCAGACAATACCGGCCCCACAGGGAAAGTTACTAAGGGTCTCAAAATCTACGAACAAACAGTTCCCCTTAGAACAAAGGTGTTGTACCAGAGAGATTACCGGAAGTAAATGAGTTTGTAAAGTTAATATCCATATTTCTGTGTTAGGGGTGGCCCTCGATTACCCAGTCACTAGATCTTTTAGGGTCTCCATCCCTTTCCTGTAGGTCTTCGTTTGAGTTAGATTTAGGAACGTCGGTGGGTCTGTCTAAAAGGGACGGGGTGCCCGTCACATCGTAGGGTTCCAGAATAGTCTTAACATAGGGTCAATTCTTTCTTCCCCTCTGATTTTTAGCATATGGATATTAAAAGCAAATAATTGATTTTAGGGGGGTCTGTCAAGGTAAAATATATATAAGTATATTATAGAAAATCAATTAGTTTCTTTTAATAGATTACCTAATGTGAATTAATATAGAGATGATGGAATAATCTATGTTCATGTATGTATGCAAATGTGTATATGCACATGGATTATGTTAATAGTTAATAAATATATAACTAACAGTTCCTATTCTTATTGTAAACATGAACAACTAAATGATTTCCTGAGAATGATGTATGCATGTGCATGGCTGATAACAGAGAGATTCATGTCGAGTTGGCAAAGATGGCGCTGAGAGACAAACTCACCCCACCCATCAGAATTCCTAAGGCGTTACTGAGACTAAGAGATACATGAATGAGCAAATTGCAGTGTGCCAAGTTATCAGAAAATGTAATGAATTTTACTAATCCCACCTAGAAGTAGAATACTATATAACCCCATGTCTACGTAATAAAGTATGCCATTTTGCGTGGTTCAGTCTCTGAGTGAAGTTTTTCAACCAGATTAGCAGATTTGGTTAATTAGCTTCTCTGCATGCACTCGGACATCTTTAATTTGGAGGAGAGCAGTTAACTAGTGTATCTAAAATTGGTGAAACTTCCACAATGGTACAACTATCCCTCACATCATATGATAGCCCCCACAGCCTCCTTTGCCCTAGTATTGTGGCTCCACACAGTTTGATGGCCCCCACAGCCATAATGTCCTCCACACAGTATGATTCCTCTAGCAGCCCCCCTACACCGTATCATGGCCCTCCAGTGTCGTTCATATGCTGACTAAGTTAATTTAAAGAATAATACTACTCACCTAGCCCCATTTTCCCAATTTGATGCACCAGTTTATGCAATGTGTAGACTGAGGTTCCGTGCAGCCGGTGCTGAGACTCAGATGCACAAGCTGTATGGAGCACTGTTTCGCTATATAATTCAACAGCATGAGCTTCCGTCATTTTGTCTAAGATACACTGAGATAGCGTGAGCCTCCTCCATTTTGTTTTACAGACACTGACCACTAATTTTAGACAGTGAAAAGACTCAGTTATTTTGAAGAAGATTACTAAAATAGTGAGATAACCAAATAGATAGGAGCAAAATATCTATGGGGTATCTCCATAGGATGCACTAGAGAATCGCTGGACGTCATGGGAACACCGAGGATTACGTCAGAGCTGCAGGGATTATTTTTTATTAATAAATGGGTAAACCAGGGAATGTGTGGGGGAGTCTTTATTCAAATAAACTTTTTTTTCTGTGCGTGTGTCTTTTTATTTTAAAATAAGGGGTTAGAATTGGGGGAATCTGATAGACACCTTTCCATTACTAACCCTGGGCTTGATTCCAGCTGACATTACACAGCTGACATTAACCCCAAAAACTATTACTCCGAAGGCTAAGTTCAGGAATTGGCGCATCTAATGGATGCACCATTTCTAGGCAGCTGTGGGCTGGTCTTATTAGGTTTGTAAGGGGCCAATATCCATGGACCTTCCCAGCCTATTGATATCAGCCTCTAGCTGTCTGCTTTGCCATAGCTGGTTATTAAAAATAGGGATGACCTCACATAATTTTTGCTGCCATTCCCCATTTTTTAATAACTAGCAAAGGCAAAGCAGACAGCTGGGGTCTTATATTAATAGGCTGGGAAGGTCCAAGTTGAAGAGTAGGTGGGGATGCATGTGGTAGTATAGGTGGAAGAGACAGCGGAGGAGGTATCCAACACTGTTTTTATGTTTTTTTTTAGAGAAATGACTTAAAAGAACATGGAATAAAAAAAATAACAATCTAGAACCAGGAGGTTGAGGTCCAAGTGAAGGAGGAGGAGGAGTAGGTGCAGGAGATGGAGGTGGATGTGGTGGTGTATTTGGAAGAGGCAGACGAGGAGGTAGCCAACACTGTTTTTGTGTGCCATATGTCCAATTTGAGGACGTTTTTCCACATTTCGGCCATGCAAACTGTGAGAAGCTGCCCACTTACTAAAGACTATGAGACTTTTTCATCACTGAGCTCCGTTTCCATCAATATTATTATTGTGATTTTTTAAAGATTTGCTTGCTGTGTTTTATTAATGTTCTGCTTGCTCGTCAGTTTATGTACACTAATTTTACTTGTTCAGCTTCAAGAATCAATGTTTCCATTCAGTGACAGTAAGCAGAAGAAGACTGGGAGTTATGTATATATAAGGCCTGGCAAGAGATTGCCAAAGGTAAATGTAAATTTTGTTAATCTCATTAATATCTCAGGGGCCTTAAACCATTGTTCTAACAGCCACTAGTTCCGTTGTGCGAATGGGAACAGTAGACTCAGTGAAGCCATCACCCCAAGGGGTCTCACCAGCAGTTACCAGTGATGGGTGTCTGAAATATTTTTCATTCTTACAGCTAAAAGCAAATGTCTAAGGGGGAGGGAGCTGATCCCAGGGAGGGAGAAAAGAGAAGCCACATGTTTTAGAGAGTTAGTGGAATGACATCGAAGGAATAGGATCGAGACTGAGGACCTGGAAAGATGGATTGATGGCATATGGAGTGTTTGAGATCAGTTACTGACTGGACTGGATAAAGATGCTACAGTTGTGGGATCTGTCGCTTGGATTTAAACTTTCTTAAAGGACTGTTGCTGCTGGATACCTGTGCTTCCATCATTTTACCTGTCGTCTGGAGGATCGAGGACTGTGACTACACATTATACTGGCACAAAGGCAGTGGAACTACCTTTCTGGGAAGGGGATCTTGAGGACTAAGACAATTGCATTTTGGCCATTTACCTGGAATTGCTGTATTGCCATGGATGTGAGGAATAAAATAATATTGCATCGTTAACCTGCTTAGGTGATTATTTACAAACCACAATCTCAGATCCTCACACTAACCTTGCCTTCCAAGGTGGTGCCATTGCCCCACCTGTGTTGACGACTTCCTCCTCCTCTGCCTTGGTTCTTCCACTGAGCCCCCACTGCCCGGTGGAAAAGCGGTCAGTAGTGCCTCTACCACTGTGCGCTTGTATTCACGCATTTTGCGATCCTACTCCATTGACAGAAGTAATGATGTTATGTTTTCCTTGTAGCGGGGATCAAGCAGGGTGGCCACCCAGCAGTAAGCAGTGGTAACAATCCAGACAACTCAGCGCTCATTGAACAGGCATAGCAGCATGTATTGGCTTGTGTGCCAGGCTGCCCAGAGGCAATGACAGACTGTCCTCGGTGGGAGGTGTATGGTCTGGGTCCTCTGTATCCCCCTAGCCACGCTCCAGTGATACTGATAGTAATTAGGCATGAGCGAACATTTCAATGTTCGGTTTGGAAAAGTTCGCCGAACAAATTGATATTCGCCGAATTTATTCACCGAATGTTCGTTGAACATTTCCGAATTCCATAGGAGTCAATGGGCGGACCAAAAAAATGCATATACAACACCTAGAAACGGGACCAAAAGCTACCAAAACACATCAAATTAGGTGTAGACACCAGGGAAGTGCCATCAATTGATCCAGAGTACAAGTACTATAATTATTATTACTGTGACAGCGACATTTATTCAGTTGCGCTTTACATGTCAAAAGGGGTCACTGACTGGTACAACAGGAGAGAGGACCCTGCCTGCGAGGGCGCACTGTCACGGACGTGGTTTGTAAAACCACTGTGCTACAGACCCTGAAGAGCCTGGAGGGGCGTGACTAAGCGAGCACCGGACTGTTCACTAGAGCCTCTGATGGTGAGGTTAGACTTGGCTCCCGATGAATGCCAGGTGCCACTCCAGGACAGACCAATGGACGCGCAGTAGCTGGACCCAGTAGGACAGACTAGATGGTGCAGCAGGCAGATTCTGTATCAGAGTGCAGCAGGTATAGTCTGTATCAGAGTGCAGCAGGCAGAGTCTGTATCAGGACTACAGCAGGCAGAGTCTGTATCAGGAGTGCAGCAGGCAGAGTCTGTATCAGGAGTACAGCAGGCAGAGTCTGTATCAGGAGTGCAGCAGGCAGAGTCTGTATCAGGAGTGCAGCAAGCAGGGTCTGTATCAGAGTGCAGCAGGAAGAGTCTGTATCAGGAGTGCAGCAGGCAGAGTCTGTATCAGGAGTGCAGCAGGCAGAGTCTGTATCAGGAGTGCAGCAGGCAGAGTCTGTATCAGGAGTGCAGCAGGCAGAGTCTGTTTCAGGAGTGCAGCAAGGACTGGTACGCAACCTTACACAACTTAGACTGCAGAACAGGAAGGTTCCACTACAGCTAACCCAATAGATGGAGACCCAATCAGCATTCCCCACATTTAAAAAAATTAGTGGCAGACGCCAGCAAAGTGGCATCAATTTCACTACTGTAGAAATAGTGTAAATAAGACCCACAACTCTTCCAGTACAGCCAATCCAGGAGATGGAGACCTAACCAGGAGTGTTCACATTGCCCTAAATGTCAGACTACAAGTAGTTTAATGCAGAACTAAACCTGTCCAACTACAGCCAACCCAATGGATGGAGACACAATCAGAATTCTCCACATTTCCCCAAATTAGGGCCTAAAACCTGCAGCAGCAGCAGCAAGATCAGGCACAGAAGCCATATCACAGACTGCAATTTCAAGAGATCAACGCAGCACACTCAAAATGATAACATCGTCTACTCTGTACAGTCTGCAATTGGGGTGCAAAAGTCCTTGGAGAGTCATGACTTGTTCATCTTGATGAAAGTTAGGCGGTCTACACTTTCAGGGGACAGCCGGGTGTGCTTATCCATCAAGACACTACCAGCAGCGCTGAAGACAAGTTCAGAGTGAATGCTGGCTGCCGGGCATGATAAAACCTCCAAGGCGTGAGAGGCAAGCTCAGGCCATTCATCCATTTTTGAAGACCAAAATGTAAAAGGGTCCAAACCCTCCCTGAAGGTATTGATATTAAACTCTAGATACTCCTGCACCATCCTCTCCAGTCATTCACCACGTGTCAGACTTGTACTCTGTTATGCTGGTGCACGAGCTGGTGCAAAAAATAAGTGAAAGGACAGCCAGAAATTGTTTCTGCCACTTACTTTGCTGCTGCTCAATGTTTTGGCATATGACGAACTGACGAGCCGGAGGTTAAAAGACTACAGCTGTGATGCACACTGTGTGCCTCACTGTTATCTTGGGGAAAACCTCTATTAAGGTTGCTTAAAATATTGTTTCGATACTCCAACATAAGCGGGTCCCTTTCCAGGATGGGAAGCATCTGGCAAAATTGACTCTTATAACGTGGATCTAACGGAGTGGCAACCCAGTAGTCAGCATTATTTTGAATCCTAACTATACCGGGATCATGTTGCAGATAGTGCATCAAGAAAGCACTCATATGTCGGGCTCTTCCAGGAGGTCCAAAGCCAGGCTATATTGTGGGCTGCGTAACACTGATGCTTGTTTCCTCTGTCCCCTCCTGCCAACAATGTTCAAACGAGAGGGGATGATTATCCTCTTCATCTTCTGTCAGCTGCTCACCCATCACCTCTTCCTCCTCCATTAGTTCCTCTGCTCTTGCACCTTCACTAACAGTTTGCCTGGTATCACCAAATCCCCTCGATCGCTGTAATCCACCATCACTTGGTATCCGACTGTGCGACAACAGTCTGGAAATTTGAGACATTGGTATCCCTTCCGCATCCTCCTCTTCTTCTGGGGCCACCATCTCCTGCCGCAGGTTATTCAAAGTTTGCTCCAGCATGTATATTACCGGAATAGTGATGCTGATGACAGCATCGTCAGCGCTAACCAGTTTAGTAGCCATTTCAAAACCGTGCAGAAGGGTGCAGAGGTCCTTAATCTGTTCCCACTCCGTAAACGTGATATGCCCCAAGTCCATACTGCGTTGCCCCAAGCTATACGTCATGACATACTGCGTCAGAGCTCGTTGCTGCTGGCACAGTTGCTGCAACATGTGCAGAGTGGAATTCCCCCGCGTCGGCACATCGCAGATCAATCTGTTAACTGGAACGAACAAAAACCGCTGTATCGATGCAAGTTGATGACATGAGGGGTGTGAACGGCTTAAGTGAGCACACAGCTTCCGTACTTTGTGAGGCAGCTCGTCCAGGCCAGGATAGTGGCGGAGAAATTGCTGTACGACCAGGTTGAGGACGTGAGCCATGCACGGCACGTATGCAAGCTTGCCGCAGCCTAGGGACGCTAACAGGTTCGCACTGTTATCGCACACGTCCTTGCCTGGCTCTAGGTTCAGCGGAGACAGCCATTGCTCAAACTTAGCCTGGAAAGCTGCCCACAACTCTTCACCTAAATGACTGTGATTTCCAAGGCATATTAATTTCAAGACTGCCTGATTACGGTGATCCCTGACTGCGCAGTACAGAGGTGGTGTGTATTCGCTCTGCACCCTTGGAATGCGTGTTTCATTAAAGCAGAGGTTGAGTGCGCAGGTGGAGGCTCAAGAGGAGGTGTAGGACGCAGAAGCAGCGGAGGAAGTGGGAAATATAGAGGTTTCTTCTGCAAGCCTTGGGGATTCCTAGATTTGTGGAGCAGCCCCTTCCCTGCCTGCCCCCACAGCCACAAGAGTCACCCAGTTCCCAGTCAGCGAGATGTAACGCCGTTGGCCATGCTTACTCGTCTAGGTGTCTGTGGTGAAATGCACCCTGGCACACGTAGATTTAGACAAGGATCGGGTGATGTTGTCTGCGACATGCTGGTGTAGCGCAGGCACAGCTTTCTTAGAGAAGTAATGGTGCCTGGGAAACTGGTACTGGGGGACTGCGACGGCCATCAGTTTTCTTAAACCGTCTGTATCTACCAGGCGGAAAGGCAGCATTTTCATGGCCAACAGATTGGAAATGGTGTAGTTCAACCTGTTAGCTTTGTCATGCGTAGGATGAAACAATCTTTTATGTGACCACAACTGCGGGACCGAGGGCTGGCTAAGGTGCTGAGAGAGGGCGGAGTATGGTGAACCGGAAAAACTGGTGGAGCGTGAGTGAGGTGCAGATGTTACCGTGGATTGAGAAACATGCAATGTGCTAGGTGAAACAAACACAGCAGTCAATAACACTTGATGGGCTGTCACTCAGCCTGACTGGAGTGGGTAAAGAACCGGAGTTTCAGCGATGGGAGACCTGCGTGACAATACTTGGCACGGTAACAGAGGAGGAGGAGGAAGAAGCAGCGGATGCGTTTGATGGGGCAGCTGATGGTTGTTAAGGGGCGCTGGTCCGCATTTCAGCGCGGTAAGATTCCCAGCGTAAAGAATGTTGTTTGAGCATGTGAACGTTCATGCATGTAGTTGACGTGCCCCTGGGCCGTGGGGTACTCGGTAGCCGGGCCGGTCGTTGCTAAAGGAGATGTCACAGTGGCGGTGACCCGGTCCGTGACCCAGGGCGGTCAATAAAAGGGGTTTTAAAGAAAACAATTATAGTTTTTATGAAATGTTCGTGACGCCACCTGTAGTATGCGGCAAAAGGGAGCCGCCGCTGCGGAGCAGGTCCTCTGGAGCTGATGTTAGTGCAGCAGAGTTGGTTTAGCTCTCCACAGGTAGAGCTTAGCTCCAGGGCATTGCAGGAATGTTATAGATGAAGTAGGTGTGTAGGGTTGTGCAGGGGATGATGGCGCAGTAATAATTCGCAGAGACAGTGGGGTGCAGTCTTCAGGGTTTTACTCACGATTTTTAGACTCCAAGTTACCAGGGCCAGGGTAACTTCCCACGCCGTCCTGTGTTTACTCATGGAGGGGTTCAGAAAACTCCCAGGTACCTCCGGAGCACGTAACGGGACCCCCTTCTGTGTGTTCCTTCTGGCCGTCTCCCTGTATCTCACACCCAGTGTCCCAAGCCAGTGACTGCGGACCTTGTCGGGCGACATTTTCTCTGACCCCTGAGTCCTCTATGGCCACCTTTTTGGCAAGTTAGATGTGGCTCTTGGCTGCAGCACCTGAAATGCTGCACCCTCCTGTTATCTAGTTGAGACTTGAAGAACTCTGCTAGTTTGGGGGCCGGTCCCCTCTCTGCAGCCTGATCCTTCCACTCCTGGTGGCTTCGGGCGCACGGGTGGCATCCGCACTGCCCGTGCCCCTGGGATCCTTTCTGTTCTGGAGCCCTCCTTCCTGCTCCTCTCCTCTCTTCAGTCTGTCCTGGGCCTCTCTCACTAGGCCCTCCTCCTGAGCACTCAGACTGTTCTGACTGACTGACTATCTGTTCTCCTCAGACTGGACTGGACTCACAAGATGGCTTCCCTTTTAATATCCTCCTTCTCAAGTGCTCCCCTAGCTGCTTTCTCCACCCACACCCACTACATGGTTTCCCCTCTCTTGGTTCCAACCACTCCAGCTAGTGTCAGGGCTCAGCAATGCATCTTGCCCCTCCTGCTGGTCTGGAGTAGTGTAGTGTTGGATGCAGGTGTTTGGGTCCCGGGCAGTACTCCATCCTTACCTGAGAATGGTATACCACATCTCTGGGTGAGAAGAAGTACCTTGTTGCGACTGAACCCACAGGGGCGCCACATAGTAGTCAAATTATTGCAGTTTTTCCCTCTCCTGAGTATTTTATCGCAAAGTTTGCAGATAACGTGAGTTGGATCATCCTTTGCAGTGACAAAAAAGGGCCATACTAGGCAACCCTTGCTGCCCCTGCGAGCTGCAGACCTGTGACCGCTGCTTGCCACAGTCACGGTTGTGGATAAGGATGCAGTGCTCCTCGTGCTTGCATCACTCCGTGTCTGCGCCGTAGGGTGAAATGTAACCTCCTCGTCTTCCTCCTCCACTTCCTCAGATGAGCTACTCGGCTGCGTGACTCTGGGTTCTCACCAAGTAGGATCTTCAACCTCGTCATCATCCAATGTGTTATCTCATTCCTCACCTCAGAGTGACCCCTCTCCTCTTGGTGCCCTTTCAGCAGAGTACAGTCCACATGAGCCTCAGGTATCTGAGTCTCATCGGGATCACCTCCCTCCCTGGCGGTTAACATCTGGTGACGATGGTCAGGAACCTGCTCGGACCCTACTTCGTCCTGCCCCGAATCCAAGCTAAAAATATTTTGGACATCGGTGCAGATGCTTTCCTCCCCTTGACTCTGTGACTGTTTGGAGTACACTTCTGATGCCCATGGTGTAGAATGGGTGAAGAGTTCTACAGACTCGCCCATCTGTGGTTCGCTACAGTCAGTTGGGCAGTTGGCCAGTTGTGACGCGGGGGGAAGCATGGGTAATTGGGGTGCCACTTCTGTGGACTGTACTGTGTGTGATGTTGAGGTGGAGGAAGAAGAGGAAAGGGCACTGGAAGCAGAGCTTGCCTTCCACTGGAGTATCTGCTCTTTCTGGGCTTTATCAACAAGGCGTATCGCTGTGCGGCTGCCAAAGGAAGGGAGTGCAGTTGGCTGTCCACTAACATAAGCTGTCTGTTGTCTTTGGATAGGACCTGTTTGTGTTGGTTCACTAGTGCTTTCACTAACATTATCACGTACTCCACGTACACCTTAAACACCAAGCCTATTCCCCCTTCCACCACGCCCTCTCTTTTTCCCACTCATGTTGGTCAGATTCAATGGTAGGAGTACTCAATTAAATAAAGAAAAATATGTTTTTTTCCTGTGCAATAGCTCAGCACACACTTGAATTTCAGCGACACTAAATGACAAGGTTAGATATGGCCTGCCATATAACATTACTAACAGACAAAAGAAATTTGTTAGTGTGCATGAGGCAGATAAAACCTATGAGATATTCTCCAAACAATTTCAAACTGAGATGTCCCCTACTGTATTACTTTAGGAGCAGATATTTTTGGGTTACTCTGCATAAGCTCTGCGTCCAACTGACTTTGACCGCAACTGACGTAGTAGCTGGTTTATAGCACTGTATGACTTTTGACACAGGAAAAAATATTTTTTGTACTGGGCCTAGTAAGACAAGTTTTGTTTTTTTTACTGTGAAACCAGGACAAGTTCAACGCCACTAAAATAGGATCTGCCTTTTAGCAGACTGGATCAACTTTGCCACAGTAAAAAAGCTTTGGTAGACTCGGCCTGTCAACCAAAAATATATATAGGTTTGACTGTGCGTACAAGCTGAATTTGACTGCCACTGACGTAGTAGCTGGCGTATAGCACTGTATGACTTTTGGCACAGGAAAAAATATTTATTGGACTGGGCCCAGTATGGCTGCGTGCCCACGATGCGCTTTTTAAGCGTTTCCACAGCGGCAAAAACGCTGCAGAAACGCTTAAAAAAACGCTTGGTAGAAGGCCTGCCATGTTCCCCAATGATAATCCGCATGTGCTGTGCACATCTGCGGAAATTTCGGCTGCGGATTATCATTGCAGAAAAAACGCAGCACTACCAATTATTTTGCGGAAGTGCTGCGTTTTCGCCGCCATTGACTTGCATTAGAACGCATGTGACGCGCCCAGGGGATGGGGACGACTTGGCGCCCGGACATTGTTGTTGCCTGATCTTGGGGGATGTTGCGGTGGTCGGCTCCCGGGCCCGTACCCTGGGGTCACTCTTAAAAGAAGGGGGGAAGTTATATAGGACAGGGAATGTTCGTGACGCCACCCGTGGTGTCTGGTGAGGATCACCAGCGCTGCGACAGTCCTCTGAGGCCGGTGTTTACGCAGCTTAGTTGGTGAGGCTCCCCACAGGTGGAGCGGGGCCTCAGGGCAGCGTAAGTGTAGGGATGCAGGACAGAGGGGACCCAGCCGGGTCAGAGGAAGAATAGGCACACACACAACAGTTCACTTCAGTACCTTTTCTGGTGGTGTTTCTGGCACAGTCCAGGGTACTTCAGGGTGAAGGGTGCATATCAGGACTCTCCCCAGTGAGCGGGTGTGGGGCCTCCTGTTCTTTGCCTTTCCTTGATAAGTTTCTGACCTGCCTGGAGCTAGGCCTAACTTGGTCTCGGTCTTGTACCTGCTGACCTGGTGGTAGGGCCTTCTGTTGGAGTTCACACTCCCTGGTCTCTGGGGCCTCCATGACTCCTCACCCTGGTATTACAGTCAGCTTCTGGTGAACCTGGGACGTATAGTTTTCCAGGGGTTCCGGTTATTCCTGCTGAGGATATAGGCCCCCCCGTAGGCGCGGACCCGGTGTCCAGTAAATGGTTTTGGGGTGAGCTGGTTAAGCTCCTCTGCCCCCTATGTTGCTTGCTTACTCCACTCGCCTTCGGCCATGCTCGGGGCCCTCACTAGGCTTCACACGGGCAGTAGGCCTCGCTTCTCTTCACCGCTCTCTGAGCGTCGGCACGCTCCTGGCTCACTAATCTGAGCTCTCTGAGTCTGGACTGAACTGACTGAGCTCCACTGCAGGCTAGCTTCTGCAGGAGCTCCTCTCAACAGACTGAACTTCTCACAGACTGACTGCCTAACTCCACCCTCCAGTATATATATCCCTATCCGGGCTCCCTCTGGTGGTCTGAGGTGGTAGGGTGGAGGTGTATGAATGCTATGAGGGCCTCTTGTGGAGAAGTCCATCTATGCACCTCTCTGGGATCTGTGACACCAATGCGCAGCAGGGCGCCACACATGGATTACGCATCACTGCATATGTAGATGAGCATTCCATGCGTTCCAATGTGCAGATGGTACCCAGGTCTAGAGGAGAGGAGACTCTCCTCCAAACCCGGGTACCATAGAAACTGTAAAAAAAAGAATAAAATAAAAAATAAATATGATACTTACCTTCTGACGGCCCCCGCTGCGCTCGTCCTCCCTTGCTGGCAAATCGCGATGGACTGAAGGACCTGCGCTGACGTCATAGTCATGTGACGGGTCACGTGATGCTGACATCGGCAGGTCCTTCAGTGCAGTGTACCGCGATCTGCCGGCAGTCAGCACCGAGCGAAGCAAGACACCGGGGGCCATCGGAAGGTATGTATAGATTTATTTTTTTTTTTTTTACATTCTCTCGGGTCACACTATATAAATCCATGCCGTTTGCATGGACTTATATAGTGTGACCAAGTTGACAAGCACTTTCCAAGTGATGCTAAAATCGCTTGGAAAGCGCTTGTCAACCTGCATGCGAACGCTTCACATCCGCATGTCCCTGGCAGGAAAAACACATGTACAATCCGCATGCGTTTTTTCTGCCAGGGGAGATGCAGAAATGCTCAGGAAAAATCCGGAGCATTTCTGCATCGTGGGCACATAGCCTAAGAGAAGTTTTGTTTTTTTCACTCTGAAACCAGGACAAGTTCAACGCCAATAAAATAGGATCTGCCTTTTAGCAGACTGGATCAACTTTGCCACAGTAAAAAGCTTTGGTGGACTCTGCCTGCCAATCAAAAATATATCTAGGTTAGACTGTGCGTACAAGCTGAATTTGACCGCCACTGACGTAGTAGCTGGCTTATAGCACTGTATGACTTTTGGCACAGGAAAAAATATTCTTTTGACTGGGTGTAGCAAGAGAAAAAATGTATTTTTTTACTCTGAAACCACCTGAAGTTCAACTCCACTAAAATAGTATCTGACACTAAAAAAAAACTTTAGTGCACACAGCTTTCAATATCACAATAGCAGCAGAAAAAAAACAACAGATTTAGTGCTCTGCAGTAAGAAGCTCTGCAGACTGTGCAGAGCACAATTTCAACCCCACTAAATGAAAAGGTGCACTGCACTTGCTTGATCACATTATCCAGTGCAGAAAAAGATTCAAGGTATATTGAGACATGGAGCTCTATGCCAGCGGTGCACAGCACTATTGTATGGCTTGGGCCCTCTGTTTCTGTCAGAATCTCAGTACTTGCACAAGAACACCAAAAATGTGCTGCACCAGCAGTTGCAGAGGTACACAGGCCAGGAATTATCTACACTATCTGACTACCACACAAGCGTCCATCTATCTAGCTAATATCTCTCATTACACAGGAGAACACTGAGCTGCGTCTGTCTCCAGCAGTGACATGGATATAATGGCACTGAGGGAACATGGCCGCTATTTATATTGAGAGGACATGTGACTTCTGAAGCCAATTGCAGAAACCCTTATGTCTGGACAGTGTAGATGCTTCCTGCGCTATGATTGGCTGGCTGCGCTTTCCTCAGTTAAAGTTACCGCCTACAGGAAAAAAACAAAACAGTGCGCCGCTGATCTGACCTGTTCCAAGCTCTCCACAGCCTCCACACTCACCTGGCACATGTCACCGCTCATCATACACTTGCACTATGCTAACAAAACTGTTCAAAATGCCATGGTTGCCCTGTATTCGCGGTCCCGCGCAAATTCATCAAACTTTTCCAATTTTAAGAAAATATGCTCGCCTTTGCGATCATGAATCCGAATGTGCCATATTTGTGCCGAATTTGAAACTTTCGAACATTAGCCGAACAAATTCGCTCAACACTAATAGTGATGATCTGCTTAGAGTGCCACCCTGCTGTGAATACGGTTCCTCCTCCTCCAAAACTGTCCCCTGGCTGGACAGTTGTGTACCTGGCCGCTGTTGTTACAGGAATCCACTCTCCGAGCCATGTGTGGATGACAGGCCTGATAATGGTGTGTAGGGGCCCTGTTCCTCCTGTGCCACCACCTCATCCATGATCGCCTGAAGTGTTTTTTTCCAGCAGGCATAGAAGTGGCATAGTTAAGCTTATGATGGCGTCATCGTCACTTGCCATGTTGGTGGAGTATTCGGAGCAGCACAACATGGCACACATGTCCCGCATGGATGCCCACTCATTGGTGGTGAAGTAGTGTTGTTCCTCTGAGCGACTCACCCGTGCGTGCTGCAGCTGAAACTCCACTATTGCCTGTTGCTGCTCGCACATTCTCTCAGGCATATGAGATTTGGAGTTCCACTTTGTGGGTATGTTGCATATGAGGCAGTGAGCAGGAAGGCAGAAGTGATGCTGCAGAGCAGACAGGCGAGCAGCAGCAATGTGAGAACGTCGAAAGTGCGCACACACTGCTCGCAGCAGGTCTGACATTTGTGGGTATTTGTTAAGGAAGCTCTGCACCACCAAATTCAGCATATGTGCCAGGCAAGGGATATGCATCAAACAGGCTAGGCCCAGGAGATTTCGCTCGTTATTGCACACCACCAGGCTGGGCTTGAGGTTTACCGGCACCAACCACTCATCTGTCTGCTGTTTGATCCCAGTCCACAGCTCCTGCGTGGTGTGGGATTTGTCCCCCAAACAGATGAGTTTCAGGACAGCCTGCTGTCATTTTCCCCTGGCTGTGCTGAAGTTGGTGGTGCAGGTCTTACTGTGACCAGATGAGCAGGCGGTGGAGCAAGCAGAGTAAGAGGAGGATGCAACCTGGACAGAGAAACGTCCAGCAATCCTTGGTGGTTTTTTCTTTGCAGTTCAGTGTGCTTCAGTGCATATAAAAGGGTGTGGCCGCCCTCTGTCTGAGCTGAAAGGTTCATTCTGCCTCAGGTCTATGCTTATACTAGGGATTCAGTCTCTCTGCCCTTATTCATGTGTACGTCACTTGACAAATGGTAAGGTTTTTAATATTAGAGTTAGGACTGTCCCATAAGGGTTGCCTTGACGTGGCGGGATAGCTTTTACATCATTTTGATCAAAATTATGCTAACTAAATACCCTTTATCATTTATTATTTTTGCACTGTGCGATCTATCCGTTTACTTCCAGTTATTTGGGTATTTTGCTTGTTTTTGGTTTTTCTCTGTCTAGTGGCCTTGTGTGAACATGCATTTACATTTTGCATGCACATCAATTTACGTTTCAGTTCAGACTTCCAGGTTTTTTCTTTGTAGTTCAGTGTGCTTCAGTGCATATAAAAGGGTGTGGCCGCCCTCTGTCTGAGCTGAAAGGTTCATTCTGCCTTAGGTTTATGCTTATACTAGGAATTCAGTCTCTCTGCCCTTATCCATGTGTACATCACTTGAAAAATGGTAAGGTTTTTAATATTAGAGTTAGGACTGTCCCATGAGGGTTACCTTGACGTGGCGGGATAGCTTTTACATCATTTTGATCAAAATTATGTTAACTAAATACCCATTATTATTTATTATTTTTGCACTGTGCGATCTATCCATTTACTTCCAGTTATTTGGGTATTTTGCTTGTTTTTGTTTTTTCTCTGTCTAGTGGCCTTGTGTGAACATGCATTTACATTTTGCATGCACATCAATTTACGTTTCAGTTCAGACTTCCAGGTTTTTTCTTTGTAGTTCAGTGTGCTTCAGTGCATATAAAAGGGTGTGGCCGCCCTCTGTCTGAGCTGAAAGGTTCATTCTGCCTCAGGTCTATGCTTATACTAGGGATTCAGTCTCTTTGCCCTTATCCATGTGTACGTCATCTGAGTAAATAGTCCCAAGGGAGATACATTCAAGGTGTTGGTTGACGCGTTTTGAAGTGATACTTCTTAATCATAACCTCCTCATGTACCTCATGTTCTTCTTCTTATTTTAAATTCTCCCTCACCGGTCCAACGAGTTAGTTAGGGTCAGCTAGGTGTTTGAGACCAATCTAAATGACTTGTCTCTATGGGACGATGTTCATCTTGTCAACGACTGTTGATAGCGCGGTGCGAAGTTCAGAAAGGCCACAGTCCGTGGTGAAGCTCCCAAGGCACCCACCTGTCCGGATTGAATTTCCCGCAGAGCATGCTAATCAAATTAATTTGCAATCATCTGTGTTCTTGTAAATGGGAATTGAATATGGTTGTTTATTTTATATGTTATTCTTGTTAGGTGAACTTGGGATGTAATACGCCTAGCTGTACAGCTGAGTTTGGTCATATTGGAATCCCAGAAAGTTTATTGATTGGGAATAGTATTAAGATTGTGAACCAGGAGAAAAGACACATATTATGGCTTCCCCTTAGGAACTAGCCCTGTTTAAGTCCGCACACATTAAGGGGAGAGGGGTGTCATTATTGGCCCAAGGGAAGACATCCCCTTACTGGGTCCAGGGATATGTTTTGTACGAGTTGTTGGATTAAAAATTTTACTGTTTATTTTATTCACTTTTCTTCCCCATACAAACAGGGGTGAGTTTTGTTACAATAAATCTTGTTATTGTTTTTCCACCGTTTTTCTTTTGAAGCTCATCTGTCCTGTCAGTGACATCACTGTATCAAAACGGAATCTTACCCCCGCCGTTAGTAGTCGGTGCCTTTTACATATGCACCAGGCTGTACAGGCAAACTACACCAGGCTGTTAGAGCACTATGCACCAGGCTGTATTGGTAGTGTGTTCCAGGCTGTATGGGCAGTATGCACCAAGCTGTACAGGCAGTATGCACCTGTCACAGGTGTGTCAGATGTGACAGACAGTCGCCCTGCCGTTGGTTGCAGGAGATCTCTTCATTTGGCTTTACAGACACCTTCTTAAAAGCTGTCTCACTCTATGACCCAGCGACTACCTCCCTCCTGCTCTAATTAACATGCTTGCCTGGGTGTTTAAATACTTTCATTCTGCTATAGGGCGGCGCTGGTAATATTCATTTGTTCTCTGGTGAAAGCTTGAAGCGAGTGCAGCCTGTTTAAATCCTCTCTGGTGCTGAGGACATGTGTGTTATCTCTCTGAAGTTGGCTCAACCTAAGTTATATTTCCCCTGTGTCTGTCTATCTTGTTGTCTTTAGTTGTCAGTGGGGATCAACTAGTGCTCATCCCCCTCCTTCCCTAGCCAGGGCCAAGCGCTAGGGAGATACAGGGATAGGTTCCTGTGCGGCAATTGGTGAAGAACCAATATAGGAATGGTAGGGGAGACAGTGTGACATCAGATAAGCCTGGGAGGTCTCCACTTCCCCCTTTCCCTAGAGTCTGGACCCCCTTCCCCTTTTCCCTTTATGTTGCACTTAGTCTTTCCCACACCTTGTGTGACAGCAACAGGTTGTACGGGCAGTATGCACCAGACTGTGTGGGCAGTATGCACTAGACTGTACAGGCAGTATGTACCAGGCTGTATGGGCACCCTATACCAGGATGTTAGGGCATGCTGCACCAGGCTGTTAGTGCACTGTGCACCAGGCTGTTATGGTACTTGTGGTGCACCTGCCATTCACAGCCATGCAATACTTGGCATGACTGTGCTGGTGCCGGAAGTGCCCACAGTCTTAAAGCTTGTTGATTGACTGCGCTACAGCCTTTCAATATGCTTTATTTGGCTGGAAAACCCGAACAGTAACACGGACTTCTAAACGGAAGATGTCCGGTACGAACCCCGAACTTTACCGTTCGGGTTCGCTCATCCCTATTAATAATACCAAAAAGGAAATCCGTGGGTTAGGACCTAACAAATGGCTAATTCTGTTATGACTGGAAATCAGTGGATAGGAGAATTTTATTTGACAGGAAACATATAAAAATATCATCTTTATTGAAAGCATTATTTAAAAAGATTCACATAGTGTAATAGAGCCAATGGTAACATGGTGTGCAAATAGAAAACAAAGGACGTGCTGCACATCCAGAGACAGTATATCAATTTATGAAACATTAGATATCTAACTTAGTCATATAACTCACTTAGGATGTGCCACATAAACACTCCCCTCACAATAGTGAGGGTTCGTGTCCAATATGTAGATACCAACTGGCAAGAAATAGCAAGTATTACAAAAAACTCATAATTACATGTAAGGTATCTGCTGAAATAAAGTGATGTGGTTAAACACACTTTCTGCGTGGGTGCATGTCCACCCCTACGCGCGTTTCAGCGTACCTTTGTCAGGGGGAGGTGTCATAGTGAATCAAGCAACTATTTAAAATAGAATAAGCTGTATAGCCCAAACATTAATGCTATGGTGTAAGTGGGAAAAATTCCTTCCCACAAGCACCAAATTAAACCAACTCCTAGCAATCATTATATGAAATGAGCAGAGTTATAATGGCTACAACATACATATTTTATTATAAATGCAAAATTTCATATAAACAAAGAAAGAACTAAAAATGCAACTGATGGCAACAGATGTGCAGCAAGTAAGTCCACAACCCAAAAAGGGATACCTGAGAAACATTTAATAATAAGCTGCAAGCAGAACTCAAAGTGCAGCACAAGTAGGGCATAAAACCAATCACCAGCGTTAACAAATGGCAATAGTAACCGTATCCATAACATCCATAAACAATTCCCATGTAGCTGGGCAAGCTAACACTGTGGCGGTCTTACCGGTAATGGAGGCCGTGGGCTGTGGGCGAGCGAGCAGCACAGGGAGCGCGATGGTTAACCACTGGTTATGAACTGATTGGTCCACCAGTTCAGACCAGAGGTGATTGTCATGGGTGTGTCAGATGTAACAGACAGTCTCTCTGGATCTGGCTACAGAAGGTCACTGCGTTTGGCATTGCAGGCGCCTTCTTAATCCTTCTTACTTTTGGACCCAGTGGCAACCTCCCTCCTGCTCTGATTGACACACCCTAGTCTGGGTGTTTATAAACTCTCAGTCTGCTTCAGGGAGTCACTGGTGATATTCTCGTTTTCCCTTGTGAAGGCTTGGAGCAATAGCAGTCGGCTAGCTTCCTCTCTGGTGCCCTAGGAGGACGTTTGGTGTTATCTCTCTGGTGCCTGCTGAAGTAAAGTTTTCCCCCCTTTGTTTGTCTCCTTTGTTGTCTTTAGTTTATAGTGGGGACTGACCAGTGCTCACCCCCCCTCCTTATCTAGGACCTAGCTCTAGAGATATACAGGGATTAGGTTTCCTGTTCGGCGATAGGTGCGAAACCTGTATAGGGATTGTAGGACAGGTAGGGTAATATTAGATCTGCCTAGGGGTCTCCACTCCCCATTTCCCTAGCATTTGGGCTACCCTCCCCTCATCCCTTTGTATTGCATTTAGTCTTTCTCACACTGTGCATGACATTATCACCGGCCGTGCATATATATATATATATATATATATATATATATATATATATATATATATATATAAAATAAAACTGACACGTCTGGTTTTTTTTTTCAGGTGTGTGTTTTTTTTTTCCTTTACTTGGTTCATGTATTCCATTGCTGAGCTGTCAGAGCAGCTGCACAGGCTGTCTCTGGAGGTGGCTGACCTCCGCTATGAGGTCCAGCAGCAGTAACAGCAGCTGCGGATCCCTAATGTTGGGGTCTCTGCAGGTAGGCCGGTCCAGCTTGAATCCAAGGTTGCGCTCCCAGACAGCTTTTCTGGAGGTAGGGACAAATTTTTTGTGTTCAAGGAAGCTTGCAAACTGTATTTTAAGCTTCGTCCTTACTCCTCCGGAGACGAGGAGCAACGAGTGGGTATTGTGATCTCACTGCTACAAGGAGATCCTCAATCCTGGGCTTTCTCTTTACCGCAGGGTTTGGCTTGTCTCCAGTCTGTGGAGGTTTTTTTTTGGGTCTCTAGCCCTCATTTATGATGACCCTGACCAAATCTCCTTGGCTGAGTCCAGGTTGCATCGCCTTCATCAGGAGAATCAGTCAGTGGAGACGTACAGCTCCGAATTCCGCAGATGGGCAACTGACACAAAATGGAAAGACCCAGCTCTTAGAAGTCAATTTTGTCAGGGCTTACTGAAAAGTTCAAGGATGCTTTGGCAGTGTATGAAACCCCAGAGTCCTTGGAGGCTGCCATGTCTTTGGCATGTCTTAGGCTCCTCACACTCTACTGAAGCTGCCCTCACTAAAGTCTCTAATGATCTACTAACAGCTAAATCTAATGGTCACTACTCCCTGCTGTTTCTATTGGATCTCTGCTGCTTTTGACACTATGGATCACCAGCTCCTCTTCACTATGCTCCGCTCTATAGGCCTCAAGGACACCGCTCTCTCCTGGTTCTCCTCCTATCTCTCTGACCGCTCCTTCACAGTATCTTTTGCCGGCTCTTCTTCCTCTAATCTTCCCCTTACTATTGGGGTTCCACAAGGATCAGTCCTAGTCCCCCTCCTCTTCTCCTTGTATACTACCCTTATTGAGCAAACCATCAGCAGATTTGGTTTCCAGTATCATCTCTATGCTGATGACACCCAACTATACACCTCTTCACCTGACATCACCCCCACTCAAATACAAAATACGAGTGATTGTCTGTCTGCTGTCTCTAACATCATGTCCTTCCTCTATTTAAAACTGAATCTCTCCAAAACTGAACTCCTTATTTTTCCTCCCTTTACTAACCTACCAATACCTGACTTTTCAATTTCCTTGGGTGGCGCCACCATAACTCTCAAGCAGCAAGCTCGCTGTCTTGGAGTCATATTTGACACACAACTTTTCTTTATTCCCCATATTCAATCACTCACTCGCTCATGTCACCTGCACCTTAAAAACATCTCCAGAATCCGACCTTTTCTCACCTTTGATTCAGCAAAAACTCTTACTGTCGTTCTTATTCACTCTCGTCTGGACTACTGCTCTCTCTTCTGATTGGTCTCCCTCTAAACAAACTCTCTCCTCTCCAATCCATTCTGAATGGAGCAGCCAGGGTTGTATTTCTATCAAGTCACTTCACCGACGCCTCTACCCTGTGCCAGTCATTGCACTGGTTACCCATTCACCACAGAATACAATACAAGCTCATCTCTCTCACCCACAAAGCTCTCCACAGTTCTGCACCACTCTACATCTCATCCCTCATTTCTGTCTATCGCCCCTCCCATGCTCTCCGTTCTGCAACTGATCTAAGACTGACATCCGAACCTCACACCTCCGGCTCCAAGACTTCTCTCGTGCCGCGCCAGTTTTCTGGAGTGCACTGCCCCAAACAATCCGACTGATATCTAGTCCCCATGTCTTCAAACATGCTTTAAAAACACATCTGTTTAGACAAGCCTATCACCTTAACTCACCAACCAATCCCTCCCCTGTTCCCTCCTAAATATTAATCTTAATCTGCCCCTGCGTATTCATCTGTCTCACATCTGCCATGCACCAAATAGCACACGGTAACTGCCCTTAGACAGATACTGGCTGATGACCATATTCTTCCTATTTTGTCCCCCCATTTCCATATAGATTGTAAGCTTGCGAGCAAGGCCCTCAATCCTGCTGTAACTGTTGAAATATGATACATTGTCTTGTTTATATTGTCTGTATATGTCCCTACTTAATTGTAAAGTGCTGCGGAATATGTTGGCGCTATATAAATAAAAATTATTATTTTATGTGTTGATAGACGAATTCGGGATAGGTGGGTGAGACCACCTTCTCCATAGCCTTCTTTTCGGGGTAATGCTCCTTTGCCGGGGGGGGCGGTCTGTCAGTGAACCAGTACGGGGGGAGGTGGAAGAACCCATGCAGTTAGGGGGGCCTCTGCATCATACATTTCCCTGCAAAAAGAAGGGCGTGTGTTTTTTTTGTGGAAAAAAGGGACATTTTATTGGGGCCTGTCCTTCGATTCCTAGGCAAAAGGAAACTCGATTAACCCTTGGAAGTCTGGATTTGGATAAGCAAGGGGTGCATTTATCGTCAACCTGCAGTTCCCAGTTTGTCCGGACAGCAGAGGTGGTGCTAGAGAGCAAAACCGAGAAAATGTCTGTGTTTGTTTACAGTGGAGCTGGAGTCAGCATGGTTGATGTTGAGTTTGTGTGAACTCATGGTCTTGCTTGCTGTACTTTAGCTAAGCCCATTCCCATCTTCGTCATCGACTCAGCGCCACTTTCACAGAAAGCTCTGACTCAGATTGTACATGGTGTAAAACTGAGGATGGGGTTGGTTTATTGTGAGATAATTCCTTGCTATATCCTGGATGGTCTTCCCACCCCAATTGTTTTGGGTCTTCCCTGGTTGGTGAAACATAATCCGTAGGTGGATTGGAAATCCAGAGAGCTCATTGAGTGGGGAGATTACTGCCATGACAACTGTTTAACTATTTCCCTTTCTACAGTCTCTACAGAGACCTTACCTGCATTTTTGTCTGGTTTTGAGGACTTTTTTTCTGAGAGGGGGTGTCAGGATTTGCCTCCTCATCGTGCATATGACTGTCCTATTAACCTGCCCCATGGCAGATAAACTACCAAGGTCCAGACTGTATAATCTTTCTGGCCCTGAGAGACAAGCCATGAAGGATTTCATTGCGTAAAGTCTGGAGAAGGGACATATCAGACCCTCATCTTTGCCCTTGGTGGCAGGGTTCTTCTTGGTGCTTCTTTTGTGGCGAAATTCGGGATAAACTGCTGATAATACCCCACGATGCCCTGAAAGGCCCGTACCTGTTTCTTGTAGGCTGGTTGCGGGCAATTCTGAATTGCCTCCATCTTGTTCATTTGCAGTTTTATTTTGCCCCTTCCAACCACGTAGCTCAAGTATTTCGCCTCTTCCTTTCCTATGGCGCATTTTCTTGGGTTAATGGTAAATCCGGCATTTCTCAATGCATCCAGTACTGCCTGGACCTTCTGCAGGTGGGTTCCCCAATCTGGGCTGAAAATCACGATGTCGTCTAAGTAAGCAGCAGCGTATTTTTTATGTGAGCCCAGAATCCGCTCCAATGCCCTCTGAAAGGTAGCTGGGGCTCCCTGTAACCCTAATGGCATTCTGGTGTATTGAAAACACCCGTCGGGTGTAGAAAAGGCCATTTTCTCCTTGGCCCCTGGGGCCAGGCGAATCTGCCAGTACCTTTTGTTAGGTCCAGGGTAGTGATGGACATGGCAGGCCCCAGCCTCTCAATAAGCTCATCGACCCGGGGCATCGGGTAGGCGTCAAACTTGGACATCCGGCTTAGGCACAAGAACAATCGTGCTGGACCAACCGCTCTTAGATTCCTCGATAACGCCCAGGCCCAACATTCTCCTCACATCCTTGGAGATCACCTCATGGCGGGCTTCAGGAATTCAATATGGCCTTTGGTTCACCCATACGTGCAGCTCTGTCAGGATCTCATGCTCCACAACTTGCGTACATCTGGCCAATTTTGAGAACAGGTATCGGTTTCTCTGCAAGAGTTCTCGGCACTGTTGTTTCTGGGCCAGTGACAGTGTCTCTGCCACTGTAATGTCCTTGACCCTGGCTTCAGGATTTGCCCCAGGGATGGAGCTTCCACCGGCTTCTTGTCTCGCCATGGCTTCAGTAATTTGATGTGGTAGATCTGGTGCGGCTTCCTTCTACCAGGCTGGTGGACCTTGTTGTTGACTTCACTCAGCTTCTCAACTACTTCATATGGTCCTTGCCACTTAGCCAGGAACTTACTCTTGACCGTGGGTACCAACACCAACACCCAATCTACAGGGCTGAATTGTCCCAGCCTTGCGGCCTGATTGTAGACCCTCAGATAGGCTTCTTGTGTTTGTAGAAGGCTCTCCTTCACAACTGGCATTACTCTTTCAATCCAGTCCTGCATTTTGGGCACATGCTCAATGACACTCCGGTGGGGTGTAACCTCTGCTTCCCAGGTCTCCCTGGTGTCGTCCCTGCCCTGGACCTCCCTTCCCAGGTGTCCAGAAGTCCCCAAGGGTGTTGTCCGTCTAGCAGTTCAAATGGTGAGAACCCTGTAGAGCTCTGGGAATAACAGCAGGTACAGCAGCAGGAAATCTCAGTTTCACCCATCCACTCCCCTCTGGTTCACAGCTGAATGCATTCTGTTCCAAATATATTGTGAACTAGGAGTCTGTTAGACTTTAGTATGTGTCCTTCACCTTAAGTGTGTCCATTGCTTAAGTGTGAGAAATATGAATTAATCCTGAATTGAACCTGAAGTGCACTGAAGGTAACTGGATACTAAGTCACAGTAAACAATTTTTGTCTTTGTTTTCACTCTCACCCCCTTAATCCTCCACCTTTTCCAACCACCCCTAATCCCTACTCCTAGTAACGAACTCTTCATCTCTCCCTCCATTCTCCCCACCCATCTCACCTCCTCCTCAGGGCTATTCTTCAACATACAATCCTTTGTCTCCAAACACAGACAGCCAGCTCATGCCCTCTCCTGCTCCCATCTACTAATGCTTTCTCTGCTCCTCCTCATTGCCCGCGACATCTCTCCACATCCTGGCCCTCCTCACCACATCCCTACAATCACTTCAACCTCCTACCCACGATCTATCCCAAACTCTCGTAACCCTTCTAACCTTATACCCATCCACCCAGCCCCCTCTTCCCCAGTCCCTCTAACAGGAGCTCTATGAAACGCTCGCTCCGTCTGCAACAAACTTTCCTACATTCACGATCTCTTCATCACTAGCAAGCTTTCCTTTCTCGGCATCACTGAAACCTGGCTCACCTCCTCCGAAACGGCCTCTCCTGCTGCACTTTCGTACGGTGGATTCCACCTTTCCTATACCCCCCGCCCCACCGGCAAGCATGGTGGAGGAATAGGTTTCCTCCTATCACATAACTGCTCCTTCACCCATATTTCACTGCCGCCCTCCATTACTCTCCCCTCTTTTGAAGTGCACTGCGTGCGCATCTACTCCCCCTCCAACCTCCAACTGGCTGTCATTTACCGCCCCCCAGGATTAACCACCACTTTCTTTGACCACTTCACAACTTGGCTACTTCATTTCCTCTCCGTTGACATCTCCACTATCCTCCTGGGTGACTTCAACATCCCCATTGACACTTCCCTCTCAGCTGCCTCTAAGCTTCTATCCCTCACTTTCTCCTTCGGCCTTACTCAGTGGTCTTCCACACCCACCCACAAAGATGGCCACACACTGGACCTCATCTTCACCCGCTTCTGCTCCCTATCTAACCTCTATAACTCACCTCTCCCTCTCTCTGACCACAACCTACTTACATTCTTTACCCTCTCTTCTCCAGGGCAACAATCCCCACTCCACAAACTTGCATACCCTCACAGAAATCTTAAACACCTTGACCTACACTCTCTGAATCCCTTCTCCCTCTTACAGACATTATCTCCTTACATGATGCAGATGTTGCTGCCATTTTATACAACACCCCAACAGCTGCAGGTCTCGATTCAGTCACCCCCCTCACACATACCAAAGCTTGCACAATCAACAGAGAACCCTGGCACACCTACCTAACTAAAGAACTGCGACGGGCCTCCAGGGTTGCTGAGAATAGATGGAAAAGGTCCCACTCCAATGAGCACTTCATTGCATTCAAACAGTCCCTCACTACGGTCAAGTCCACACTCACTACAGCAAAACAAACATACTTCGCATCTCTCATATCCTCCCTGTCTCACAACCCCAAACAACTATTCAACATCTTCAATTCTCTCCTCTGTCCCCCAGAGCCTCCTCCCTCTCCTCTTATTTCAGCCGAAGACTTTGCCTCATTCTTCAAGCAGAAGATTGACACCATCAGACAAAGCTTTTGCCTAAAGCCCCCACAGCCCCTCCCCACACCTACTCAACCCTCCTCCTCCAAAACCACCTTCTCCACCATTACGGAAGATCAACTTTCCTCTTTACGCTCCAAATCACACCTCACCACCTGTAAACTTGACCCAATCCCGTCCCACCTCATCCCAAACCTTACCACTATCTTCATCCCAACCCTAGCCTACCTCTTCAACCTGTCATTAACAACTGACATCTTCCCCTCATGCTTCAAACATGCCTCAATCACACACATCCTCAAAAAGCCCTCCCTTGACCCATCCTCTCTGACTAGCTATCGCCCCATATCACTTCTTCCCTATGCCTCAAAACTACTGGAACAACACGTCCATTCTGAACTTTCCTCCCACCTCTCCTCCTGCTCCCTCTTTGACCACCTACAATCTGGTTTCCGACCGCACCATTCTACTGAAACTGCACTGACTAAAGTTACCAACGACCTACTAACCGCCAAATCCAAGCGACACTACTCTGTCCTCCTCCTCCTCCTCCTAGACCTGTCATCTGCCTTCAACACAATGGACCTTTCCCTCTTACTACAAACTCTCTCATCTCTCGGCATCACAGACTTGGCCCTATCCTGGATCTCCTCATACCTAACAGACAGGATATTCAGTGACTTCCACTCACACACCACCTCCTCATCTCGCCCCCTATCTGTCGGTGTCCCCCAAGGTTCAGTTCTAGGACCCCTACTCTTCATCTACACCTTAGGCCTGGGACAGCTCATAGAGTCTCATGGCTTTTATTATCACCTCTATGCTGATGACACACAGCTCTACCTCTCTGGATCCAATATCTCCTCCCTACTAACCAAAATCCCACAATGTCTGTCTGCTATTTCATCCTTCTTCTCTGCTAGATTTCTAAAACTTAACATGGACAAAACAGAATTCATCATCTTTCTACCATCTCATTCAACCCCCCCAACTGACCTATTAATCAACGTCAATGGCTACCCCCTCTCCCCAGTCTCTGAACTCTCCTTCAAACCACATATCCAAGCCATTTCCACTTCCTGCCGACTCCAACTCAAAAATATCTCCTGGATCCGCACATTCCTCAACCATGAATATGCAAAAACACTAGTGCACCTCCTCATCATCTCCCACCTTGACTACTGCAACCTCCTGCTCTGTGGCCTCCCTTCCAACACTCTCGCACCCCTCCAATCCATCCTAAACTCTGCTGCCCGACTACTCCACCTGTCCCCCCGCTATTCCCCGGCCTCTCCTCTCTGTCAATCTCTTCACTGGCTCCCCATTGCCCAGAGACTCCAGTTCAAAACCCTAACCATGGCATACAAAGACATTCACAACCTGTCTTCTCCATATATCTCTGACCTAGTCTCCCGTTATATACCTGCACACAACCTCCTATCCTCACAAGATCTCCTTCTCTACTCTCCTCTTATCTCCTTCTCCCACAATCGCATACAAGATTTCTCTCGTGCTTCCCCCCTACTCTCTACCCCAACACATCAGACTCTCGTCGACCGTTGAAACTTTCAAAAGGAGGCTGAAAACCCACCTCTTCCAACAAGCCTACAACCTGCAGTAACCACCGCTCCACCATACCGCTGCATGACCAGCTCTACCCTCACCTACTGTATCCTCACCCATTCCTTGTAGATTGTGAGCCCTCCCAGGCAGGGTCTTCGCTCCTCCTGTACCAGTCGCTGTCACATTGTGTTCAAGATTATTGTAATTGTTTTTGCTATGTATACCCCTTTTTCACATGTAAAGCGCCATGGAATAAATGGCGCTATAATAATAATAACAATAATAATAATCCTTCTCCACAACTTTCCTTAACATCAACTTTAAGGTCTTGTTGAACTGTTCTACCAGTCCGTCTGTCTGCGGGTGGTATACAGACGTTTGGAGTTGTGTAATTTGGAGGGCCTTACACAATTCCGACTGAGACCCCCTGCATGGAGAGGGCTGTTTCTCCACGGAACGCTCGACCCCCTGGTACTTCTCAACCAGTCCAACCAGTTCATCAGCGTTCCGGGGATCACCCTGAGCAACCCAAGTCTGTACCGGCCTCGGTAAGGAGTGCACGAACCTATCCATCGCTACTCGCTCTATGATCTGCGCCGGGGTAGAAGATTCCGGTTGCAGCCATTTTTGCACCAGGTGCAACAGGTCAAACACTTGGGAGCGCGTTTTTTTCTCGCGGTGATACGCCCAGCTGTGAATGCGCTGTGCCCTGATAATCATTGTTACCCCCAAGCGTGCCAAAATGTCAGTTTTTAATTTTGCATATTCTCTGGCATCCTGCAAGGCTAAGTCATAATATGGTTTCTGGGGTTCCCCAGTCAGGTATGATGCCAACACCTCTGCCCATTGCTCTGGCAGCAGCCTCTCCCTCTCGGCGACCCTCTTGAATATCATCAGAAAAGCTTGTACGTCATCACTTGGAGTCATTTTCTGCAACGCTCCCTTACTGCCTTTCGGACAGAAAAGCCGTCCACTGACCTGTTGCCGAGCCACGGATCGCCTCTGCGAGCAAATCGATCTGCTGCTGCTGTTGTCGTCATTGGTCCTGGTGGGCCTGCTGCTGGAGCTGCTGCTTAAGCAGTTTGGTGCTCTCCTGTTGCGCCATCTGCTGTTGCTGTAGCATCTGCTGGTGCTGCATTTGTTGCTGTTGGTGCTGCGCTTGCTGCTCCTGCTACAAATGCTTAAGGAGGTCCTCCATGTTATCAGGCGTCACTTGCTGGCTCACAGCCGACTTCACCCAGGACATGCAGGTCTTCCTGTACAGTCAGTTAGTGTAGCGTCGGCGTCCCTGCCTCCTGCTAGGCAGGGACGCTGTTCCCCTCACCTCTCCACTCCGTGCCCGGCGTCCTCCTCCTGCTCTGCTGGCAGCGCGCGCTGCTTCCCGGCCACTGTGCTTAGGGCGCGCGCTCTCCCCCTCTCTTAAAGGGGCCGCGCGCGCCGTCCTAAGGAGTCCCCGGCCAATGGCCGGAGGACCTCACCATTAATAAGGCACCTCCTCCAAAATGGAGGTGCCCGAGCAATGTTGTTGCAAAGCCTTCACTCTGCTTCAGCCCTCAGGTCCTGCTACCAGTTACCTGCCAGTCACCTGCCAGATTCCTGCTTGATACCTGCTTGATATCCGTTTACCTGCTTGCAAGCCTGCGGTCCGACGGTCTGCCTTCCGACACCTGTCAGTCTGTCTATGGACCAGCCTGCCCGCACACCTGGGGGCGCTCATCTGCTACCCGCCTGCTAGCCTACCTGGAGGCTCCGCTGTCACTTGCCGTGGCCGCCTGCCCGTCCAGAGACTCTTGCCCGCTCACCTGGGAGCGCTCACCTGCTGCCTGCCTGCTAGCCTACCTGGAGGCTCTGCCGTCACTTGCCGTGACCACCTGCCTGTCCAGAGACTCTTGCCTGCTCACCTGGGAGCGCTCACCTGCTACCTGTCTGCTAGCCTACCTGGAGGCTCTGCTGTCACTTGCCGTGACCACCTGCCCATCCAGAGACTCTTGCCCGCTCACCTGGGAGCGCTCACCTGCTATCTGCCTGCTAGCCTACCTGGAGGCTCTGCCGTCACTTGCCGTGACCACCTGCCTGTCCAAAGACTTTCGCCCGCTCACCTGGGAGCGCTCTCCAGCCACCTGCCTGCTGTCCTTCTACCCAGAGACTGTCCCTGTCACTTGCCGTGAGTACCCGTCCTTCTACTCAGAGACTGTCCCTGTCACTTGCCGTGACTACCTGCCCTTCTACCCAGAGACTGTCCCTGTCACTTGCCGTGACTACCTGCCCTTCTACCCAGAGACTGTCCCTGTCACTTGCCGTGGCTACCTGCCCGTCTTCCCCGGGAGCCACCCACTTCCTAACAAGGACCACCCCCTTGTATAGTTGCTCAGAGGTTCCGCCTCCCAGACCCGTTACAGTTAGCAGGGAGTGTTTCTCGCAATTCTAACACCACTTGTGGCATAGCGACAAGCTCAGCTGTATGCGGAGGTAAAACACGGGATACTGTGTCATCCAGGGGGATATAGGGGACTCGGTACCCGGGCCTTTTACCTTGCTTAGGATGTCACGGCAGTCGGCTCCCGGGCCCGTACTCTGGGGTCTCTCTTGAAAAAGGGGATTTTAGTGTATGGTTTGTTTCGTGACGCCACCTGTGGTTTCCAGTAATGGTTATCGGCGCTGCTGCAGACCTCCGGGGATGATGGGATGGCAGCTGGGATGTTTCTGCTCCCCACAGGCGGAGAGGGCCCCCCGGGGCAGTGTAGGTGCAGATGGTGATGCTGGGCATTGTAGTGCAGAAGAGATGGCGCAGCAGGAGTAACTGACAGAGACAGGAGATTCACTTCAGTACCTTTACTGGTGCAGATGTCAGGTACAGTCCAGGGTACTTGCTAGGAAGGGTGCACTTCAGGACCTCTCCCCAGTGAGCGGATATAAGGCCTCTTGATCCGTGTCTCCCTCTCTCTAAGCTCCTGGCCAGCCTGCAACTGGGCCTAGCTTCTGTGTTGTGTTGTTCTTTCACCTGTCACTTGGTATTAGGACCTTTCTCTGGCAACCACTATCCCTGGATGCTGGGGCCTTCGTGGTTCCTAGTCCTGTTATTGCTGGTAGCTTCAGGATGACCAGGGGTCTGGAAGCCTCCTGGTATGCCGGTTGTCCCTACTGGGTATAGAGGACCCTGTAGGCGCGGACCCGGTGTCCGGATTGTATTCTGGGGTGAGCCTGTGATGCTCCTCTGCCCCCTCAACTCCTTTCTCCTCTCCTCTTTGCCTCCGGCCACACTCGGGGCCCTCAGAACAAAGCAGCAGACGTGCTGCTCCTTCACTGGTCTCAGCACCAGCACGCTCTCAGACTTCCTCTCTGTCTGAACTCCCTGACTGAACTCACTGCCTGACTCCACCCTCCATATATATATCCCTAACAGGGCTCCCTCTGGTGGTCTGAGGTGGAAGCGTGGAGGTGTCTGCATGTAATGAGGGCCTCTTGTGGAGAAGTCTGTCCATGCACCCTTTTGGGTCCTGTGGTACCTGTGGTAGCAGGGTGCCACATTCCCCCCTAGTACAATTCAGTACTCCGAGATTGAAGCATTTTTAAAACAGGTAATAACAATAACAATTATTATAATAACAATAATAAAGTTACAGTAAGTCCCATAACCCGGTGTCCATTTCACCGAAGAAAGCGTAAAAATGAGTAACATGAGGGACCCGTCTGAAAACCCTCAACGTAGGCCCTGGGCGTGGCTACAGGGCATAAGTGATCCAGGTGTTGGACCACGTCTTCGGCCACGCCAAACGGGCTTTTGTTCAGTGGTCAAATAAGTGGGCACTTTTGATGAATGCAACTATATACAAAGACAGTTTTTGGCTGCTCACAGTCCTCAGCCTACAAGTCTTTATACCCTTATGGGTAACTAAATGAACACATTTTAATTGCAGTTCATACAAATAAATAACGTAGGCAATACCCAACTGTGTTACTATTTATACTTTAGGCATTTTGTATTTTAATCCCTAAACCTGGCAGGGATTTGGCCTTGTGTGCTGCGTGTGGACCTTCGTAGCACTGGGGTGATACTGGTGTCTGTACATGCACTCTCTGTTAACCTATCAGGTGTACGTGCTGGTAGATTATAAAACTGCCTCAATCTCTCTATGGGACTGGCAAGTACACTGATTACTGGGCCTTCAGGCTCTGCTTCAACGAGTGATCCTCCTCTGACTGGAGACTCTTCCTGTTCCTGAGCAGGTTCCTCTAGGGCGCCCACAGGTTCTTCTTGTGGTTGATAGAAGTGTATTACTGATATAATAACTGCTCCATCAAGTTGAGGCCAGTCCGCAGGGAAATCTCCTAGAACTGTGTGAAGCACATCTTCCTTTGGTTCTTCAGGTGCTATAGGAGGTACTTCTTCCTCTGTTGTCTTCAGTAGACCTGGGCACACCTTCAAGTGGTCTCTTGAGACTGTTGCGGTTGTCTTACCTCCATCCTCACTAATCAGGCAGGTTTTACTGTTGTCAAATCTGGAGTTTAACACAGTGTAGGGCTCTCTTTCCCACTGGTCATCGAGCTTGTGACCTCTTCTTTTCTGCTTTAGCACTATCTCTCCAGGTGCCAAGGGTTCTGCTGGTGCATGTTTATTATACTGCTCTTCCTGTCTTTCCCTCACCTTGTTTAGACTGTCTTCGACACAGGCTTGTACCTTCCTGTACTGCTCTTGCCGACTTGTGTCCCAGTCTTCAGTGGACATATCTGCAGCAGGTTCTACCACTCCGAGCTCCAGGTCCATGGGCAATTTTCCAGGTCTTGCTCTCATCAGGTACGCTGGGGTACAATTAGTAGAACTTACGGGTATGTGGTTATACAGGTCCACTAGGTCAGGTAGCTTTTGTGGCCACTGGTTCCTTTCTTCCAAAGGTAGGGTTTTCATCAGGTCTATAACGATGTTGTTAATTTTCTCGCACATACCGTTGGTTTGCGGATGATGTGGCGTAGTCCGGATCTTCTTGCATCCATACAGGTGGCAGAATTCCTTGAATAGCTCAGCTTCGAAAGCAGGGCCTTGATCTGTGAGCACCTTTTCCGGATATCCATGGGGTCTGCAGAAGTAGGCTTGGAATGTTCTTGCTGCAGTTTCTGCTGTCAGATCCTTGACTGGGGCTACCACCAGGAACCGGGAATAGTGATCCACCATGGTCAGGGCATAGGAGTAGCTTGATCTGCTGGGTGACAGATTGACGTGATCCAGAGCGACAACCTCCAGTGGTTGGGTTGTTTTGATGGACTGCAAGGGTGCTTTCTGGCTGCCGTAGTCTTTCCTTCTGAGGCTACAGGACCCACAATTCTGGCACCACCTTTCTATGGAACTCCGCATTACCATCCAATAGAACTGGTCCTTCAGCGGGGTTTCCAGCTTCTTCCAGCCAAAGTGACCTGCCTGGTCGTGGTAGGCCTCTAACACCATCTGGATATCTGTCCTAGGTACAACAATCTGCCACAACATTTCATGGGTCTTGGGGTTGACATACCTTCTGCACAGCTTCTCTCTGTAGATGAACAGCCGGCTTCTCTCATTCCACAGGTGTTTGGCTTGTGGGGGAGCATTCTTCTCCAGGTGAGAACCTTCTTGGGTTATCAGTCTTTTGATGAGGCTGACAACCGGGTCACTGTCCTGGGTCTCCTTCCAGCTGTGATGAGGTAGAGGGTTTGGCGTCCTACCATGACATCTTCTGGAGGCGTGCTGCTCGTGGACCATTCCATTTCTGTGGAAAGCAGGTAGTTTAATTTCTTTGAGATCATCCACTTTTTCCTCGGTGTCCGACTGGTGGGGCATTCTCGACAAGGCATCAGCATTGGTATTCTTTTCACCTGCCCGGTACTTGATTGTGAACTGATAATTCGACAGTCTGGCCACCCAATGTTGTTCCATGGCTCCCAACCTGGCTGTCTCCAGGTGTGTCAAGGGATTATTGTCGGTAAAGGCTGTGAACTTAGTTGAGGCTAGGTAATGCTTGAATCTTTCAGTGATAGCCCAGACCAAGGCCAGGAACTCCAGCTTGAAGGAACTGTAATTCTCCGGGTTTCCTCTCAGTAGGGCGAAGCTTCCTACTGGCATAGGCAATTACCTTCTCTCTGCCGTTTTGCTTCTGGGACAACACAGCTCCCAGTCCCTCGTTGCTGGCGTCGGTGTACAACAGGAAAGGCTGGCTGTAGTCAGGGTAAGCCAGGATTTCTTCACCAGTTAGGACCTCCTTCATTTCTGCAAAGGATTCAGCCTGTTCCTTACCTCACTGGAATGGGGGACTTTTACCTCTCTTGGACTGTCCTACCAGGAGATCTCGTAAAGGTGCTGCCTTTTTGGTGTAATCCTTTATGAACCTCCTGTAGTACCCGACCAGTCCCAGAAACTGATGTACTTCCTTGATGTTTCTCGGTTCAGGCCACTTCTGGACGGCAGTGACCTTCTCCGGGTCCAGTGCTACTCCCTCTGAGCTGACCATGTGTCCCAGGTACTGAACCTTCTGCTTGAGCAGGTGGCACTTAGAAGGTTTTAGTTTCATCCCATACCGGGACAATGCTTCAAATACCTCCGCCAGGTGCTTCAGATGGTCTTCATACGTCCTCGAGTACACGATAACGTCATCCAGGTAAAGTAGCACTGTCTCAAAGTTCCGGTGTCCTAAGCAACACTCCATCAGCCTCTGGAACGTCCTGGGGGCGTTGCAGAGCCCAAACGGCATACTGTTGAACTTGCATAATCCCATCGGGGTGGTGAAGGCTGTCTTCTCTCGGTCTTCCTCAGCAACAGAGACTTGCCAATACCCACTAGTGAGATCCAATGTGGACTAGTAATTGGCAGATTTTAGTGCAGCCAGGGATTCCTCTATACGGGGCAAAGGGTATGCGTCTTTATGTGTTATTCGATTAATTTGTCTATAATCTACACACATCCTCATTCTACCATCCTTCTTTCGAACCAGGACCAGGGGGAGCTACCCAGGGGCTACAGCTATCCCTTACTACCCCTGCCTTTTTCATGTCATGCAACATTTCCTTGGCTTTTTGGTAATGTGCTGGTGGTACGGGTCTGTAACGCTCCTTAATGGGAGGATGGTTACCGGTGGGTATGTGGTGTTGTACCCCTTTAACCCTTCCAAAATCAAGTGGGTGTTTACTAAACACTTGTTCATATTCCTGAACCACTCTGTAGACATTGTGTTTTTGATGGACAGGAGTGGCGTCAGTTCCAACATGGAGCTGTTGACACCAATCCTCCAGCTGAGCTTCGGAGTCATTGTCCTCCACTGTGTCTGGTGGGGTCAAGGATTCGCTGTGTGTATGGCATCATTATTCACAGTATACAATCTGGCATTAGTGGCGTATCTTGGCAATTTAACTGTTAGAACCTTGCTGTTAGGTTTTTTTTCCTTTGCTGGTCACATGACCTTGTTGGCCTATTTAATCCTGCTCCGCCCTTCTGGCTTTGCTGGACTTCATTGTATATCTACTTTCTAGCTAGCCTGTGCTCTGTGTCTTGCTCTGTTAGTTTGCTTGGTCTACGGACCTCTATGTTCTTTATATTTTGTTTGTTCGTCTGTCTGCTACTATTTCTGTTAGGAGGTGTCCCATATTCCTCCCAGTCCTTAGTACTTGTAGGGATTCCTCCCCCACATCTATAGGTCTTCGTACAGACTAGCTTAGGACTTTAGCAGGTCTGATCGCAGGATCAGGTTCCCTGTTACATCGTAGGGATTCAGCTGAGTCCTATAGTAGGGACAGATCTCCTCTCTTTCCTTAGCTCTGGTAGCAGAACATAACAGTAAGTCCAGCCTGCAAATTCTCTAAGGAAAGATTTTTTTTGTTCCATCATGGTGTCGGTTCAGGATTTGGCTAAACACCTGCAGGGACTCTCTCTGGAAGTGGCCGAGCTCCGTCAGCACGTGAGTAACTGTTCTGGAGCACATTTCTTGGAGCCTAAGGTATGTTTGCCGGATTTATTTTTTGGTGAACATCGAGAATTTTTTTCATTTAAAAATGCTTGCTTATTGTATTTTCGTTTGAGACCCAAGTCCTCTGGGGATGAATCCCAGCGCGTAGGGTTCATAATGTCACTTTTGCGCAAAGAGCCTCAGGAGTGGGCCTTTTCTTTGCAACCTAGTGATACATGCTTCAGATCAGTGGATAGTTTTTTTTCTGCTTTAGGACTATTATATGATGATCCTGACCGTGTTGCATCAGCTGAGACTGAGTTGAGACGTTTAAAACAAGGATCAGGTAATGTCGAAAAATATTGTACACATTTTCGTCGTTGGTCCACTCAAACAGGGTGGAACGATTCTGCTCTGAAAAGTCTATTTCTTGCTGGGCTCAGTGAAAGGGTTAAAGACCTGCTAATTGCTTATCCTACACCTGAGGATTTGCAACAGGCTATGCAATTAGCTATACGGGTGGATAGAAGACTGCGTGCTAGGGTTAATGAGAGCAAATCCTCTGCTATGTCAGTTTCTGGTTATGAGAATGTGTGTACTAACAGTGGTGAACCGATGGAGATTGGATCGGTGGCACCTCGCTCTCAAGAAAAAGACCGTCGTTTTTCGAAAGGCTTGTGTTTCTATTGCGGAAAATCTGGTCATTTGATTAAAGGCTGTGAGCTTCGTATGAAGAAAGAAAAAAAAATGGTCAGTCACGCCCGTATTGCCTGTTTAAATTCCAAGGGTGTATTTTTAGCTGCTTCCACGATTGCTCAGGAAAAATTAATGGAATTTCGGGTGTTTGTTGATTGCGGGTCTACACTGAATGTAATTGATGGGGGATTCGTGGAAAAACTCAATTTAAAACCTGAACCTTTATCATCCCCCATTGCTGTGGTTTCTGTGGATGGTTCCCCTTTGAAGAATATTACTCTCAAGGTCTGTGAATTTCCTCTCACTATTAATGGTGTTCACCATGAGAAATTGGATTTGGTAGTGTTGAATAACTTGCCTTCTCCAGTAATATTGGGTTTGCCCTGGTTAAAATTTCACAATCCTGTACTGGATTGGTCTACCAGTGAAATTAAATCCTGGAGCCATAAATGTTATGACAAGTGTTGTAACGGGCGTATTGCAGCTTTGGATAGGGGAGAATTACCTGTTCCTATTCAGGATTTTTGGAGAGTTTTTTCTGAGAAAGATTCGCAGGTTTTGCCTCCCCATAGAGACTATGATTGTTCTATTGAATTTGTCCCTGGAGCGACTCTTCCTAAAAGTCGTTTATTTAACCTTACTATTCCTGAGAGGAAGGCTTTGGAGGAATACATACAGACAAGTTTGGCCGCCGGTCACATTAGGCCCTCTAAGTCTCCTGTGGCGGTTGGATTTTTTTTTGTAAAAAAAAAGGACGGCGGTTTACGTCCTTGTCTGGATTTTCGTGAGATTAACAAAATTACGGTACGCAATCCTTACCCACTGCCATTGATTCCTGATCTGTTTAACCAGTTATTGGGGGCCAAGTGGTTCTCTAAAATTGACCTTAAGGGGGCATACAATCTGTTGCGCATGAAGGAGGGTGATGAATGGAAGACTGCTTTTAACACTCCTGTGGGTCATTTTGAGAATCTGGTTATGCCTTTTGGTCTTACTAATGCTCCTGCATTTTTTCAGAATCTGATTAATGACATCCTTAGACCTTTGATCGGTAAAAATGTGGTTGTGTATTTGGATGACATTTTGATTTATTCGCCAGATCTGGAGTCTCATTGGCGGAGCGTATGTGAGGTATTACAGTTATTAATGGACAATTCGCTTTTTGCTAAGCTGGAGAAATGTGAGTTCGCTGTACAGAGAATTAGTTTTTTGGGCTACATTATCTCCAGCAAAGGTTTTGAGATGGATCCGGTTAAGGTTCAGGCTGTGCAGGAATGGCCTAGGCCTATTGGTTTGAAATCGATACAGAGGTTTTTGGGTTTCGCCAATTACTATAGAAAATTCATAAAAATTTTTTCTAGTATTGTCAAACCTCTGACTGATCTCACCAGGAAAGGTGCTGATGCGGTTCAGTGGTCTTCTGAGGCCATTGAAGCTTTTGTGTATCTCAAGGAGAGGTTCACCTCTGCTCCCATCCTTATGCAGCCTGATGTTACTAGGCCGTTTTTGGTTGAGGTTGATGCTTCCTCTGTGGGGGTTGGCGCAGTATTGTCTCAGGATAACGGGGATGGATTACATCCCTGTGCCTTTTTTTCAAAAAAATTTTCGGAGACTGAATTGAATTACGATATTGGTAATCGGGAATTATTGGCTATTAAACTCGCATTTGAACACTGGCGCCACTTCTTGGAAGGTGCGGAATTTCCCGTTCAGGTTCTTACGGATCATAAAAATCTGATATATCTTGACGCTGCCAAGCGCCTGAATGCCCGTCAGGCTAGGTGGGCACTGTTTTTCTCGCGGTTTAATTTCTCCGTTACTTACATCCCTGGTACTAAGAATGTTAAGGCGGATGCCTTGTCTCGCAGTTTTTCTCCCTTAGTCGGTGCTGAGAAAGAGGAAAACATTTTACAAGAAGGTGTTGTGATAGCTGCTTTAGACTCCGTTTTGGAAGATGAGATTCTTAAAGCTCAGGAGAATGCCCCATCTAACACTCCTCATGGGAGGTTGTTTGTGCCTGGGACCTTTAGGAGAGATTTGTTTGTTGAGTGTCACGAATCTCGGTTGGCAGGTCATCCCGGAATCTCTGAGACCAAGAGACTGGTGGGTCGCAGTTTTTGGTGGCCTGGATGGCAGAAGGAAGTCATTAAGTGGGTACGCCAATGTACTGTATGTGCTAGATCTAAGTCCTCACATACTCCTGCTGCGGGGTTGCTTTGTCCTTTGGAGGTCCCCAGTGCTCCTTGGACACATTTGGCTATGGACTTTATAACTGACCTTCCCCCCTCTGAGGGTTTTACTGTCATCTGGGTGGTCGTGGACCGTTTTAGCAAGATGTGTCACTTGGTTCCCTTCATCAAACTGCCCTGCGCTAAAACTCTCGCTAAGGCCTTTGTCAAGGAAATTGTCAGACTTCATGGCGTTCCTACTGACATTGTTTCTGATAGGGGTCCTCAGTTCGTGGCTCGTTTTTGGCGTGCCTTTTGTGACAGGTTGGGAATTCATTTGTCGTTTTCGTCCGGATATCATCCTGAATCTAATGGCCAGACAGAAAGGAAAAACCAGGATGTTGAGCAGTTCTTGCGTTGTTTTGTGGCAGACAATCAAGAGGGGTGGTCTGAGTTTCTGCCACTTGCCGAATTTGCTCTGAACAATCATACATCTTCTTCTGCTGGTTGTTCGCCTTTTTTTTGTTGTTCTGGGAGACATCCGTCGTTTGGGTCGTTCTCCAAGTTGGGATCTGCCGTGCCTGAGGAGGAGAATTTTTCCGGTGATTTGGAAAGAGTTTGGACGGATGTGCGTGGTAATCTTCAGGAGGCCAACAGAAAATCTAAAGACTACTTTGATAGGAAACGACAGGAGGTTTTGTTCGCTGTTGGTGACATGGTTTGGTTGTCCTCTAGGAATCTGCGGTTGAGGATTCCTTCTAAGAAATTGGGTCCCAAGTTTGTAGGGCCCTTTAAGGTGCTTCAGGTTGTCAACCAATCTGCTGTTAGGTTGGAGGTTCCTACCTCCTGGAGAATTAATCCGGTCTTTCATGTCTCTCTGTTAAAAAAAGCTGTTGTGTCGGATGGTGACGCCTCTGCCTCTGTTCCTCCGGTGGTGGAGGACGGGGAATATGAAATTTCTCGCATCCTTGACTCTAGACGGTATAGAGGTAGTTTGCAGTATCTTGTGGCCTGGAAAGGTTTCGGACCCGAGGATAACTCTTGGGTGAGGTCAGATGATGTTTCCGCGTCCAGACTTATCAGAGCGTTTCACAGGAGATTTCCTGATAAGCCTGGTCCTAGGGGATCCGGAGGATCCTCTTAGAAGGGGGGGTACTGTTAGAACCTTGCTGTTAGGTTTTTTTTCCTTTGCTGGTCACATGACCTTGTTGGCCTATTTAATCCTGCTCCGCCCTTCTGGCTTTGCTGGACTTCATTGTATATCTACTTTCTAGCTAGCCTGTGCTCTGTGTCTTGCTCTGTTAGTTTGCTTGGTCTACGGACCTCTATGTTCTTTATATTTTGTTTGTTCGTCTGTCTGCTACTATTTCTGTTAGGAGGTGTCCCATATTCCTCCCAGTCCTTAGTACTTGTAGGGATTCCTCCCCCACATCTATAGGTCTTCGTACAGACTAGCTTAGGACTTTAGCAGGTCTGATCGCAGGATCAGGTTCCCTGTTACATCGTAGGGATTCAGCTGAGTCCTATAGTAGGGACAGATCTCCTCTCTTTCCTTAGCTCTGGTAGCAGAACATAACATTAACTTCCTCCTCCCCACGATTTAGGAGACGTACAGGTACCCTTCCATTGCGTACATCAACTACCCCTCTAGCAGTTAGGAGTGTAGGTCTGTGCTCTGAGCTAATGGGCTCCACTACCGCCTGGTAGTTCTGTTCCTTGACACCTATTGCTGCCCTACAACAAATCAGCATTTCACTCATTGGGGGAATCACAATGGGTATCGGGTCTGTCACCCGTACATTACCAATCTCACCACCTGTTAGTTTTACCTGTTGCTGGTACAGGAGGGCTCGAATTTCTCTCTGGAGCAACTTCCTCTGCCCTGGTTTGGCAGTGTCAGCAATCTGTTGGAGTAAAAACAACACTTCTCCCAAACAGTTACCAACAATATTTGTACCAATTATCATATACGGATTGGTATCACCAGGGTTAGATTCTATGACAATTAAATCATAGAATCATAGAATCATAGAATGGTAGAGTTGGAAGGGACCTCCTGGGTCATCTGGTCCAACCCCCTGCTCAAAGCAGGATTCACTAGATCATCTCAGACAGATGTCTGTCCAGCCTTTGTTTGAAGACGTCCATTGAAGGGGAACTCACCACCTCTCGTGGCAGCCTGTTCCACTCATTAATCACCCTGTCAAAAAGTTTTTTCTAATATCTAATCTGTGTCTCCTCCCATTTAGTTTCATCCCATTGCTTCTAGTCTTTCCTTGTGCAAATGAGAATAAAGATGATCCATCTACAATGTGACAGCCCTTGACATATTTGTAGACAGCTATTAAGTCTCCTCTCAGTCTTCTTTTTTGCAAGCTAAACATTCCCAAATCCTGCAACCGTTCCTCATAGGACATGGTTTGCAGACCAGTCACCATTCTGGTCGCTCTTCTCTGAACTTGCTCCAGTTTGTCTATGTCTTTTTTAAAATGTGGTGCCCAAAACTGTACACAGTATTCCAGATGAGGTCTGACCAAAGAGGAGTAAAGACCGATAATGACTTCACGTGATCTAGACTGTATGCTTCTGTTAATACATCCCAGAATTGTATTTGCCTTTTTTGCTGCTGCATCACACTGTTGACTCATGTTCAGTCTATGATCTATTAGTATACCTAAGTCTTTTTCACATGTACTGTTGCTTAGCTCTATTCCTCCCATTCTGTATATGCTTTTTTCATTTTTATTGCCCAAACTAAAGTCCTTGGTCCTTTAGTTCCACTCTCCCCACCTTCACTGTCACGTCCTTAACCCCTACTAGGTTAAGAGGAAGGCCGTTAGAGGCATACACAGAGAGGTTCGGGGCTGGCGGGTGGAGTCGATCTATGGACCAGTACCTTTTGTAAAGGACATCAGGTATGATGGTTACCTGTGAGCCGATGTCCAGTAATGCAGGTGTTGCTATGCCGTCCAGCACGATGGACAGGAAAGGCCTTCCTCCTACAAACCGGTCGTACCAGCTTGATGGGCCTGATTGATCTACTCCTGGGTGTCGGCCCTTGGCCCCAGGGTTTGCCCGTTTAAAGGACAGTTCCGCGCGGTGTGGCCTGCCGTGTGGCAACGGCAGCAGATGAATTCTCCTGGAGGGCGACGTTGGTCGTTGGTCCTCCCACGGGGTGGCATTGTCCTCCTTATTCTCCTCATCCAGGGGACATCCTCAGGACTCTCGGCGAGCAGGATCCTTTCCCCCCGCTCGGGCTCCACCTGTAGCTGCAGAGCGCTCAGGACAGTGGTCAGGGTTTTACTTAGCTGACGCACTTCAGAGTGCAGGCTGTCCATCTCGCTAGGAGGCACTGTTTGCATCTTTGTTAATGAAGGAGCAAGGGGTGCTGCGGGCACTGGGGTGGCCCCACCCTGGTAACGCTGGATAGCAGTAACTGATGGTTCCAGGGGCTGCAGACCCTTAATAGCCATGTCCTTCAGAGCGTCAAAGGTGGCATTTGGATGATCTAAGGCCCACCACCGTACGGTTCTGCTCTCCTCCTGGGACCTCAACCCCCAGATGAACTGTTCTCTCAGCATTTTGTCCTATGTATGCTGGCTGGACTAGCCTGTTTCAGGGCCTGCAGTGCCTCTTGTAAACGCCAGGCATAGTCCCGGATACTGTCCTCTGGTTTCTGGGTACAATGGTAGAACCTCATTCCGGAGATCTGTCTCAGTGCGGTTTTCAAAGACAGTTTGCAGTCTCTTAAATATGATAGATACTGATTCCTTGTCTGCGGCTGGCCAGGTTTCAACTTCCCACTCGGCGGCACCAGTCAATTGTCCCAGCACAACAGCGGCTCTCTGCTGGTGGGGCGGCTGCTCCGGCCTGAGCAGCACCGCGCTCGAGTTGAGCATCAGGAGCGTTAACCGGTGCTCCGGAATTTTGCTGGCCGTCAGCCATGGTTGCGCCCCCCTAGTGAACCGTAGCCTACCTCCTTTACTTTTGATCGGGTAGGCCGCAGCTCCGCTGGCGACAGTCTCCTTCCAGGACCTGACGCTTCCTGGTTCGGCGTCGAGGCGCGAGGCGGGGCTTGAGTTTCGCACGCTTCCAACAGTCACTCCTCTCTGGTTCCCGCGGTTACGCCCCTCTTCTTCCCGCGCGGCGACGCGGTAATGGCGGCGATGTTCACCACAGTTAAAACACAGTTCAATACGGCACACAGTACCCGGTGGGAACGGGCACGAAGTCCTGTTTGTAACGCCAATAAGAGAGATGTGTCACCCAGGGGGATATAGGGACTCGGTACCCGGGCCTTTTACCTTGCTTAGGATGTCACGGCAGTCGGCTCCCGGGCCCGTACTCTGGGGTCTCTCTTGAAAAAGGGGATTTTAGTGTATGGTTTGTTTCGTGACGCCACCTGTGGTTTCCGGTAACGGTTACCGGCGCTGCTGCCGACCTCCGGGGGTGATGGGATGGCAGCTGGGATGTTTCTGCTCCCCACAGGCAGAGCGGGCCCCCCGGGGCAGTGTAGGTGCAGATGGTGATGCTGGGCATTGTAGTGCAGAAGAGATGGCGCAGCAGGACTAACTGACAGAGACAGGAGATTCACTTCAGTACCTTTACTGGTGCAGATGTCAGATACGGTCCAGGGTACTTGCTAGAAAGGATGTGTAGCACCCTGAGGATTCGGCTGCTACAGGGGTATTGCACCTCAACCCAGAGGTGTGATATTCCACTCCCGGGTAAGGATGGAGTGTGGACCTGAGCTCGGTAGGCTGCATGCACTACACACATCCCATTTCCGAGGAGCAGACCGACGGTACTCCCACTTAGAAATGTGCAGGTACGACCGAGTCTGTTCCTGGCTGGAGTGGGAGGGGGGTGGTACATCCCAAGTAGTGTAGGGGCAGATAGGGGGAGCAGCCTGGGTAAAGATAGGAGCTCATTGGGTGCTGGTCGCCTGAGCTCACACATAGAGGGTGTATATAAGGTGGGCACCATCAGAGAACAGGGTCAGTCTTTGCAGAGGAGTCAGTCAGTCTGTCAGTCTTTGCAGAGGAGTCAGTCAGTCTGTCAGAGTAAGGAGCAGAGAAGCCCCAGAGAGAGAGAGAGAGTGGAGCAGAGAAGGAAAGACCCAGAAGAGAGCAAAGAAAGGACTCTGAGAACCCAAATTCAATCCCCGGGTGAAGAGTCGGCAATAGGGTACCGGATCCCAAACTGGTGGGGGCAAAAGCACACCCTAGCCAGAGACCGGAGGCCGTGGGCAGCGTCTGCCACGGCCACCCACCACATCCACCCCGAAGGCATACCACGTGGAGGGTCAGGGAACCCAAGGCCAAGGGTGTCCCAACAGAAGGCCCGAGGGAGCTGGACCTAGGTGGATCACTAGTGGGGACGGCCAGAGGAAAGGACAGAAGGAGAGCTCAGGGTCACGCTCCGGACTTGTTTGGGGGTTTGCTGAATCCAGGACCTGGTGGACGCAGCACGGCTCGGGTGGTCACTTGAAGCTGGAGTGACCGGAACATCAGCAGTGAGTAAATACCCTAAACTGCACAACCCGACTCTGTCTTCATTTAACATCCATGCTGCACCACCACAACCCCCATCCTCTGCACCTGACCCCCTGAGGCTATACCCCACCCGTTGGGGGTTATACTATCAAAAGCTGCACCAACACCATCAGCCTCAGCGGACCCTGCTGCAGCGGCGGCCATAGTGACCGCAATACAACGGGTGGCGTAGTCGACATTAAGAACTTAATAACATCTGTAGGACTGCCACATACAACTGAGTTTGACACCCTGGGCACGGACCGGGTCATAGCCACTCGGAAGACTACAACTCCCATCTGATCCGGCTCCGGATATTCCCATAAAGAATATGGCCCAGGGGGCGCGTCAGATGCACTTCAGGACTTCTCCCCAGTGAGCGGGTATAAGGCCTCCTGATCTGTGTCTCCCTCTCTCTAAGCTCCTGGCCAGCCTGCAACTGGGCCTAGCTTCTGTGTTGTGTTGTGCTCTCACCTGTCACTTGGTATTAGGACCTTTCTCTGGCAACCACTATCCCTGGATGCTGGGGCCTTCGTGGTTCCTAGTCCTGTTATTGCTGATATCTTCAAGATGACCAGGGGTCAGGAAGCCTCCTGGTATGCCGGTTGTCCCTACTGGGTATAGAGGACCCTGTAGGCGCGGACCCGGTGTCCGGATTGTATTCTGGGGTGAGCCTGTGATGCTCCTCTGCCCCCTCAACTCCTTTCTCCTCTCCTCTTTGCCTCTGGCCACACTCGGGACCCTCAGAACACAGCAGCAGACGTGCTGCTCCTTCACTGGTCTCAGCGCCAGCATGCTCTCAGACTTCCTCTCTGTCTGAACTCCCTGACTGAACTCACTGCCTGACTCCACCCTCCATATATATATCCCTAACAGGGCTCCCTCTGGTGGTCTGAGGTGGAAGGGTGGAGGTGTCTGCATGTAATGAGGGCCTCTTGTGGAGAAGTCCGTCCATGCACACTTTTGGGTCCTGTGGTACCTGTGGTAGCAGGGTGCCATAATACTATCTCTTTAAATTTTCAGGTTAGTTTATTTAGCAGTCATAATCCACCCTGGAGTCCATAAAGAAATTACAGTCCATTTGGTCAAAGAGGCAAAACAAAATACAAAACTTGCAGCACAGTCCATATCTCGCCCAAGGTCTGACCACTCACAATTAGCCACCCACACATTACTGAGGCTAAGATTCTCAGCGACACATACCTCCCTTCTGACACAATACCAGTGACTTTGTCACACTAGATTTACTGTTCCTTTAAGAGATAAAGTCGATTATGAATTGTAAATTTAACAATGAAGCAATGTAGCAAGTTAGCTTGTTTAAAAATATTTTACAATTCTGTGTCTCCAAAAACAGAATACAGAGACCATGATGATTCATCCAGAAGTTTTTACCAGATTTCTAAAATAAAACTGCCTGAAATGTTGCAAACTTGTAATTGCGCAAAAAAATTATGACTTTTGGAATTTTTATGCCAGTCCTGGCGAGGTCTACCAATGTTTTGTAAAGTGGGCAGAGCTAAGCCACAAGGAGACATGGGCCAAGTGGGGTTAACGTATTCATCAAAATTTACACAAATATAGAAGCTCAAATTACTACAGAAATGTATCAAGTCAGTGCCTGGTATACAGTTCTGGCGGTGACATAACACAGCTGAAAGATCCGTCAAATTCGTTAAGAAACGCATATATCTTAATGAATTTGGCGCATATTTTTCCAGTGGACTCATGACATAGAAAACACCAGTCTTGATAAACCAGGGGCTTCAGTGTTTATATGTATTCTTTAACCATGGAGATACCTAGCTATGCATAAGAAACATAAACACAAATAGTAGGGAACTTTAAAAACAACTTTTGCAAAGTTACTCTTTTATTTTTAGATTTTTCTGAGCAATAAAACAAAATAAATCTAGGAGGTAAGGGATGACAGCCATAGGAATAAATTACAATACAGGGTTATATTTCTTTATAAAAGTGTTAAAAATGAGCATAATGGTATTTGCAAAGAATTCTAATCCAAAAAATATATTTCATCCTGTGATACTGCAATTCTTTCTGGCAGAATTCTCCCAGAGGGTGACGTTGGTCGTTGGTCCTCCCACGGGGTGGCATTGTCCTCCTACGGGGTGGCGTCGTACTTCTTATTCTCCTCATCCAGGGGACATCCTGAGGACTGTCGGCGAGCAGGATCCTTTCCTCCCGCTCGGGCTCCGCCTGTAGCTGCAGGGCGCTCAGGACAGTGGTCACGGTTTTACTTAGCTGACGCACTTCAGAGTGCAGGCTGTCCATCTCGCTAGGGGGCACTGTTTGCATCTTTGTTTCAGCTGCCCCACCAGGGTGTCTGGTTTGCCATCATACTGGGGAAGCCATTTTGCTCCGGGGATGTACGGCAGGGCCATGGGCATGACTGGAATCGCGACCCCTGCTGGTGGGGCGGCTGCTCTGGCCTGAGCAGCGCCGCGCGCGAGTTGAGCATCAGGAGCGTTAACCGGTGCTCCGGAATTTTGCTGGTCGTCGGCCATGGTTGCGCCTGACGCGCCCCTGGGCCATGTTAGGGGAATACCCGGAGCCGGATCCGATGGGGGTTGTAGTCTCCGAGTGGCGGGGACCCGGTCCGTGCCCAGGGTGGTCAAACCAAGTGGCAGTTATTGGTATGATGGTATTAGTGTCCGACTACGCCACCCGTTGAATGCGGCCATAGAGCCGCCGCTGCAGGGCAGACCGCTGAGGCCGGTGATATGGTTGTGCAGCGTAGATGGTATAACCCCCAACGGGAGGGGTATGGCCCCAGGGCAGCAGATGTGAATGATAGTGGTAGTGAAGGTGCAGCAAGGAAGCTCAGAGACGTGTGGTGCAGTTTCAAGGCTTTTACTCACAGGTGTTGCTCCGGTCACTTCGGCCAAGGGTGACCACCCGAGCCGTGCTGCGTCCACCAGGTGCGGGACTCGGCCAACTCCCAGGCAGTTCCAGAGCGTGGTCCTGAGCTCCCCTCTCGTCCTTCCTACAGGCCGTCCTCACCAGGGACCCACCTATGTCCAGCTTCCTCGGGCCTTATGGGGCAAAACCTCTCTCCGGTTTTCCTGACCCTATGTGGCGGGCCTTCCTGGTGGATGTGGTGAGGGGTCGTGCCAAAGCTTGACCACGACCTCCGGTTTCTGGCTAAGGATGATTTGCCTCCACCAGCTTGGGATCCGGTACCCTTCTCTGCCAACCCCTCACCCGTTCTGGTTCACTCGTGGGATCTCAGGGTTCCCTCTGCTTGCGTCTCTGGGCCTTTCCTTGTGTTCCCTTTTCTTCCTCTCTCTGCTTCAGGCCTGGCTCTGGAGCTGGGCCCAGACAGAGCCACAGCTCCCCCTCAGCCCTCTCTGGCTGAGCTCCTCTCTGAACCGACTCTCCTCTGAACAGGACCTTGTCTAAAGATGGTGCCCACCTCTTATACTCCCTCTGACACCCGAGCCCAGGTGACTAGCACCCAATGGGCTCCTTCCTATGCCCAGAGTCCCTCCCCTGACTGCTCCTACACTACTGGGATGTTCCTCCCCCCCTCCCACTCCAGCCAGGGACAGACGCTGTCGTACCTGCACATCTATCTGGTGGGAGTACCGTTGTTCTGTCCCCCGGAAATGGGATGAGTGTAGTGCATGCAACTAGCTGAGCTCAGTTCCACACTCCATCCTTACCCGGGAGTGGAATACCACACCTCTGGATCGAGGTGCAATACCCCTGTAGCAGCCGAGCCCTCGGGGTGCTACACGCCCCCCTAGTGAACCGTAGCCTACCTCCTTTACTTTTGATCGGGTAGGCCGCAGCTCCGCTGGCGACGGTCTCCTTCCAGGTCCTGACGCTTCCTGGTTCGGCGGCGAGGCGCGAGGCGGGGCTTGAGTTTCGCGCGCTTCCAACAGTCACTTCTCTCTGGTTCCCGCGGTTATGCCCCTCTTCTTCCTGCGCGGCGACGCGGTAATGGCGGCGATGTTCACCACAGTTAAAATACAGTTCAATACGGCACACAGTACCCAGTGGGAACGGGCATGAAATCCTGTTTGTGACGCCAGTAAGAGAGATGTGTCACCCAGGGGGATATAGGGGACTCGGTACCCGGGCCCTTTACCTTGCTTAGGATGTCACGGCAGTCGACTCCTGGGCCCATACTCTGGGGTCTCTCTTGAAAAAGGGGATTTTAGTGTATGGTTTGTTTTGTGACGCCACCTGTGGTTTCCGGTAACGGTTACCAGCGCTGCTGCCGACCTCCAGTGATGGGATGGCAGCTGGGATGTTTCTGCTCCCCACAGTCAGAGCGGGCCCCCCGGGGCAGTGTAGGTGCAGATGGTGATGCTGGGCGCTGTAGTGCAGAAGAGATGGCACAGCAGGAGTAACTGACAGAGACAGGAGATTCACTTCAGTACCTTTACTGGTGCAGATGTCAGGTACGGTCCAGGGTACTTGCTAGGAAGGATGCACTTCAGGACTTCTCCCCAGTGAGCGGGTATAAGGCCTCCTGATCTGTGTCTCCCTCTCTCTAAGCTCCTGGCCAGCCTGCAACTGGACCTAGCTTCTGTGTTGTGTTGTGCTCTCACCTGTCACTTGGTATTAGGACCTTTCTCTGGCAACCACTATCCCTGGATGCTGGGGCCTTCGTGGTTCCTAGTCCTGTTATTGCTGATATCTTCAGGATGACCAGGGGTCTGGAAGCCTCCTGGTATGCCGGTTGTCCCTACTGGGTATAGAGGACCCTGTAGGCGCGGACCCGGTGTCCGGATTGTATTCTGGGGTGAGTCTGTGATGCTCCTCTGCCCCCTCAACTCCTTTCTCCTCTCCTCTTTGCCTCCGGCCACACTCGGGGCCCTCAGAACACAGCAGCAGACGTGCTGCTCCTTCACTGGTCTCAGCGCCAGTACGCTCTCAGACTTCCTCTCTGTCTGAACTCCCTGATTGAACTCACTGCCTGACTCCACCCTCCATATATATATCCCTAACAGGGCTCCCTCTGGTGGTCTGAGGTGGAAGGGTGGAGGTGTCTGCATGTAATGAGGGCCTCTTGTGGAGAAGTCCGTCCATGCACACTTTTGGGTCCTGTGGTACCTGTGGTAGCAGGGTGCCATAATGCTATCTCTTTAAATTTTCAGGTTAGTTTATTTAGCAGTCATAAACCACCCTGGAGTCCATAAAGAAATTACAGTCCATTTGGTCAAAGAGGCAAAACAAAATACAAAACTTGCAGCACAGTCCATATCTCGGCCAAGCTCTGACCACTCACAATTAGCCACCCACACAGGTTCAGCACAGCATGTGTTAGCTCCTTCCTGGAGCAAAATTTTCCTAGGTAATGAACACCACTTGGGTGTCAGGGCTGGCTATTTAAAGCCCAGACACTCACCTGATTGATTGGAGGGATGGTGGATAATGTCCCTCCCGGACTTCACTATACACTGAAAATATTCCTTTGTAAATGTGGTTCTATTAACTCTCTCTGCACCTACTTGTGCAGGAGAAATTGCATGTTTTCACATTACTGAGGCTAAGATTCTCAGCGACACATACCTCCCTTCTGACACAATACCAGTGACTTTGTCACACTAGATTTACTGTTCCTTTAAGAGATAAAGTCGATTATGAATTGTAAATTTAACAATGAAGCAATGTAGCAAGTAAGCTTGTTTAAAAATATTTTACAATTCTGTGTCTCCAAAAACAGAATACAGAGACCATGATGATTCATCCAGAAGTTTTTACCAGATTTCTAAAATAAAACTACCTGAAATGTTGCAAACTTGTAATTGCGCAAAAAAATTATGACTTTTGGAATTTTTATGCCAGTCCTGGCGAGGTCTACCAATGTTTTGTAAAGTGGGCAGAGCTAAGCCACAAGGAGACATGGGCCAAGTGGGGCTAACGTATTCATCAAAATTTACACAAATATAGAAGCTCAAATTACTACAGAAATGTATCAAGTCAGTGCCTGGTATACAGTTCTTGCGGTGACATAACACAGCTGAAAGATGCGTCAAATTCGTTAAACGCATATATCTTAATGAATTTGGCGCATATTTTTCCAGTGGACTCATGACGTAGAAGACACCAGTCTTGATAAACCAGGGGCTTTAGTGTTTATTTGTATTCTTTAGCCATGGAGATACCTAGCTATGCATAAGAAATATAAACACAAATAGTAGGGAACTTTAAAAACAACTTTTGCAAAGTTACTCTTTTATTTTTAGATTTTTCTGAGCAATAAAACAAAATAAATCTAGGAGGTAAGGGATGACAGCCATAGGAATAAATTACAATACAGGGTTATATTTCTATATAAAAGTGTTAAAATTGAGCATAATGGTATTTGCAAAGAATTCTAATCCAAAAAATATATTTCATCCTGTGATACTGCAATTCTTTCTGGCAAAATCCAGAGAGGAACGTTTTATTCTGAATTATAAGATAATGTATTTCACAGCCCATTCAGTAACTATGGGGTCATAAAAGCTCCACATTATGCACCTGTGTTTTAGGGTGGGAAAAACATGTTGGACTTTTTACCTGGAAGCTAAATTTCTCTCCAAGTAACACTCAAAAAAGGTATTGTGAATATGTCATACTGAAACCAAAGGTTAATGTGCATTTCCAGTGGGGAAGTTTTCAAGACTACTTAGGATGCAATTTGATTACTGTTCATGATATCTGCTCAGGAAGCAGGGACCGTTACTGGCTGTTTCCATTTATAAAGGAATGTGTCCACAGATGATTCAAAATCCCTCATGCACATTTCCATGGTTAGCAATTGTAAATGTTCCTTCATATATTTTATGAGATACTGCTATACTCTTCAGTTGAATTTTTTTCATCTTAAATGCATTGTACATAAAATGTTTTCCATAATTCATTTTACTATTGCCATGTTTTACAGTATTTTCCAACTGGCACCTTGTAGGTTGGATTTTCTTCCTTGGTAATAGGCATCACCAGCAGGAGAAGGAAAATGCAAGACAACATAGTGCTCTTTAAAAGTATGTAGCATGGGCAGGTAGGTGATGATAGCAATTATATATATATATATATATAGCCAATAGCTGCAAAAAACTTAATTGAATAGCATCTGGTTTCAACTACAGCTGCTGCCACCCTCTAACTTTGCAGCAGTATTTTTTTTACCACTTGGCCCTTTACTGGAATATTATCCCAACTAGTGGAAAGCAATGTTCACTTCACTTGTTTAGTGTGAAATTGGTTCTCACAATATTAGAAACATAAATAGATAAAAACAAAAAAAATTACCAATTTCCATGTCTTATTTATTATGCTTGCCAATTGAGATGAGCGGATTGATCTGCATAGTATAGAGTAAAATTTTCTGAAATCCACAAGTACACACGAATGGGAGCAATTTGCAATAAGATTCGGGAGCATCAGCAAAAAAAAAAAAGATTCCCAGCGTCATTTCACACATTCTACACACTCTGAGTGGGCTAATGGGGTCAGGCGCAGCAGCACGAGTTCTCCATAATAACCTGCAGCAATCTTATCACATGGTGTACAGCTAGTCAAGTGCGCCATCACATCCAGCATAAAACATAGGGGCCGGCCAAGGAAAGCAATTTTATGGCTGAACTGTGTAGGGTAGGAGCTCTCAGAGCACACAGCATTCGGATAGTAAAATGCATAGTGTGATTGTGGTGTACTACTTCAGTGCTGATGTGCTAAATTGAAAATGGGAGTGAATAGTCTGTGAATAGAAATCCAAGATTCAAGTGATATACAGTGAAATGTTGTAGTGTTTCATCATCGTTTAGTACATGACTGTAAATGAACACTTCTGTGATCTACAGGACCTTAAGGCTATGTTCACACGTTGCATTTTTGCTGCCTTTTTTTCTGCAGGCAAAACCTGCTCTCTTGGCAGTAAGGAAGCTGCTTGCAAAAAGCAGGTTTTGCTGAGTTTTTGCTGCATTTTTTTTACTGCACTTGTCTGTTGTGCATGCTATAAATTTTAGTGCATAAAAAAAGCATGATTCAACTTCAGCAGGTTTTTGCATAAAAACCGCAGCAAAACCTGCTACCTGCCATTTTTGCACTTACCCATTGCTTTCTATGGGTGAAAAAAATGCTGCAAAAACACTGAAATAAGTGACATGCTGCAGTTTGCAAAAACGCAGCAGTTTTACAAATCAGTCAGAAAAAAAACAATGTGTGTGCATGTTGTTTCTGAAATCTCATAGCCTTTTCTGGTACTGTAAAATGCAGCTTAAAATTTGCATTAAAAAATGCAGCAAAAAAAACGCAATGTGTGAACATAGTCTCGTACCTGCTTTTTTTACAGTGTCAGCAAGCAATGGTAGTAATAAACCACTCATTGCAGATTTTGCAACTAAATCCAAATTCTGAATTCAAGGCTTGTTTCTGTTTGTAAACAAAAATGTGATCCCTGTGTTTTGAAACACGCCATTTTATTCACAAAGAAATTTCACTACTCCTGAAGCTCCTGTTCATTGCTCCAATATTCTAATATTAGATGCATACATATGCCACTTGAATACAGTGGTCAACTACATGTGCTTGCTATTGGGATATAATTCTACCTACATTTCTGGTCCCATCCTATTTTGTAAAGGCAGTTTGCCTTTTTAATATTCTTTATTTTATTTGTTTTAGAGGAAAAAAACAACATAATTCTGAAACTTAATCACAAGTGTTTACAAACCGTGTCTGCAAATTGAGATTCTGATTTGGCTTTTATCCTAAGTCATATTGCACGACTCGTTAAAGAGTTGATTGTGACTTGTAGGATTGCTGCTTCCAATAGGTGGCGCTATAGAGTACAAGTCCTCTTTTTATCTGAAGAGGCAATTTGCATATTTAATTTTCTACTCTACTCTGTCTAATATTAAAAAACCTTACCATTTGTCAAAGTTGACCTTTGTGTGAATAAGGTCTGAGTCTGCCCTTATTCACACAGAGGTCAACTTTGACACATGGTAAGGTTTTTAATATTAGACAGAATAGGTTCTATCCCGAACGGGTTCACCTTGTCGCTGGAGGGATAGCTTTCATACTATTTTTGATCAAAACCAGTATTATTAAGAACCCTATTTTATTTAAATGCACTTGCTTTTTATTTATTTACAGCAGGGTTTATTTTCATTTTGCTTCTTGTAGGTTTTTCTGGAAAGATATGGTGCCAGAGAAGATGAACAACATGATTCTAATGCAAATCTGTGTTGGAGGTTCTGCGAACCGATGTGGTAGGGACATTGACTGTGGTAGCAGCACCTTAAGCTAGGGCAAACTTCAAGGTGGGGTATAGTGATGGTTGAGCACTAAAATGCTCGGGTGCTCGATGCTCAGGTCGAGCAAATTGGAATGCTCGGGTGCTCGACCCGAGCAACAAGCCCAATGTAAGTCTATGGGAAACTTGAACATTTTTGTGGCGGCTCCCCCCGGCGGTCTGCAGAGGGCCTAAAAATTGCCCAAATCGATGGGAACAGTGCTCAAATGACATGGGAATAGCATGGGGAAGACCCCTGGAAGCATTTCTGACTCCCAGGTCACTGCTGTCAACAATGTTGTCAGAGGTATTACGCCACTTTTACGGACTCACAATAAAACATTCAAAAACTAAACCAAAATGGATTTTCCTGGGAAATATGTTAAGGAACATCCTTTCCAGGGTAATGACTTGTATAGAAGGCAAAATAAATAACCAAAATACTCCTCCACACCTTGGGCTCTGTTCACACATAGCGTTTTTGATGCGTATTTGCACTTTTGCATTGCTTTCAACCATGATAGATGCATTCACTGGGAAATGTCATTTTAACATTTTACAACCTTATCTGGTCATGTGGTGTGTGAGACATGATCAGACACATCCTGTTTCATTTATGAAGGAGGGACTCTGAAAGTCACAAAGCCTATTTTTATAGGGCAATCAGGAGGCCTTTACTATTTTTAAAGGGCCAGCAGTCGGCCCTTGCTATTTTTAGAGAGCCATCAGCTGGCTATGCTTTGCTGCTCCCATTACTAAAGAGTGGATCTCTTATACTGTTATTGCATATGCAGTGAATGGCAGGTCTGCCCAAAATTTGGACGCACCTCAATACCCCTTTGAAGAGACTTAGAGGAGGGCCTCCTGAAAACAATGTTCCCATTATTAGGAAGTGGGTCTCCCAGACTGTTTGCTTATGCAGTGAATGCAAGGGTTGCCAAAAATTTGGAGGCACTCCAATGCCCCTCGGAAGAGACGTAGAGGGCCTCATGAAAAAATGTTCCCATTATTAGGAAGTGGGTCTCCCATAGTGTTGGACTATGCAGTGAATGCAAGGGCTAAAAAAAAAAATTGGGAGGCAGTCCAATGCCCCTTGGAAGAGACGTAGAGGGCCTCATGAAAAAATGTTCCTATAATTAGGAAGTGGGTCTCCCATAGTGTTGGCCTATGCAGTGAATGCAAGGGCTGAAAAAAAAATTGTGAGGCACTTCAATGCCCCTTGGAAGAGACGTAGAGGGCCTCATGAAAAAATGTTCCCATTATTAGATAGTGGGTCTCCCATAGTGTTGGCCTATGCAGTGAATGCAAGGGCTGCCAAAAATTAGGAGGCACTCCAATGCACTTTGGAAAAGACGTGGAGGAGGGCCTCATAAAAAAATCTTCCCATGAGAAAGGAGCAGGTGTCCTATACTTGTAATGCCCATGTACTAAGTATATGGGCTGACAAACATTTACCCCTGGGGGGTATACATGAACATACTATATAAATTTTTTTTTTTATGGGCATCATAAACACCCTTTAAAAAATTATGTGGATGTTGCATCATGGACCACGGTCACCCTGGTCATATGGTGGTGGAGGATGAGGATGAGGAGGAGGAGGACAAGAGCAAATAGCCAGAATCAGGAAGCGTATAACCATGTGTGGGTGTGAAAAGGTGTATGGGAATACACCTCCCAAAAAAAGACACTGGATTTGAGTATGTTATGCTGCTATCATTCGGTGGTGTTGAGAAGTCTGGCCCAATCCAGCCTTTGTTCATTTTTATAAGAGTCAGCCTGTCAGCATTTTCAGTTGACAGGTTGATGTGCTTATCAGTTATAATTCCACCAGTGGCACTAAAAACCCGCTCTGATAAAACGCTAGCGGCAGGGAAGGCCAGGACCTCCAAGGCGTAGAGAGCCAGTTCACTCCACATGTTCAGCTTGGATACCCAATAATTACTCCTTCAGCATCTTCCCAAACTTTTCCCTCCTTGTGAGAGTACCCCGCGCCTCAGGGCCTGTGCGATGGGATGGGCTGAGAAAACTCTCCCAGAACTTTGACAGTGTTCCCCTGCCTCTGCTGGATTAGAGTTGTATCTCTCTCGCCTGTACTCCTTGGTTGTCCAACGAACTGTGACCTCTGCCGCCAGCGTTTTCAGATGGGAATAATTTTAATAGTTCCACAACAAGGGCCTTCTGGTACTGCCCCCTTTTTGTAGATCTGTCCGCCTCTGGAATAAGAGATATAAAGTTCTCCTTGTAGCGTGGGTCTAGAAGTGTCACCAACCAGTAATGACTGTCACCCAAAATTTGGAGAATGCAAGGGTCACGGGAAAGGCAGTGTAACATAAACTCAGCCACGCGTGCCAGACTGCTAACAGGCAAGACTTCCGTGTCCTCACCAAGAGGATGACTGACCATGATCTCCTCCTCCTCCGCCCTGTCCTCAGGCCATCCACATTGAACAGACGGTATGACAGTTGTGCAGGTAGTACCATCTATAGCGCAGGAAACTTGCTCCCGCTCTTACTCCTCCTCTTCCTCACTGTCACCCAATCCACGTTGGAATGAGATGAGGCTGGGCTGTGTGTAATCACCATGTATGGTTCCTTGCTCCATCTCATCGTGCTCCGCCTGCAATGCATCCTCTTTAATTGTGAGCACAGAGCGTTTCAGAAGACAGAGAAGTGGGATGGTGACGCTAATTATGGCATCATCGCCACTCACCATCTTAGCGGAGTCCTCAAAGTTTTGGAGGATGGTACATATGTCTGACATCCATATCCACTACTGAGGTCTTATGTGTGAAGTCTGAACTAAATACCAATGGCCTTGTTGAGGCTGGTAGTCAACAACTGCCCTCTTCTGCACACAAATCCTTCCCAACATCTGCAGTGTAGAGTTCCAACATGTGGGGACATCACACACCAGTCGGTGAGCCGGAAGCTGTAAACGCTGCTAAAGCACGGCAAGGGCGGTGGAAGCTGTAGCTGACTTTCTAAAATGAACACACAGACGGCGTACTTTGACAAGCAGATCTGGCAGCTCCGGGTAGGTTTTGAGATACTGCTGAACCACGAGGTTAAGCACATGGGCCAGGCATGATACATGTGTGAGCTCGTCTCGCCTCAGAGCCGCCACCAGGTTCCGGCTATTGTCACACACGGCCATGTCTGGCTGTATGTTCAACGGTGTGAGCCACAGATCTGCCTGCTCTTTCAGAGCTGTCCACAACTTTTCAGCATTGTGCGGTTTGTCACCTAAGCATATTAGCTTCAGCACAGCCTCTTGCCGCTTGGCCAAGGCAGTGCTGCAGTGCTTCCAGCTTGTGACTAATGTGGTCATTTTGGAAATGGAGGCTGAAGAGAAGGAAGAGGCTGAGGAGGAAGAGGTGCAGGAGCTGTAGACTGTGGGGGCAACCCTGATTGACCTAGGGCCTGCAATCCTCAGCGTCGGGAGGATGTGTTCCGTCCCAAGGTCCGACTGGGTCCCGGCTTCCACAATATTAACCCAGTGTGCCATCAGCGAGATGTACCATCCCTGCCCACAAGCACTTGTCCACTTGTCTGTGGTTAGGTGGACTTTCCCAGTAACTGCATTGTTGAGGGCATGGCTAATGTTGTGGGACACGTGCTTGTGTAACGTGGAGATGGCACACCGGAGAAATAGTGGCGACTGGGGACCGAGTACCGAGGGACGGCCGCCGCCATCAGGTTGCAGAAAGCTTCCGTCTCCACGAGTCAAAAAGGCAATATTTTGAGCGCAAGCAGTCATGAAATGTGGGAATTTAGTAGTGTGGCCTGTGGGGCGTTGGCTGCGTATTTGCGTTTGCGTTCCAAGGACTGGGGTAGGAACAACTGAACACTGCTCTGGGACAAGGACGTGCTTACTGATGGTGCTAGTTGAGTGTATGCAATGACAGGTGCAGGGCAGGAGGCATCTTCGCATGCACTATGGACAGGGGATTGGCTTGAACGCACAACAGTGGAAGAAGCAGTGGTTTCACCCGCAGACACTGTTCCTGGACCCTGGGGATCAGCCCACAAAGTCGAGTGCTTTGCTGCCTTGTGCCTGATCATGCTGGTGGTGGCCAGGCTGCTATTTTTGCTACCCCCACTGATGCGGGCCTGACAGGTGGTGCAAATGGCCTTTTTGGGGTTATCGGCAGAGTCTTTAAAAAACAACCAGGCTTGGTAAGATCTAACAGTTGTACTGGCAACTTCCGTCGTGTTGGTGTTACGGGGAACAGTTGCCCGCCTACTGTCTGCAGCCACCACACTGCTTCTTCCTGCCTGTTGGGGTGCTCTGCCTATCCTCCCCCTGTGTGCTGCTGTCCTCGTTCTGCATGTCCTCCTGCCAGATTGGGTCTGTTACTATATCATCCACCACCTGGTCTTCCACTTCCGCACCCTGGTCCTCCTCCTGACTTTCTGGCAATTGTGTCTCATCATCGTCCACCTCTTGTGACACTTTCCCACCATCGCTTCGTTTGACCGAGGCTGCTCAAATATTTGGGCATCGCTACACACGATCGCCTCTTGCCCCGCTTCAAGTGGACCAGGCGAGAGGCCCGAATCTATAAATGAAAAAGTGAACAGCTCTTCAGAGTGTCCAAGGGTGGGATCAGTTTTCTCTGGGCACTCGGCATGGTGGGAGGAAGGAGAATCAGGGTGAGGAATATGCGGTCCAGACTCATGGCTATTGAGACTTGACCGTGTGGAAGACAGGGTGGTGGTGGTGGCTAAGTGACTGGAAGCATTATCTGCTATCCAACCAATAACCTTTTCACACTGATCCGTGTTCAATAGTGGTGTTCTGGGGTCCCCTATTAATTGGGACAGGAAGGTTGTGCGAGAAGATGTGGGTGTTTATTGTGGCACAATTTCAGCTTGCCCACGGCCTCGGCCTCTGCATGCACAATCAACATCATGTCCAGTTCTCCGTCCCTAGCCACGTGCCTTGTCCATTTTAAATGGAGGACAATATCTTCCATGCTCACTACAAATGGCTGAATTTGGAGCGAACTTATATGTGATCCATATGACGGACAAACCACAGTTTTAAATAGCTGGCCTGTAGGTAACTATTTTTAACAGCAAACTGTGTCAATAACTTCTGTGACACACTGAAATTTTTTTTTAATGGAGACCAGAAATGGCAGATTTTTTAGCACAATAATATGTGATCCGTGTTAAGATCTATTTTGCTTTACTATGGGCCATCTTGTTGTGGTTTGCTGGCTTCTAGTCTTTTCCTCTGGTGCTGGGTTTCTTGGTCACGTGATCTCTGCACTCTTTATTACCCAGCACCTGGCTCCCATACCCTGCTGGACATCAGTGTTGTAATGCTCGTGCTCTGGCTAAGTAGCCTTGTTTAGTTCTTCTTGCTTTCGACTATTGTTCTCAAGGGACTTCTTGTTCCACCAGTTTTGTTACCTTTAATTTTTGTTTCTGCAACTAACTTTTCTGTTAGGGGGTCTCTTGCTTTTCCTCCCATTCTTTAGATCTTTTAGGGACCCCTTTCTCTGTCCTACAGGTCTTCGTTTGAGTTCAGCGCAGGAGTTTCGGTGGGGCTATTCATAAGGAATAGGGCACCCACCCCAGCATAGGGTTAAGCTGAGTCTCAGTGCAGGGACAGCTTTTCCCTCCTATTCCTTAAGTTGCAGTACTTAACAGTATGTCGAGCCGCGTTTAAAAAAAAAAAAAAAAAAGTTTTTTTTTCTTCTCCTCTCCTCTTCCTGGATTTTCTTCAGAATGGTTATCATCCAGGAGCTTGCTCAACACTTGCAAGGGTTGACTCAGGAGGTGGCCGATCTTCAGCAGTATGTGAGTAAGTACCCTGCTGAACACTATGAAGAGCCTAAGGTAGGATTACCTGAGTTTTTCTCGGGGAAATGACAGGATTTTTTTCATTTAAAAATGCTTGTTTGTTGTATTTTCGGCTCAGACCTAGGTCTTCTGGTAGTGAACTACAACGTGTAGGAATTATTATGTCTCTATTGCGCAAGGAACCTCAAATGTGGGCGTTTTCCTGGTCTCCTGATGATCATTGTTTGAGTTCTGTGAAGGCATTTTTTGATGCCATGTGTTTGCTATATGATGATCCTGATCGGGTTACATCAGCTGAGGCAGAGCTCAGACGTCTCAAACAGGGTTCTCTTGATGCTGAGAGTTATTGCACCCTGTTCAGATGATGGTCTGCAGAGGTCAGGTGGAACGACCCTGCACTCAAGTTTCAGTTTCTGGCAGGCTTGAGTGAAAGTGTTAAAGATTTGCTCATTGCATTCCCTGCACCTGATACTCTGCAAGTTGCCATGCAGTTAGCTATCCGTCTGGATAGAAGGTTGAGGGCCAGACAGAATGAGGAGAAGTTTCCTGTATTGCTGGATTCTGTTTCTCACGATATTCCTGCCGACACTGGGGAACCTATGCAGGTTGGGGCAATGTCATCCCATTCCAAGGAGAGGGACAGGAGGTTCTCTGAGGGACTTTGCTTGTATTGCCCTAAGGCTGATCATTTTTTAAAGCAATGTGAGGTTCGCTTAAGGAAAGAAAAAAAAATGGTCAGTAGAAATAACACTCCCGTTTGCATTGCGTTTTTACGTTCTGCTGGGGTGTTTTTTTCTGGTAATACCACCTGTCAGGGTCGTTTGATTGAGTTTCAGGTTATGGTGGATTGTGGTGCTGCACTTAATTTGATTGATCAACAATTTCTTGAAAAGTATAAGTTTGATTCTGAACCTTTGTCGTCTCCTTTTCCTGTGGTGGCGATTGATAATACTCCCCTGGAGCATGGGAGCATTCTTCGAAAGGTCACTGGGTTTCCGCTTACTATGAATATGGAACATCAGGAGCAGATTGACTTATTTGTACTTGCTAAGTTGCCTTCCCCGGTCGTCCTGGGGTTGCCCTGGTTAAAAGTGCATAATCCTTTGCTGGACTGGTCGTCTGGTTCCATAAGATCCTGGGGTCAGGGGTGTTATGGTAAGTGTTGTAATATTCACATTGCGGCTGTTCTGAAGGGGGAGTTACCTGAACTCATTCATGATTTTTGGAGTTTTTTTTCGGAGGTGGAGTCGAAAGCTTTACCACCTCATAGAGATTACGATTGCGCTATTGACTTCGTCCCTGATGTTAAGCTCCCTAAGAGTCGGTTGTTTAATCTGACAATTCCTGATAGGGAGGCTTTGAAAGAGTACCTTCAGACTAGTTTAGCTGCAGGTCACATAAGACCCTCTAAGTCTCCTGTGGCGGTTGGGTTCTTTTTTGTCAAAAAGAAGGATGGATGTCTTGGGCCATGTCTGGATTTTCGTGAGATTAATAAAATCACTGTGCGCAATCCTTACTCGTTACCACTTATTCCAGATTTGTTTAACCAATTGACCGGAGCTAAATGGTTTTCTAAGATTGACCTTCGTGGGGCATATAATTTGCTGCGGGTGAAGGAAGGAGATGAATGGAAGACAGCTTTTAACACCCCGGAAGGACATTTTGAGTGTTTGGTGATGCCTTTTGGGCTTACTAACGCCCCTGCATTTTTTCAAAATTTCATCAATGACATTCTGAGACCCGTGATCGGTAGGAGTGTTATTGTTTATCTGGATGACATTTTGATTTATTCATCGGATCTTGAGTCTCATTGGCAGAGAGTCTGTGAAGTTCTTCAGATTCTGAGAGATAACACACTCTTTGCTAAATTGGAGAAGTGTCAGTTTGCTGTCCAGAAAATTAGTTTTTTGGGTTACTTTGTCTCTTGTGATGGTTTTGAGATGGACCCGGTGAAAGTTCAGGCTGTGCGGGAGTGGCCGAGGCCTGAGGGTTTGAAGTCCGTACAGAGGTTTTTGGGGTTTTCCAATTATTACAGGAAATTCATAAAGAATTTCTCTGTCATCGCTAAACTCATTACTGATCTCACCAAGAAGGGTGCTAATACAGTCCAATGGTCCACTGAGGCTATTGAAGCTTTTGAGCATCTCAAGGAGAGGTTCAGCTCTGCTCCTGTTCTTATCCAGACGGATGAGACCAAGCCATTTTTGGTTGAGGTGGATGCCTCATCTATAGGAGTAGGGGCAGTTCTGTCCCAGGAGGGTGAGGATGGGGTGCATCCCTGTGCTTTCTTTTCATAAAAATTTTCTGATACAGAGCTCAACTATGATGTTGGGAATTGTGAGTTGTTGGCTATTAAACTCACGTTAGAGCATTGGCGACATTTTTTGGAGGGGGCTCGACATTGTGGCGCCCCTGAGGGTTCAGTCACCACAGAGATGCTGCACCTTATCCCGAGGTGTGGTGTCTCCCTTCTCTCAGGTAAGATGGGAGTGCTGCACGGAACCCCAAACACCTACATCCAACACCACGCTGCTCTAGGCCAGATGGAGGGGCAACATGCAGAGCACAGCTGCTGAGCCCTGACCCTGGCTGGAGTGGGGGGAACCCAAAGGTAGGGGGAACCAATAGTGGGTGTGGGTGGAGGAAGCAGATACAGGAAGCACTTATACAGTAGATATAAAATAGGGAAACCATCTTAGGGTGGCAGACTGGTAGTAGGAGAACAGTCGGGAGAAGAGGCTCAGTCAGAGCTCTGCTCCACAAGTTAGGGCCCAGGATAGAGGCCCCGGAGGGGAGCAGGGAGTAGGCTCCATTATACAAGATGTTCCCAGGGAGTACGGCGCGTTCAGGACGGCACCCGTACGCCCCGCTCCTGCCAGGTGTCAGGAGGGATCGGTTGCTTCATTATAATCTCCAGGGGGTCAGGTTGGTCTCGGATCCGACGTACAGGAAGGACTTCAGCATACCCGAGTGTGATTGAGAGTGGGCAGCGTAGGGCAGCGATGAGAAGGACCAAGTGTGAAGACGGTCAAAGTAGGAACATGAGAAAGTGGGGTTCCGCCAGGCATTCCTAAGCTGCTTGAAGGAGGACTGAACCCCTGCCTGGTGAATGCAGTGCTACCAGGGAGGCCTTCACCTGTAAAGTGCACTTGTGAATTGCCTAAGAACTGTAAGTAAAACCTTGGATGACTGCATCGAACAGCCTCTGTCTGTTTCTTGACCGGCGCCATTAATCCTCACCGCACTACAACGCCCAGCGCACCAAACATATATTTTTACACTGCCCTGAGGCCCGCTCCGCCTGTGGGGAGCCGTACCATCTTTAGCTGCCCTGACATCTGCCTCAGAGGACTGTTGCAGCGCTGGTGATCCTCACCAGACACCACAGGTGGAACTCTCTGAACTTTTTACTAATACTTTGTGCACTGACCGCCCTGGGCCAGCCACCGTGATATCTCCCAAAGAGTGCCCCACGGCCCTGGGGGCAAGTGAACATCCTATACAGGTTTTCACTGATCATAAGAATTCGATTTATCTGGACTCAGCTAAACGTTTGAATGCTCGTAAGGCTAGGTGGGCACTGTTTTTTGCCCAGTTCAATTTTTCCGTAACCTTTGTCCCGGGGACAAGGAATGTTAAGGCTGACGCTTTTTCTCGTAGTTTCTCTCCAGCGGTGAATGCTGAGAGGGAGGAGTGTATTTTGCAGAGAGGGATGGTGGTGGTCGCATTGGATTCTGAGTTGGAGAATATCATCCTAGGAGCTCAGAGTGCGGCACTAACTAACACTCCGTGTGGTAAATTGTTTGTGCCTTGAGGAGAGCATTGTTTGTTGAATGTCATGAGTCTTGGTTGGCGGGTCACCCAGGGATTTCGGAAACTAGGAAGTTTATTGGTCGGAGTTTTTGGTGGCCAGGGTGGCAAAGGGAAGTCATCAGGTGGGTGCGTCAGTGTTCTGTGTGCGCTAGGTCGAAGGCCTCTCACGCTCCGGCTGCAGGGTTGCTATGCCCCTTGGAAGTTCCTAGTTCACCATGGACGCACCTTGCCATGGATTTTATCACCGATCTGCCTTTATCGGAGGGTTTTTCTGTCATCTGGGTTGTTGTGGACCGTTTTAGTAAAATGTGCCATCTGGTTCCGTTCAACAAGTTACCTTGCGCCAAGAATCTTGCTATGGCTTTAGTGAAGGAGATTGTTAGTGTCCATGGTGTTCCCACGGACATTGTTTCCAGTAGAGGACCACAGTTTGTGGCTCACTTTTGGCATGCTTTTTGTGACAGATTGAAAATTCATTTGTCATTCTCGTCAGGGTATCATCCAGAGTCCAATGGACAGACTGAAAGGAAGAACCAGGATGTTGAGCAGTTTTTGAGATGTTTTGTGGCAGACAATCAGGAAATGTGGTCAGAATTTCTACCACTTGGGGAGTTTGCCCTTAATAATCATACTTCTTCCTCGGCTGGTTGTTCTCCTTTTTTTTGTTGTACTGGCAGGTATCCATCTTTAGGTCCATTTTCCAAAGTTGGGGCTGCTGTACCGGAGGAGGACAATTTTTCTGGTGATTTGGAGAGGGTTTGGACCAGTGTACGTCTGAACCTTAAAGAGGCTAACAGGAGATCAAAAAGGTATTTTGACAAAAAAAGAAAAGAGTCCTTGTTTGCTGTTGGGGATATGGTTTGGTTGTCCTCTAGGAATCTTCATTTGAAGATTCCTTCTAAAAAACTGGGGCCTAAATTTGTGGGTCCTTTCAAAGTGGTTCAGATTGTCAACTCGGCAGCGGTGAGGTTGGGCATTCCCTCGTCTTGGAGGATTAATTCTGTGCTTCATGTGTTGCTACTTAAGAAGGCGGACACGTCTGATAAGCAGGCGAAGCCTACTGTTCCTCCTGTTGACGAGGACGGTGAATTTGAGATTTCTCGCATTTTGGATTCCAGGTGGCATAGAGGAAGGTTACAGTATCTTGTCTCCTGGAGAGGTTTCGGCTCTGAGGATAATTCCTGGGTGAAGGCCGAGGACGTCTCGGCCTCAAGGCTAATTAAGCTTTTCACAGGAGATTTCCTGGTAAGGCTTGGCCTAGAGGAGCCGGTGGATCCTCATAAAAGGGGAGGTACTGTTAAGATCTATTTTGTTTTACTATCGGCCATCTTGTTGTGGTTTGCTGGCTTCTAGTCTTTTCCTCTGGTGCTGGGTTTCTTGGTCACGTGATCTCTGCACTCTTTATTACCCAGCACCTGTTTCCCATTCCCTGCTGGACATCAGTGTTGTAACGCTCGTGCTCTGGCTAAGTAGCCTTGTTTAGTTCTTCTTGCTTTCGACTATTGTTCTCCTGGGACTTCTTGTTCCACCAGTTTTGTTACCTTTAATTTTTGTTTCTGTAACTAACTTTTCTGTTAGGAGGTCTCCTGCTTTTTCTCCCAGTCCTTAGATCTTTTAGGGACCCCTTTCCCCATCCTGCAGGTCTTCGTTTGAGTTCAGTGCAGGAGTTTCAGTGGGGCTATTCATAAGGAATAGGGCACCCACCCCAGCGTAGGGTTAAGCTGAGTCTCAGTGCAGGGACAGCTTTTCCCTCCCACTCCTTAGTTCTAAGTTGCAGAACAATCCGTGTGACAGAAAAACCACAGTTTTAAATAGCTGGTCTGTAGGTAACTATTTTTAAAGCAAACTGATGTCAATAACTTCACTGACACACTGAAGCAAAATTTTAATGGAGGCCAGAAATGGCAGAATTTTCAGCGCAATTAAATGTGATCCATGTGACGGACAAACCACAGTTTTAAATAGCTGGCCTGTAGGTAACTATTTTTAACAGCGCCGACCTCGTGTCAATAAGTTCACTGTCACACTGCAACAAAATTTCAATGGAGGCCATAAATGGCAATATTTTTAGGGCAATTATATGTAATCCGTGTGACGGATTTTAAATAGCTGGCCTGTAGGTAACTATTTTTAACAGCAAACTGGGGTCAATAACTTCGCTGACACACTGAAACAAAATTTTAATGGAGGCCAGAAATGGCAGAATTTTCAGCGCAATTATAAGTGATCCGTGTGACAGACAAACCACAGTTTTAAATAGCTGGCCTGTAGCTAACTATTTTTAACAGCTCTGATCTCGTGTCAATAAGTTCACTGACACAATGCAACAAAATTTAAACGAAGGCCAGAAATGGCAATATTTTCAGCGCAATTATATGTTATCCGTGTGACGGACAAACCACCGTTTTAAATAGCTGGATTTTTAGCGCTCTAATATGGAAAGGACCTGGCTGTATTTGTAGCGCCCCGAGGGCTCGGCCGCTACAGGGGTATTGCACCTCTGCCAGAGGTGTGATATTCCACTCCCGGGTAAGGATGGAGTGTGGACCAGGGCTCAGTTAGCTGCATACAGCACACTCACCCCATTTCCGAGGGACAGTTCAATGGTGCTCCCATTAGACAGAAATGCAGGCACGACAAACCAAGTCCCTGGCTGGAGTGGGGAGGGGGGAGGAATACCCAGTGGTGTAGGAGCAGATAGGGGTTGGTTTCTGAGCATAGGAAGGAGCCCATTGGTTGCTGGTCACCTGGGCTCATGGCTAGAGGGGGGTATATAAGGTGGGCACCATCTTAGTTCTGGGAGTAGAAGAAGTCTGTTCAGTGAGAGGAGAAGACAGGGAGTAGAGGCTCTGTCGGAGCTCTACTCAGGAGTGGGCCTAGTGAGAGGCCGAGGAGGAGAGTGGAGTGGAGAGAGAGGAGAGGTGAAGGGGAGCTGTGGTTCCTTCTCAGCCCAGCTCCACGAGAAAGGAGAAGAAGAAGGAACAGAAAAGGAGAAGAAGAGACAGAGGAACAGAGGGGCTCAGGAACAAGAAGGTGGAAGGGACCCTAAGAACCCACGAGAATACCGGGTGAAGGGTCAGGCAGATTAAGGGTACTGGATCCCTAGTTGGTGGAGGAGAAACAACCCTCAGCCAAAGACCGGAGGCTGTGACCATTTATTGGTGCGGAACCTCATCAAACCTGCTAGGAAGGCACCATAAAGGACAGCGGGGAACGGGGCCCACGTTTAACCGCACAAGTCCGCGGCAGCTGGACAAAAGTGGGTCACTGGTGAGGCAGGCCTGAGAAAGGATTTAAGGGGGTCCTGGGCCATGCTCTTGAACTGTCTGGGAGTTGACCGAGCCCCTCACCTGGTGGACGCAGCACGGCTCGGGCGGTCACTGCAGACAGAAGTGACCCGGAACAAACGAACTGTGAGTAAAGACCCTGGACTGTAACTTGTTGTCTGTGTGCTCCTTGGCGCCTCCAGCACTACCGGTACTGGGACTCTCACCACCATCACCCCCCCCCCATTCCTTACACTGCCCTGGGGCTGCACTCTTCCCATGGGGAGTCGCACCATCCCAGCTGCATACACTATCAGCCCCAGCGGTCTGCCTTGCAGCAGCGGTTCATAATAACCGCAATCCACGGGTGGCGTAATCGGACATTATCAACAGCGCGTCGCAGACTACCAAAGGTCTGACCACCCTGAGCCACGGAACCGGGTTGCCACTACTACCCCCATCGTTTTCCGATTGCCCGGCTCCGAGTGCCCCACGGCCCAGGGGGCAAGTCATATTCTGCAGTGCCAATAAGCAAATGGTGCAGAAAAACTGTGTTCTCTGGATTGCTTTTTAAGCAAATAATTAGGATTAAGATAAAAAAAATATTCTCGGCCCCTGATACCTGGGGCTATTTCTACAAATATCTATAAAAGCATCAGCAGCAGACAGAACTGGAATGGACCCTCTTGCTATGTGCACTGCAGTCTGCTATATACCCTGCCTGCCTGCCCAGCACTGATATCTCTGCAGCTGGATTAGTCCTCAGAAGGACTGTTAGTTGAGATGGATATGTAGAGAAGTTGTTTATATCTACACTAACTAATAAACAACCGAATGTCTCCCTAGATCAGAAGCACCTCTCCCTACACTGCCTGATTGCGGAGTAGACTGTGACGAGCACAGCGGCGCCAGATCTGATATAGACCTGATGACACTGTGCGGCCAGCCAGTCACTATAATGCCACAACCAACATGGTTGCGGCATTACAGTGTGTGGCAGACAATCCCTGCATGTTGATTGGTGCTCTAATGAGCGCCAAACATGCAGGGAGGTGACCCAAGCTCTTGCCGAGCAACCCTGGAAATACTCGGCGAGCGCCGAGCATTTCGAGCAGTGAGATGCTCGGGCGAGCACCGAGCAGTAGCGAGCATACTCGCTCACCACTAGTGGGGATCAGTCAGGTGGTTAAGATGATGGGGGAAGAGCGATTGCCATTTCACACAGAGGCACCTGTCAGCCGAATCATGAATGACAATGAAGATGATAATGATGATGATTCTGTGTTGGACAAAACCTGGGAACCAGACAGGCGTGATGATGAGTTAAGGTCATCAGAGGTGGAGGTTGCTGGCATCAGCAATATTCAGAGCAGATGACGTGGATCAAAAGCACCCTCTGGGACCAAATCAACTTTTCCTGCAGTTAGCTCTGGAGATTGTAATACCACATATGCTGTTGGTGGAGAAGGCTCTACAGTATCTGAAAGGTCTAGTTAGGGTGGTGGCGAGTCACAAGTGCAGTCTTCTGTGTGTGGGAATTCTTTTTCACATTGCCAGAGGACAAATCTATTGGTTTGTTCTTGCTATCCTGTTGGAAAATAAGCCGGGTACATATTAGCAAATTTCGAATAGGAACTTCAAAACTTTGACAGCACTTGAAATGGTATCTCCTGCCCATGTGGGGAAAGCAAACTGATGAGCAAGATGATAAAGAGTCAAACCATCCTCCTTCCTCTACTTGTGATCTTTCTGGTAACCATTCTGCACTCACAAGTGGTGCCTTGTTGTTGTCAATAACCCCATCATCATCCTCACCTACTGCTTTCCATACATTTCCTACACTACCTCTATTGCATTGTTAGTTCTACTTTTGTGTGCCTTCAATCGTCCATTTACATGGAAATTGTACTCCTATATGTCCAATTTCACCAGAATTGATACCAGACCACCTGGATTGTATTGCCCTTTGCAAAAGAAGTCAGGTTGATTTGAAATTTTATGAAAAAAAATAAAAATTTCTTGCAATATTCTATAGCCCTATTGGGGACTTGGACCTGATTGATTGTTCTACTGTATATAATACAATACTACAGTATTGCAGGATTTAGTACTAATAGCAGTATCCTCTGATGTCCAGGCACATGGTGGTCTCCACAGGAGTACCAAGATGGCATTGATTTAGGTCTTCAAGAGGCTCTGGATTGGCTTCTATGGCAACCCATCGGCAACCCAAAATTGCGTGGCATGATGGGGTGATGTGTGCGCAAAACACACGCTCACAAAATTCGGAGGCTAAATTTGGCTGTCAATTCGGCTGTCAATTATTGACAGAGGCATTTGAGGGATTACAGCATTGATTGGAATTTAGTAATTCCTGCCATCTGCTTTGTGTGGAGCAGGCTCACTTTTTAAGCCTGCTCCATACACCTGTAAGCTTCATAGTTCTCAATGAGGGCTATGTAATAAACAGAAGAATTAGCCATGCTTAATTTTCAAGCATAGTATGTATCAGCCACTGCACTTAAAGGGGTTTTCCCCTAAAAACAAGAGAACACTTTGTGACAGTCACTGGTGTTATATGTGAGGGGAGATATGTTTCACTGCACCTATGAGCATCAGTGAACAAAACCTACAAATTTCCTCCAGCATGTTATGTGCTGGGGGGTTAAAGCACCATATTAAAAGGGAGTGTTTTTTTGTAAATGACATTGAGAAGGATGGGAAGTCATTCACCATATCTCCACCTCAGGGTGTGGCTGAGCCAGGTTAAATGCTCAGTCACTGTTTTTTTTTTCTGGGTTGTGAATTTGGAGGAGGAAGTCTCCAGACTGTGGAACTTAATCTCAGAAGGAGCTGAAGTGTTCTGCAACTCCTAGCAGGTGAATCCCGCACACATATGGACTGAGCTATCATTTATCTTTTGTTTTGCCATTATGCCTGCAAGGCTATGTTTATTATGCTGAATATGCAGTGCTTTATGCCATTTTAAATAAATCTGCAGTCGAAAACATTCCTGAATCTACTTCTGAAAGCAGCCGAGTGAGTCGTCTTACCACAACCTAGAGAAAGTGATAACTTATTGATCGGTTTGGGTCTGACCTCTGGAATCTGCATCCTCATTAGAGTTGGCAGTGCACATTCTTGACCACTGCTCCATTCATTCCCTTTATGGCTGCCAAGAACTGTACTCAGCTTTATCCAGCAATCCCATTGAGAATGAATGGAATGGTGGTCAGGTATGCGCACTGCTGCTCCATTTTAAAAGTGGCCTGCTGGGAAAAAGTTTCCCATTCTGCCAATCGGTGCTGACCTCCACCAATTTATGTCATTATCTATCCGTTCTATCAAGAAATAAAATTAATTAACCAGACCTGTAAATGCCATAAGGAGCAAAATATTGCAACACTAGAATTTAGTTTTTTTGGACCCCACAACACTGTAAAAATTGCAATAAATAGCGATTCCAAATGTCGTATTCCAAAATGTTAGCAATAAAAATGTCAGCTCACCACTATTGATGAGTGAGCACTAAAATACTCGGGGACTTGTTGCTCTTGTCAAGCAAATTGGAATGCTCTAGTGCTCGGTCCCAGTAACGAGCCCAATGTAAGTCTATGGGAAACTCAAGAATTTTTCCGTTGGCACCCCCCGATGGTCTGCAGAGGGCCTAAAAATTGCCCAGATCAATGGGAACAGTGCTTAAATGACATGAGGAAGACCCCTGGAAGCATTCCTGACTCCCAGATCACTGCTGTCAACAATATTGTCAGAGGTATTACGCCACTTTTATGGACTCACAATAAAACATACAAAAACTAAACCAAAATGGATTTTCCTGGGAAATATGTTAAGGAACATCTTTTCCAGGGTAATGACTTGTATATAAGGCAAAATAAATAGCCAAAAACAAAAATGCTCCTCAACACCTTGGGCTATGTTCACACGTAGCGTTTTTGATGCGTTTTTGCATTGCTTTCAACCGTACCAAATGCATTCACCGTGAAATGTCATTTTAACATTTTACAACCTTATCTGGCCATGTGGTGTATGAAACATCATCAGACACATCCTGTTTCATTTATTAAAGAGGGATTGTGAAAGTCACAAACACTATTTTTACAGCCTTACTATTCTTAAAGGGCTAGCAATCGGCTATGCTTTGTTGTTCCCATTATTAAAGAGTAGGTCTCCTATACTTTTATTGCATATGCAGTGACTACAAGGGCTGCCAAAAATTTGGATGCACCCCAATACCCCTTTGAAGAGACATAGAGGAGGGTCTCAGTAAAAAAAAATGTTCCCATTATAAAGGAGTGGGTTTCATATAGTGGTAATGGCCATACTGCGACTGCAAGGGCTGCAAAACTTTGGGAAAAACCCCACTAACAATTTAATATGCAAATTGGCTCTTCAGAGAAAAAGAGAACTTGTACTCTATAGCGCCACCTATTGGAAGCAGCAATCCTACAAGTCACAATCAACCCTTTAAGGAGTTGTGCAATATGACTTGGGATAAAAGCCAAATCAGAATTTAAATTTGCAGACACGGTGTTTCGGGCTGTTGGCCCTCGTCAGTGCAAAGTATGAGAGCTGATTTGGCTAGGTGAGAGGCTCTGGATTGAGGTCTAAGGGGTAGCGTTTCTCCTTATGGAGAGTGACACACCAGCTCTGGCACGTCAAGGTAAGGAGGCTTATTCGCCATGCAATGCTCCTCTGGGAAATTTAATATGCAAATTGCCTCTTCAGAGAAAAAGAAGACTTGTACTCTATAGCGCCACCTATTGGAAGTAGCAATCCTACAAGTCACAATCAACTCTTTAACGAGTTGTGCAATATGACTTAGGATAAAAGCCAAATCAGAATCTCAATTTGCAGGTGGCGCTATTGAGTACAAGTCCTCTTTTTCTCTGAAGAGGCAATTTGCATATTAAATTTCCCATAGGAGCATTGCATGGCGAATAAGCCTCCTTACCTTGACGTGCCAGAGCTGGTGTGTCACTCTCCATAAGGAGAAACGCTACCCCTTAGATCCCACTAACAATTTAAACACATATAGAGCTGGGCCACAGTAACGACATGTTCCTATTAGAAAGGAGAGGGTCTGCTATACAGTTTTAGGGTATGCAGTGATTCCAACGGCTGCCAAAATTTAGGAAAAACCCTACTAACAATTTAAAGACACATAGAGCTGGGCTACAGTAACGAGTACGACATGTTCCCATTAAAAAGGAATGCGTCTTCCATACTGTTTACATATGGAGTGAATGCAACGGCTGTCAAAAATGTGGAGGAACTCCAATGTACCTTACAAGAGACGTAGAGGTTGGAGGGCCTCCTGAAAACAATGTTTCCATAATTAGGTAGTGGGTCTCCCATACTGTTTGCCTATGCAGTGAATGCAACGGCTGCCAAAAATTTGGAGGAACTCCAATGTCCCTTGCAAGTGACGTAGATATGGTGGTGATATGGAGGAGGATGTGGAGGATGAGGATGAGGAGGACAAGAGCAAATAGACAAAATCAGTAAGCGTATACTCATGTTTGGATGTGAAGACAGAGGTGCATGGGAATAGAGTTAGACCTCCCAAAAAAGACACTGTATTTGAGTTTGCTACGCTGCTATCATTCGGTGGTGTTGAGAAGTCGGGCCCAATCAAGCCCTTGCTCATTTTTATAAGAGTCAGCCTGTCAGCATTTTCAGTTGACAGGCGGTTGCGCCTATTGGTTATAATTCCATAAAAATTCAATAAAAACCCGCTCTGACCAAACGCTAGCGGCAGGGCAGGCTAGGACCTCCAAGGCGTAGAGAGCCAGTTCATGCCACGTGTCCAGCTTGGATGCCCAATAATTACAAGGCACAGAGGAATCATGGAGGATGTTGGTACGGTCGGCAAGGTACTCCCTCACCATCTTCCAAAAATTTTCCCTCCTTGAGAGAGTACCCCGCGCCTCAGGGCCTTTGCGATTGGAGGGTCTGAGAAAACGGTCCCAGAACTTTGACACTGTTCCCCTGCCTCTGCTGGATTGCATTTGTGTCTCTCTCGCCTGTACTCCTTGGTTGTCCAACGAACTGTGACCTCTGCCGCCAGCGTTTTCAGATGGGAAATTTTAAATAATTCCGCAACAAGGGCCTTCTCGTACTTCACAATTTTATTAAGCCTGTCCTGCAAGGGAATAAGTGATATAAAGTTCTCCTTGTAGCATGGGTCTAGAAGTGTCACCAACTAGTAATGACTGTCACCCAAAATTTGAACAACGCGAGGGTCACAGGAAAGGAAGCGTAACATAAACTCAGCCATGTGTGCCAGACTGCTAACAGGCAAGACTTCCTTGTCCTCACCAAGAGGACGACTGACCATTCTCTCCTCCTCCTCCTCCACCTCCCTGTCCTCAGGCCATCCAAGCTGAACAGACGGTATGACAGTTGTGAAGGTAGTACCGTCCATAGCGCAGGAAACTTGCTCCTGTTCTTCCTCTTCTTCCTCATTGTCTCCCAATCCACATTGGAAAGAGATGAGGCTGGGCTGTATGAAATCACTCTGTATGGTTTTTTGCTCCACCTCATCGTGCTCCGTCTGCAATGCATCCTCTTTAATTGTGAGCAGAAAGTGTTTCAGAAGACAGAGAAGCGGGATGGTGACACTAATTATGGCGTCATCGCCGATCACCATCTTGGTGGAGTCCTCAAAATTTTGGTGGTTGGTACAGATGTCTGACATCCATATCCACTCCTGAGGTCTTATGTGTGGAGTCTGAACTGAATACCGATGGCCTTGTTGATGCTGGTAGTCAACAACTGCCCTCTTCTGCTCACAAATCCTTCCCAACATCTGCAATGTAGAGTTTCAACGCGTGGGAACATCGCAGCTCAGACGGTAAGCTGGAAGCTGCAAACGCTGCTGAAGCATGGCTGACATTCTAAAATGGGCACACACGCAGCGTGCTTTGACAAGGAGATCCAGCAGATCCAGGTAGGTTTTGAGAAACCGCTGAACCACGAGGTTAAGCACATGGGCAGGCTTGGTACGTGTATGAGCTCGTCCCACCTCAGAGCCGCCACCAGGTTCCAGCCATTGTCACGCACGACCATGCCTGGCTGTAGGATCAGCGGTGTCAACCACAGATCTGCCTGCTCTTTCAGAGCTGTCCACAACTCTTCAGTGTTGTGCAGTTTGTCACCTAAGCATATTAGCTTCAGCACAGCCTGTTGACGGTTGGCCAAGGCAGTGCTGCAGTGCTTCCAGCTTGCGAATGGTGTGGTCATTTCGGAGATGGAGGCTGAAAAGGAGAAAAGGAATAGGAGGTGCAGGAGCTGTAGGATGTGGAGGCAACCCTGATTGACCCAGAGCCCGCAATCCTCGGCGTCGGGAGGATGTGTTCCATCCCAAGGTCCGACTGGATAACCGCTTCTACTATATTAACCCAGTGTGCCATCAGTGAGATGTACCATCCCTTTCCACAAGCACTTGTCCATGTGTCCGTGGTTAGGTGGACTTTCCCAGTAACTGCGTTGTTGAGGGCATGGCTAATGTTATGGGACACGTGCTCGTGTAATGCGGGGACGGCACACCGGGAGAAATAGTGGCGGCTGGGGACCGAGTACCGAGGGATGGCAACTGGCATCAGGTTGAGGAAAGCTTCCATCTCCACGAGCCTAAAAGGCAACATTTCGAGCGCAAGCATTCGCGAAATGTGTGGATTTAGTAGTGTGGCCTGTGGGGCATTGGCTGCGTATTTGCGTTTGCGTTCCAAGGACTGGGGTAGGAACAACTGAGCGCTGTGCTGGGACAAGGATGTGCTTGTTGATGGTGCTAGTTGAGAGTGTGCAACAACACGTGCAGCGTGGGAAGCATCTTGGCATGCGCCATTGACAGAGGATTGGCGTGCATGCACAACAATGGAAGAAACAGTGGTGTCACCCTAAGACACTGTTTCCGGACCCTGGGGTTCGGCCCACTTAGTCGGGTGCTTTATTGCCATGTGCCTGATCATGCTGGTGGTGGTCATGCTGCTAGTTTTGCTACCTCTGCTGATGTTGGCCTGGCATGTGGTGCAAATGGCCTTTTTGGGGTTATCGGCAGAGTCTTTAAAAAACAACCTTACTCGGGAAAACCTTACAGTTTTACTGGCAATTTCCGTCGTGTTGGTGTTACAATGAACGATTGCCCGCCTTCTGTCTGCGGCCACCACACTGCTTCTTCCTTCCTGTTGGGGTGCTATGGCTCCCTCCCCCTGTGTGCTGCTGTCCTTGCTCTGTATGTCCCCCTGCCAGGTTCGGTCAGTTATTATATCATCCATCACCTCGTCTTCCACTTCTGCACCCTGGCCCTCCTCCTGACTTTCTGGCAATTGTGTTTCATCATCATCATCCACCTCTTGCGACAGTAATTGCAATTTCCCACCGTTGCCTTTGTGTGACCGTGGCTGCTCCAATATTTGGGCATCGCTACACACGTTCTCTGCTTGAAGCTGGCCGGGCAAGAGTCCCGAATCTGCAAATGGAAAAGTGGAACAGCTATTCTGTGTGTCTAAGTGTGTGATCAGTTGTCTCTGGGCACTAGGCATGGTGGGAGGAAGGAGGATCAGGGTGTGGAACATGCAGTCCAGACCCATGGCTATTGATACTTGAACGTGTGGATGACAGGGTGGTTCGTGGTGGCAAAGTGACTCGAAGCATTATCTGCTATCCAACCAACAACCTTTTGACATTGCTCTGGGTTCAATAGTGGTGTACTGCGGTCCCCTAGTAATTGGGACAGGAAGGTCAAGCGATAAGATGTGGGTGTTTTACTAATATTTTATTTACTAATATTATTCTACACAGAGACCTAGTGTAAATAGCTTGACCGACACACTGCAACAAAATGGAAGGCAGAAATGTCTGATTTTGGAACACTGTTCATGGTGATATGTCTGACAGAGAACCACAGTTTTAAATAGCAGGCCTGTAATTTACTAATATTATTCTACACAGAGACCTAGTGTGAATAGCTTGACCGACACACTGCAACAGAATGGAAATTGAGGCCAATATTTTCCACGTTCAGTTCAAATTTTTGGATTTTTATCTCTGAAATATGGAACAGATCTGTATTCAGCATTGCTAACAAGCAAATGGAGCAGAAAATGGTGTGCTTTGGATTGCTTTTTAAGCAAATAACCAGGATTAAGATAAAAAAAAAAAAAAAAAGTGCTCTGACCGCTGATATCTGGGGCTATGTCTACAAATATCTGGGGCTATGTCTACAATTATTACAGCAGCAGACAGGATGTTCAATGGACCTTCTTACGCTATATGCACTGCAGTCTGCCACATACACTACCTGCCTGCCTAACACTGATTAGATGCAGCTTGATTAGTCCTCAGAAGGACTGTTAGTTCAGATTGATATATACAATACAGACCAAAAGTTTGGACCCACCTTCTCATTTAAAGATTTTTCTGTATTTTTATGACTTTGAAAATTGTACATTCATACTGAAGGCATCAAAACTATGAATTAACACATGTGGAATTATATACATAACAAAAAAATGTGAAACAACTGAAAATATGTCTTATATTCTAGGTTCTTAAAAGTAGCCACCTTTTGCTTTGTTGACTGCTTTGCACACTCTTGGCATTCTCTTGATGAGCTTCAAGAGGTAGTCACCAGAAATGGTTTTCATTTCACAGGTGTGCCCTGTCAGGTTTAACAAGTGGGATTTCTTGCCTTATAAATGGGGTTGGGACCATCAGTTGTGTTGTGCAGAAGTCAGGTGGATACACAGCTGATAGTCCTACTGAATAGACTTTTAGAATTTGTATAATGGCAAGAAAAAAGCAGCTAAGAAAAGAAAAACGAGTGGCCATCATTACTTTAAGAAATAAAGGTCAGTCAGTCTGAAAAATTGGGCAAACTTTGAAAGTGTCCCCAAGTGCAGTTGCAAAAACCATCAAGCGCTACAAAAAAACTGGCTCACATGAGGACCGCCCCAGGAAAGGAAGACCAAGAGTCACCTCTGCTTCTGAGGATAAGTTTATCCGAGTCACCAGCCTCAGAAATCGCAGGTTAACAGCAGCTCAGATTAGAGACCAGGTCAATGCCACACAGAGTTCTAGCAGCAGACACATCTCTACAACAACTGTTAAGAGGAGACTTTGTGCAGCAGGCCTTCATGGTAAAATAGCTGATAGGAAACCACTGCTAAGGACAGGCAACAAGCAGAAGAGACTTGTTTTGGCTAAAGAACACAAGGAATGGACATTAGACCAGTGGAAATCTGTGCTTTGGTCTGATGAGTCCAAATTTGAAATCTTTGGTTCCAACCACCGTGTCTTTGTGCGACGCAGAAAAGGTGAACGGATGGACTCTACATGCCTGGTTCCCAACGTGAAGCATGGAGGAGGAGGTGTGATGGTGTGAGGGTGCTTTGCTGGTGACACTGTTGGGGATTTATTCAAAATTGAAGGCATACTGAACCAGCATGTCTACCACAGCATCTTGCAGCGGCATACTATTCCATCCGGTTTGCGTTTAGTTGGACCATGATTTATTTTTCAACAGGACAATGACCCCAAACACACCTCCAGGCTGTGTAAGGGCTATTTGACCAAGAAGGAGAGTGATGGGGTGCTACGCCAGATGACCTGGCCTCCACAGTTATGAGACCTGAACCCAATCGAGATGGTTTGGGGTGAGCTGGACTGCAGAGTGAAGGCAAAAGTGCCAACAAGTGCTAAGCATCTCTGGGAACTCCTTCAAGATTGTTGGAAGACCATTTCCGGTGACTACCTCTTGAAGCTCATCAAGAGAATGCCAAGAGTGTGCAAAGCAGTCATCAAAGCAAAAGGTGGCTACTTTGAAGAACCTAGAATATAAGACATATTTTCAGTTGTTTCACACTTTTTTGTTAAGTATATAATTCCACATGTGTTAATTCATAGTTTTGATGCCTTCAGTGTGAATGTACAATTTTCATAGTCATGAAAATACAGAAAAATGTTTAAATGAGAAGGTGTGTCCAAACTTTTGGTCTGTGTGTGTGTATATATATATATATAATATATATATATAAATTGTGGAATACCTATAAGCAGGATGTTCAATGGACCCTCTTGCACTTTATGCACTTCAGTCTGCCACATACCCTGACTGCTATCACCACTGAATATATGCAGCTGGATTAGGTCTCATAAGGACTGTTAGTTCAGATGGATATATGGAGATATATATATATATATATATATATATATATACGTTGTGGAATACCTATTCTGACTATAAACAAGCAAATCTCTCCCTACTCTACTCCCCCTCCCTTCTCTCTACTCTGCCTGTTTCCGGGGTAGACTGTGATGAGCATAGTGGCGCCAGGTCTTATATAGACCTGATGATGCTGTGCGGCCAGCCAATCATTATAATGCCACAACCAACATGGCTGCGGCATTACAGTGCGTGGCAAGCAAACCCTGCATGTTTATTGGCTCTCTAAAGAGCGCCAAACATGCAGGGCGGGGACCCGAGTTCCCGCCCAAGCAGCTTGGAAATACTCGCTGAGCTTGTCGAGCACTGTCATGCTCGGGCGAGTACCAAGCAGTGGCGAGCATGTTCGTTCATCACTACTGATGAGCGAGCATGCTCATTACTCGAGATTTACGAGCATGCTCCACTGTTTTCCGAGTATCTTCAGCGTGCTTGGGTGTTATGTTTTAGTCACTCAGTGCTCATGATTTGAAACTGTTTGACAGCTTTAATACATGTGAGGAATGCCTGTTTCTTAGGCATTCCTCACATGTATTAAAGCTGTCAAACAGTCGCAAATCATGAGCACTGAGTGACTCAAACATAACACCAAGCACCGCTAAAGATCCTCGACGAGCACCTGAGCATGCTCGCTGAAATGGTTAACAGGACATACTCGCTCATCACTACTCACCACACAATAAATTTGCCCTCACACAACTCCATTGACATAAAAATGAAAACAGTAAAGGTTTGGAAAATGCAAACTATGCAATACAACCAAAAATGCAAACAACATTTTCTTTCCATATTTTTTTTTTTTTTTCTCCACTTACGAAAAATTATACAAGTTTGCTATTGCTGTAATTGAACTGCTCTGGAGAATCATATTGCTGGGTCATTTGTAGGGTGCAATCAATGCCGTAAATACAAATCCCAAACATAGTTGCAGAATTGCAAGGGTTTTTGGCAATTTTACCACACTTGGAATTTTTTTTACTATTTTCCAGTTCATCAAATAGTAAAATGAATGGTGTCCTTCAAACCTTCAATTTATCCCACAGAAATCTGATCATCATATGGCTATGTAGAAGGAAAAATAAATAAGTAAAGTCTCTTGTAATTAACGGAGGAAAAACAAGAGTGCAGAAAACAGATATTCAACTGGTCGGGCAGGGGTTAAAGAGAATCTGTCAATAGGATTTTGACACCTAATCTGAGAGCAGCATAATGTAGAAACAGGGACTCTGATTCCAGTGAGGTGTCACTTACTGGGCTGCTTGCTGTAGTTTTGATAAAATCACAATTTTATCAGCAGCAGATTATCACTGGAAAAGTAAACCTTCTGCCATGTAGTCCTCCATGTTCATGAGCTATTTAAAACCACACCCCAACCACTAATTCACAGCTTTCTTGCTATGCACAGTATACACATGGAGCTGTCAATCAGTGGTGTGGGCAGGGTTATACAGAGGTCATCATTCAGAAAATTGGTAGATCTGCAGCAGATGAAATTTTGATTTTATAAAAATAACACAGCATGCATTCCAGTAAGTGATACTGGAATTAGGGTCTCTGCCCGTACATTATGCTGTTCTCACTTGAGTTACAAAAACATGGAGACAGATTACCTTTAAGAGGGCCAAATGAGCTTCACTTTCCTTTACTCCAAGAGGTAACGTTTCTCCTTCTGGAGAGTGACATGTCAAGCCTGACATGCCGAGGTGAGGAGACTTTTAAGCCGAAATGCTGTAATCTACATTTTTTGCTAATTCTTTAGTATGTCTGTGATGCCCCCTCAAGAAATGTTCTCTACAACTTGATTAATAGGCAGAATGTTGAACAAATCTATGCAGGAAAACAAAAAGTGCAAATAAACACCGAGCTGTTTACGTGATGTGAAGAATGTCAGACTAGCATGTCATGGCTATTATATTTACATTTGTTTAGTTGGTTGAAGTCTATTAAGAAAAATACATTGCTTAAGATGAATGATCTTTTTTTTATATGTTTTAATACCACCCCAAGAATTTAAAAGAAATGTGAACATGTTTACCTTCTGGAAAATAAATATATATATATATATTTTAGCTGTCCTGTGTTCTCTGTTAGATAAATGAATTGTTAAGAGCATCTTTTGTCCATATGCAAACAGTCACTTTTTTATTTGTCATTTTGTTGGGGTCACACTGTGGATAATGAACAATGGAATAAGCTTCATGTATTGCAGGCATGTATACACATAGAAGTTTATTTATATGGCGCAACAAAACAGACGCATTCCATGAGTGCATGTAAAACTAGAGAGGCAAACATTTCCAGTAAGATGCTAGATGTAAAGCAAAACCTCCACAGCTTATAATGTCATTTCTATTCTAATTACAGCACCAACTGTACCATCAGTACTATTACTGTGATAACAAAGTTATAGTTTTATTGTTTTGTTTTACTGCTTTTGCACAATAACACCTTTTTTTAATTTGAATTATTTGCTTTTGTGAATCTAAATTCACAAAGTGAAATCTTTTATTTTATCAGCTGTATATGGGCTTTGTGAAATTACTTTTTAGTCAGTACTATGTTGGGGCTACTTCTTTTTTACCATTTCTATTATGTTTTGGGAAGTGAGGCCTCTGGTTTGACATAAAGTCACACAAGCATATTTCACGGACCGTATACAGACCGCAATGCCCGCTCTGGGGGCGGACATCTGTACCCAAACTTACAGCCTCATACGTGAGGCTGTAACTCCAGTGTGGGAGACCTGCTCCCAGACCAGGTTTTGCAGTACACTTGTGGGCCATGAAATATGCTCATGGGAACCTATTTGCAGGAGAGCAATGGGATAACAACACTCAACACTCAATTCATTTTTAACAAGAGAAAGAAAAAGGCATGGAATAAGGAGAATAGGATCAATAAGCATATTGATAATATGCAAATGATAAAATAATAGAAGCATGCACCACACACAGAAATACATTACACTTGCACAGCCTGGCATGCTATTAGTGTAGTTATTTTAAGGGAATTGGTCTCCATTTTTTTGCTACACCATCTCAGAGCAGCATAATGTAGCGACAGAGACCCTTATTCAAGCCATGTGTCACTTACTAAGTTGCTTTCTGTCATTTTAATAAAATCACTTTTATCGGCTGCAGATCTAGCAGTTCTCTGAATTTTGAGCTCTGAATAACCCCGCCCACACCACTTATGACAGCTTCCTGTGTGCACTGTGCACAGGCAGAAATATGTGAATCATAGGTGGGGGTAGGGTTTTAAATAGCTCAATGTAGAACTATTTGACAGCAGGTTTACTAGTCCTCTAGTGATAATATCTTGCTCATAAAACAGTGATTTTATCAAAGCTACTGCACACAGCCATTAAGCGCCACATCACTGGAATCTATCTCTACATTATACTTCTCAGATTAGGTGATCAAAACCTGGTGACAGATTCCTTTTAATGGTTGTCTGAGGAAAATTCTGCCACAGTTAAATCACTTCCCCACGTGTATCATTACAAGAGGTAGCTTTCTCTTTTGCATATGATGTGTTTTCTATAAGCCAATTTACCTTAGTGACTATGCAAAAGGCACTTCATTGCACATAGTTATTGCTTATTTTCTATTACAGTTGAAACCAGAAGTTTACATAATTATATTTGCCAAATGACAGAATAATGAGAGATAAAATATTTTAAGGCATTTTATTGCTTACTGCAAAGTGAAAAGTTTATATACACTAGGATTACGATGCCTTTAAAAAATTCTAGACTGACCATATGATGATGTCATGTGTTTGGAAGCATCTGTGGATGTATTTAAATGCACACCTGAAACACACTGCTTCTTTATGTAGCATTATTCGAAAGTCTAGAGAAATCAGCCAAGATATCAGGAAGAGAATTGTGGACTTGCACAAGTCTGGCTCATCCTTGGGTACAATTTAAAGATACCTGAAGGTGCCTCGTTCATCTGTACAAGCAATTATACGCAAGTACGAACAAGATGGGAATGTCCAACCATCATACCGCTCAGGAAGCAGACGAGTTGGGTGTCCCAGAGATCAGTGTGCTTTGGTCCGACATGTGCATATCAACCCAAGGACAAAAGCAAAAGACCTTGTGAAAATGATGGCGGAAGCTGGTAAGATTGTGTCAATATCCACAGTGAAACAAGTACTGTATCAACATGGGCTGAAAGGCCACTCTGCCAGGAAGAAGTCGTTACTCCAAAAGAAACATAAAAAAGCCAGATTAATGTTTGCAAATGCACACGGGAACAAAATCTTAATTTTTGGAGTCACGTCCTCTGGTCTGATGAAACTAAAATTGAACATTTTGGGCATAATGACCATCGTTATGTTTGGCGGAAAAAGGGAGAAGCTTGGAAGCCTAAAAACACCATTCCAACTGTGAAACACTGAGGTGGCAACATCATGTTGTGGGGTTGTTTTGCTGCGGTAGGGACTGGTGCACTTCACAAAATAGATGGCATCATAAGAAAAGAAGATTATATGGCAAAACTGAATCAACATCTCAAGACATCAGCCAGGAAGTTAAAGCTTGGGCGGAAATGAGTCTTCCAAATGGACAATGACTTGATGCATACTGCCAAAATGGTAACAAAGTGGCTTAAGGATAACAAAGTTAATGTTTTGGAGTGGCCATCACAAAGCCCTGATCTCAATCCTATTGAAAATGTATGGGCAAAGCTGAAAAGGCAGGTGTGAGCAAGGCGACCTACAAACCTGGATCAGTTACACCAGTTTTGTCAGGAGGAATGGGCCCAAATTCCGACCAACTATTGTGAGAAGCTTGTGGAAGGATATCCCACACGTTTGACCAAAGTCATTCAGTTTAAGGGCAATGGTACCAAATACTAATGAAATGTATGTGAACTATTGACTTTGCAGTAAGTAATAAAAATTCTCTCTCATTATTCTGGCATTTGGCAAATATTAAACATTATGGTAATCCTAATTGACCTAAAACGGGAAAGGTTTATTTTGATTTCATGTCAGATATTGAGAAAAACATGCATATGTGTCTTTTTATATAGTGTATGTAAACTTCTGGTTTCAATTGTATATATTCTTTCAATACTGCATTATTTATTGCCTACACAAGCATTGCACCTTTTTTCTTTACTGACTGCTGCTTGTCATCACCTTGGAAATATTGTCCATTTATATTTATCTTGGTTATCCGTCACATTTACCTGGCTCTATTAGTTATCATGCCAGTCATATGGGTTGTATGTATCCCAGTGCCAATTTTTGACCTAGGAAACAGGTTCTGGCACAATATAAGTAATTTTAAATGTTTTTATTTTTCTTGTCTAGCTTTTTATGTTTGTTACTTAATAAATATTTACATTGTTGAAATTTAGGATCTTTTGTTTTCATTCGATTCTTATTATGCAATTGCCTGACCTATGTGACAGGTACTAGCGGCAAATACAGACTTGAATATACATCCCTGTAAGTCACATTCCTGTCCTCTTCATTCTCTCTTCCCATATAGCCCTCTTTTTCTCCTTCATAACACAAGTACTGGCAAGGAAATGGTTGTAAACATATCTAACAGCAATGAGCTGTGACCAAGAAGTTATAAAACTCAGCAGAGAGGAAACAGTAAGTGAAAATGTCAATAGTAATTATTAGTCTCATGATGGCAGCTTGAGCAGTTTTTTTTGTCATTTGCTCTTTTTATAGCGCACTAAATCATCCCATTTTATTGAATTTAGCAACAATATTTATGTACATGAATTAAAAATGACGTCTGACCTTCTAGTATCCGCTGAAGATTACTTGTCAATGCCAGCAAATATGCGCCCAACACGTTGCACTGGGCTATCTCGCAAGAAACCTTTCGACACCAGCAGTAAATGTTTAACTTACTTTCTCTTGTTCTCAGCCACTTGCAGCGTAACCTTATTGTTTCAAAGAAGAAACATTTTGACAAAATGTAATTAAAATCGATATATATATTTGGATAAATTATTTAATTAATAACAAATTATTCCACAGCCTTTCCAGCAAGCGAAATGTGTGAAGTGTTGAATATTATTGCTGATTATTTGACAATGAGCAGCAAGTTTTATTAATGTAAACTTTAAAATTTCGATTATTGTAATTAGTGCATAAAATGGTTAATGAAACTGGTTTCATAAAAATACAATAAGATAATAAATGTAAAGGGATATTGTATGTATCAAAATACCTTACAAAGAGGTAAACTTCTGCTAATTTTATATTCAATGCTTTAAATCATACAATGGTTAGGTTTAAGAAGACGCGAATAGTTCACTTGTAAAACCAAAAGGTGTTCTCAAAAGGTATAGGCCATTATGAAATTTATTCCGCATCAGGAAAACAACCCCAACTATACAACTAATGTCATTAAGAGCTATCTTTAGAGTGAAGAAGAACAAGGAGTCCTGAAAGTGGTGACCTGTTCCCAGGGCCGACTCCAGGTTTTTGTGGGCCCCGGGCGAAAGAGTCTCTGTGGGCCCCTTTAACACATACCACGCTTCATGATGCACAGATACAGCAGAGAAATATATATACAGTACAAGGCCAAAGATTTCACTTCTTACATTACATGACCGATATCTATTGTAAACTCCACAACAGCTCAGAAACTGGAGAATCGCTCCATACAGAATACTGGCCCCCATAAAATGCTCCATACAGGATACTGGCCCCCATATTACGCTCTGTACAGGATACTGGCCCCCTTATAATGCTCCATACAGAATACTGGCCCCCAAATAATGCTCCATGCAGAATACTGACCCCCATATTACGCTCTGTACAGAACACTGGCCCCCTTATAATGCTCCATACAGAATGCTGGCCCCCAAATAATTCTCCATGCAGGATATTGGCCCCCATATTATGCTCCATACAGAATACTGATCCAAAATAATTCCCCATGCAGGATACTGGCCCCCATATTATGCTCTGTACAGGATACTGGCTCCCTTATAATGCTCCATACAGAATACTGGCCCCAAAATAATGCTCCATGCAGGATACTGGCCCCCATATTATGCTCTGTACAGGATACTGGCCCCCTTATAATGCTCCATACAGAATGCTGGCCCCCAAATAATTCTCCATGCAGGATACTGACCCCCATATTACGCTCTGCAAAGGATACTGGCCCCCTTATAATGCTCCATACAGAATACTGGCCCCAAAATAATGCCCCATGCAGGCTGTTCCCCCCACATAATGACCCATGCAGTCTGTTCCCCCACATAATGCCCCATGCAGGCTGTTCCCCCCACATAATGCCCCATGCAGGCTGTTCCCCCCACATAATGCCCCATGCAGGCTGTTCCCCCCACATAATGCCCCATGCAGGCTGTTCCCCCCATATAATGCCTCATGCAGGATGTCACCTCTCCCCTCCCTTATAATGCCCCATGCAGGATGTCACCCCCTTGTAATGCCCCATGCCGGATGTCACCCCCTTATAATGCCCCATGCAGGCTGTTCCCCACACATAATTCCCCATGCAGGATTTCACCCCCTCTTATAATGCCAGATGCAGGATGTCACCCCCCTTATAATGCCCCATGCAGGATGTCACCCCCCATATAATTCCCCATGCAGGATGTCACCCCCATATAATGCGCCATGCATGATGCCACCCCCCATATAATACCCCATGCAGGATGTCACCTCTCCCCCATATAATGCCCCATGCAGGATGTCACCTCTCCCCCCCCATATAATACCACATGCAAGATGTCACCTCCCCCCCATATAATGCCCCATGCAGGATTTCACCCCCCCTTATAATGCCCCATGCTGGATGTCACCCCCCCTATAATGCCCCATGCAGGATGTCATCTCTCCCCCCTTATAATGCCCCACGCCTCCATATATTAAAAAACAAAAAAACAAATACTCACCTCACTTCTCACCTGCAGCTGCTGCTCCAGACTCCTCAGCGTCGCCGGCATCTTCCCGCTCTGCGCTGTGATGGCTCACTAGAGGGCGCGGTGTAAAGATGTCACCGCGTCCTCTGACCTGAGACGTCACAGTGCAGCAGCCGCGGAAGAGACTGGACCTGCTGCGGAGGCACGGGGAGAGGTAAGTATTGTAGTATTGTGCTGGGGCCCTGAGCAAGCGGGGGGGAGCGGGCGCTGGCACCGCACCGCTCACGGGTCTCATAGCGCGCAGGGATCCCCGACAGTGAGTGGGCCCCTCTGCCTGCTCAGGGCCCCGGCACTTGCCCGGGTGCTGACGCCGGCCCTGCCTGTTCCCCGCAGAGCCCTGATTTCAACATCATTGAATCTGTAAAAACCCCAAAACAAAAAATGGCAGGACTGAAGTCATCTTTGTAGATTTAAAAAGTTATATACTTATATGTTTCTCTCTTTCTGAGCCTTTGCTGCGACATCTGTGTTGTTTGGTTTTATTCCTCTTGTTTTTGGTTTTAACTTCTTTTTTTTATCTTCTTTGTCTTAGATTTCTGGGCATATCTTTAACATGAATGACTTTCATAATCACCGGGGCGTATTTTGAAGCGGACATGCCATTGGACTTGTTACAGTCATGATGCTGCCTTACCAAAATGTATAACAATTCATATTATTATTTCTTTATTGCATATATTGTATATCTATTTGTACATGATTCTGTGAATATGGCAAGTATACTATCTCATACATTTCTACATGCCTACCTGTAATGTATATCCACTTATAAGTGGCCCTGTGTGTAGTGTAGGTGTATTAGTTTATATGCCTTTATATGCATAACCTATGATTTGTTATCCTTTTTTCATCATTCTTCTTGCGATATTTGCACTGATTGTATGTACTTTTTGGCTGTATGTATGGAGAAAGAAAAAATATAAAATATATACAGTATATATGTGTGAAGATATACAGTACACTAATATATAAATCTTTCTTTCTGCACTTACCTGGTTGCGTTTTTTTTGCATCCTCTTGAAAGCTGTGATATATACAGTTGAAACCAGAAGTTTACATACACTATGTAAAAAGACACATATGCATGTTTTTCAAAATATCTGACATGAAATCAGAATAAACCTTTCCTGTTTTAGGTCAATTAGGATTACCATAATTTTTAATATTTGCTAAATGCCAGAATAATGAGAGAGAGAGAATATTTTAAGGCATTTTTATTACTTACTGCAAAGTCAAAAGTTTAGATACACTAAGATTACTATACCTTGAAACAATTCTGGACTGCCCATATGATGATGTTATGTGTTTGGAAGCTTCTAATAGATTTTTTGGCAACATCTGAGTTAATTAGAGACACACCTGTGGATGTATTTTAATGCACACCTGAAACACACTGCTTCCTTGTGTAGCATTATGGGAAAGTCTAAAGAAATCAGCCAAGATATCAGGAAGAGAATTGTGGACTTGCACAAGTCTGGCTCATCCTTGGGTACAATTTCAAGATACCTGAAGGTTCATCTGTACAAACAATTATACGCAAGTACAAACAAGATGGGAATGTCCAACCATCATACCGCTCAGGAAGGAGACGGGTTCTGTGTCCCAGAGGTGAACGTGCTCAACCCAAGGACAAAAGCAAAAGACCTTGTGAAGATGATGGCGGAAGCTTGTAAGATTCTGTCAATATCCACAGTGAAACAAGTACTGTATCAACATGAGCTGAAAGACCACTCTGTCAGGAAGAAGCCATTACTCCAAAAGAAACAGAAAAAAGCCAGATTAATGTTTGAAAATGCACACAGGAATTTAGACCTTAATTTTTGGAGACATGTCGTATGGTCTGATAAAACTAAAAATTGAACTTTTTGGGCATAATGACCATCGTTACATTTGGAGGAGAAAGGGAGAAGCTTGGAAGCCTAAAAACACCATCTCAACTGTGAAACACAGGGGTGGCAGCTTCATGTTGTGGGGTTGTTTTCCTGCAGGAGGGACTGGTGCACTTCACAAAATAGATGGCATCGTGAGAAAAGCAGATTATGTGGCAATACTGAAGCAACATCTCAAGACATCATCCAGGAAGTTAAAGCTTGGGCAAAAATGGGTCTTCCAAATGGACCATGAACCGAAGCATACTGCCAAAAGAGTAACAAAGTGGCTTAAGGATAACAAAGTCAATGTTTTGGAGTGGCCATCACAAAGCCCTGATCTCAATCCTATTGAAAATGTATGGGCAAAGCTGAAAAGGCAGGTGCAAGCAAGGTGACCTACAAATCTGGATCAGTTACACCAGTTTTGTCAGGAGGAATGGGCCCAAATTCCGACCAACTATTGTGAGAAGCTTGTGGAAGGATATCCCAAAGGTTTGACCCAAGTCATTCAGTTTAAGGGCAATGGTATCAAATACTAATGAAATGTATGTAAACTTTTGACTTTGCGGTAAGTAATAAAAATGCCTTAAAATATTCTCTCTCTCATTATTCTGGCATTTGGCAAATATTAAAAATTATGGTAATCCTAATTGACCTAAACGGGAAAGGTTTATTTTGATTTCATGTCAGATATTGAGAAAAACATGCATATGTTTCTTTTTATATAGTGTATGTAAACTTCTGGTTTCAAATATATATACACTGCTCAAAAAAATAAAGGGAACACTTAAACAACAGAATATAGCTCCAAGTACATCAAATTTCTTTGAAATCAAACTGTCCACTTAGGAAGCAACACTGATTGAAAATCAATTTCACATGCTGTTGTGCAAATGGATTAGAAAATAGATGGAAATTATTGGCAATTATCAAGACACCCTCAATAAAGGAGTGGTTCTGCAGGTGGGGACCACAGACCACATCTCAGTACCAATGCTTTCTGGCTGATGTTTTGGTCACTTTTGAATGTTGGTTGTGCTTACACACTCGTGGTAGCATGAGACGAACTCTACAACCCACAGAAGTTGCTCAGGGAGTGCAGATCATCCAGGATGGCACATCAATGCGAGCTGTGACAAGAAGGTTTGCTGTGTCTGTCAGCGTAGTGTCCAGAGGCTGGAGGTGCTACCAGGAGACAGGCCAGTACACCAGGAGACGTGGAGGGGGCCGTAGGAGGGCAACAACCCAGCAGCAGGACCGCTACCTCTGCCTTTGTGCAAGGAGGAACAGGAGGACCACTGCCAGAGCCCTGCAAAATTACCTCCAGCAGGCCACAAATGTGCATGTGTCTGCACAAACGGTTAGAAACCGACTCCATGAGGGTGGTATAAGGGCCCGACGTCCACAGATGGGGTTGTGCTCACAGCCCAACACCGTGCAGGACGCTTGGCATTTGCCACAGAACACCAGGATTGGCAAAGTCGCGACTGGCGCCCTGTGCTCTTCACAGATGAAAGCAGGTTCACAATGAGCACATGTGACAGACGTGACAGAGTCTGGAGATGGCGTGAAGAGCGATCTGCCTGCAACATCCTTCAGCATGACCGATTTAGCAGTGGGTCAGTAGTGGTGTGGGGTGGCATTCCTTTGGGGGCCGCACAGCCCTCCATGTGCTCGCCAGAGGTAGCTTGACTGCCATTAGGTACCGAGATGAGATCCTCAGACCCCTTGTGAGACCATATGCTGGTGTGGTTGGCCGTGGGTTCCTCCTAATGCAGGACAATGCCAGATGTCATGTGGCTGGAATGTGTCAGCAGTTCCTGCAAGATGATGGCATTGAAGCTATGGACTGGCCCGCCCTTTCCCCAGACCTGAATCCGATTGAGCACATCTGGGACATCATATCTTGCTTCATCTACCAACATCACGTTGCACGACAGACTGTCCAGGAGTTGGCGGATGCTTTTGTCCAGGTCTGGGAGGAGATCCCACAGGAGACCATCCACAACTTCATCAGGAGCATGCCCAGGCATTGTAGGGAGGTTATACAGGCACGTGGAGGCCACACACAATACTGAGCCTCATTTTGACTTGTTTTAAGGACATTACATTACGTTCAGACCCCTTTAAATTTTTCACTCTTTGTTTCATTGCAGCCATTTGGTAAATTCTAAAAAGTTCATTTTTTTTCCTCATTAAAGTACACTCTGCACCCCATCTTGATTGAAAAAAAAACAGAAATATAGAAATTTTTGCAAATTTATTAAAAAAAACTGAAATATCACATAGTCATAAGTATTCAGACCCTTTGCTCAGTATTGAGTAAAAGCACCCTTTTGAGCTAGTACAGCCATGAGTCTTCTTGGGAATGATGCAACAAGTTTTTCACACCTGGATTTGGGGATCCTCTGCCATTCTTCCTTGCAGATCCTCTCCAGTTCTGTGAAGTTTGATGGTGAACGTTGGTGGACAGCCATTTTCAGGTCTCTCCAGAGATGCTCAATTGGGTTTAGGTCAGGGCTCTGGCTGGGCCAGTCCAGAATGGTCACAGAGTTGTTCTGAAGCCACTCCTTTGTTATTTTAGCTGTGTGCCTAAGGTCATTGTCTTGTTGGAAGGTGAACCTTCGGCCAAGTCTGAGGTCCAGAGCACTCTGGAAGAGGTTTTCATCCAGGATATCTCTGTACTTGGCTGCATTTATGTTTCCTTCAATTGCAACCAGTCGTCCTGTCCCTGCAGCTGAAAAACACCCCCATAGCATGATGCTGTCACCACCAGGTCAGTGAAGGCACAGTGAGCTGTTATAAGAGCATACAGATGAATATGTAAGCAGAGCACCATATAGAACCCACCCCACAGGCTGCCCCGAAGCACGAGCATATCATTATCTCCAAACTGAAAGTAAAGATTACACAAGAACCACAGGATGGATTTCATCAATCAAGGTATCATTTTAATCAGTGTAATGTCGCCCAGCTGACAGTGTATGTAGTTTACTGAGCACAATCCTGCTGACAGGTACGCTTTAATTCCAAATCTTGGCTCACAGTCATGCAATATCTATGCATGCCCAGACCAAAGAATGTTGAATATCAGTAATAATGAAAATATTCAAAAGGAAAACATCAAAAATTATTAGTTCTCAAGGATAATTCTGTTACAGGAGATGAGCAGGCGACTTGTTTCAGTGAGAATCTTATCTATAAAACAGCGTCTTACAGAACATTCTAACAATATCTGCAGATTTAGTCTTGGTTTCTTTTAGCTGAATCAAAATATGATTTTTTAAACCTGGTATATAGCTGGAATATAACAGGTAATATAAAGTACTGGCAGATTATGGATATTAATAGCTGAATTGATTATTTTCTTTATCAATACATACGGTCTGAATATTCTTTTTTCATTTGACTAATCGTATATTGGTTCAAGCGTAGTAAATATAAAAAAAAAACAGATCACATATAAATGTTTACATTGCAAATACCAATAAACAATCTGTGTGTATGTTTGTGAGTATGTCTCCAAAGAAGTATAACATTAACGCTAGTCTTAAGGTCTCGTAAATCTTAATATTTTTACACAAGCCAGCGGATATAGGTGAAAATGAATTAATAAAAAATGGTCATTCTTCAGCTGTGCAAAAAATAAAAAAAGTACAATTTAGAAAACAATCTCAACCCAAACTATATAGACAACCTGTGAAATTATTTATAATGTACATATTAAAAATTAAAGCCTCAATTTGGGTTCTGCTACTTTAATGACAAAAAGTACCGTATGCAGTGTTATCCTGCCTTCAAAATGCAGAAACAGTGACAGATCCTTTATTGACCCAACGATGAAACAAAGGTCCATTAGTTGCAGGTTGGATCTATTTTATGATGAATCATGGCTTCTGCCAAGGGTGCCAAGGCCATTTGGATATTTATACCATCATTCAGGAGCTGTAGAAAATTATCAACTTGATATTTTTCCTGCTATATAAACATTTAATTAACTCACCCATAATGGAACTGCTTCTCTTTGGTGCGGCTGTGATGTTAGGTGGTATTGATGATGTTGCTACTCGCAAGTGATTTTCCAGATTTGAATTCTTCATAAAAATATAATTTTATTAATCACATGATATAAAATCAATTAAAAAAACATACTGGGGAAAATCGTCTTGAAAGAGTGCAGGCTATTTTACTATTAATATGATATATACTGTATACTGTATATACCAGAAAGGTCACTGTTCACACATAAAGAGAGTAGGCTAGATAGTGCAACAGCATAATAAACAAGAAATTGACAAATAGGTGGTGGATACTAACCCCACAGTTACTGCACGTACGCGACGAGCGTTTCGCCTACAGCTTTGATGGCATTCCCTGCATGAAAATAGCTATAATATTTATGATTTTTTCATATAATACTTTTTGAGCTGTTGACTTATACTTCTGTGACATATCGGGTGTAATTACATTCTGCATATAATAACTGCATATAATATATGATATATGGTTTTTCGGTTTATACTGTTTATATTGTAGCATATAACAGCATTCTAGTCTCATTTTTCCATTCAGTGGTGTATACAGTTTATCCACTATTTTTTTATTTATGACTATATATGCCACATTGTGATAGTCCCAGAGACTGCACTCTTTGAGGACCATTTTTCCTTGATGTTTTTTTAATTGATTTTACAGTGGGTATGGAAAGGATTCAGGCCCCTTTAAATTTTTCACTCTTTGCTTCATTGCAGCCATTTGGTAAATTCTAAAAAGTTCATTTTTTTCGCATTAAAGTAGACTCTGCACCCCATCTTGTCTGAAAAAAAACAGAAATGAAGAAATTTTTGTAAATTTATTAAAAAAGAAAAACTGTAATATCACGTGGTCATAAGTATTCAGACCCTTTGCTCAGTATTGAGTACAAGCACCCTTTTGAGCTAGCACAGCCATGAGACTTCTTGGGAATAATGCAACAAGTTTTTCACACCTGGATTTGGGGATCCTCTGCCATTGTTCCTTGCAGATCCTCTCCAGTTCCGTCAAGTTGGATAGTGAACGTTGGTGGACAGCCATTTTCAGGTCTCTCCAGAGATACTCAGTTGGATTTAGGTCAGGGCTCTGGCTGGGCCAGTCATGAATGGTCACAGAGTTGTTCTGAAGCCACTCCTTTGTTATTTTAGCTGTGTGCTTAGGGTCATTGTCTTGTTGAAAGGTGAACTTTCGGCCAAGTCTGAGGTCCAGAGTACTCTGGAAGAGGTTTTCATCCAGGATATCTCTGTACTTGGCCGCATTCATGTTTCCTTCAATTGCAACCAGTCGTCCTTTCCCTGCAGCTTAAAAACACCCCCATAGCATGATGCTGTCACCACCATATTTGACTGTTGGGATTGTATTGGGCAGGTGATGAGCAGTGCCTGGTTTTCTCCACACATACCGCTTAGAATGATCACCAAAAAGTTCTATCTTCGTCTCATCAGACCAGAAAATCTTATTTCTCATAGTCTGGGAGTCCTTCATGTGTTTTTGAGCAAACTCTATGTAGGCTTTCATATGTCTTGCTCTGAGGAGAGGCTTCCGTTGGGCCACTCTGCCATAAAAGCCCGACTGGTGGAGGGCTGCAGTGATAGTTGACTGTGGAACTTTCTCCGAACCTCCCTACTGCATCTCTTGGGCTAAGCCACAGTGATCTTGGGGTTCTTCTTTACCTCTCTCACCAAGGCTCTTCTCCCACGATTGCTCAGTTTGGCTGGACGGCCAGGTCTAGGAAGACTTCTGGTGGTCCCAAACTTCTTCCATTTAAGGATTATGGAGGCCACTATCCTCTTGGGAAACTTGAGTAATGCAGAGATTATTTTGTAACCTTGGCCAGATCTGTGCCTTGCCATAATTCTGTCTCTGAGCTCCTTGGGCAGTTCCTTTGAGCTCATGATTCTCATTTGGTCTGACATGTACTTTGAGCTGTGAGGTCTTATATAGACAGGTGTGTGCCTTTACAAATCAAGTCCTATCAGTTTAATTAAACACAGCTGGATTCCAATGAAGGAGTAGAACCATCTCAAGGAGGATCACAAGGAAATAAATAGCATGTGACTTAAATTTGAGTGTCTGAGCAAAGGGTCTGAATACTTATGACCATGTGATATTTCAGTTTTACTTTTTTAATAAATTTTCACAAATTTCTACATATCTGTTTTTTTTCAGTCAAGATGGGGTGCAGAGTGTACTTTAATGAGAAAAAAAATGAACTTTTTAGAATTTACCAAATGACTGCTATGAAACAAAGAGTGAAAAAATTAAAGGGGTCTGAATACTTTCCGTACCCACTGTATATCATGTGATTAATAAAATTATATTTTTATGAAGAATTCAGTTGTGTGTCATGTTTATAGACTTACAGTTGTGCTCAAAAGTTTACATACCCCAGCATAATTTTTCCTTTCTTGGCCTTGTTTCAGAGAATATGAATGATAACAAAAAAACTTTTTCTCCACTCATGGTTATTGGTTATGTGAAGCCTTTTACTGTCAAGCTACTGTTTTTTATCTTTTTAAATCTTAATGACAACCAAAAATATCCAAATGACCCTGATCAAAAGTTCACATACCCAGTATGGCCAGTATTTGAAAATAACGTTTAATGGCTTAAAAAAGCAATGCAACTTATATTAACTTTGCAAAACTAAACATCCTTAAATCCAGTCTATTAGTTGGCAGAAGTGGCCATGAAGTGATGAAATGCTCACATAAGTGACTCCTTGATGACCAACTTTCGGCAGCTACTGTACATGTTACTTTACACATACAATGTAGTCGCCTATTAATGCAGCTGCTGCTGATGTATAGACCTCATAATTGTATTATACAATGTATAGTGAAGTTTAAAGTTTCCAGTATATCGCTATCAGTATATCTGGATTGTAATTATGGATGGAATTAAAAAAAATATCCAATGTATATTTTCTATCACTGATTGAAACATGGTGTGACATATTTCTGGCATGGAAGCAATGGACAAGCCAAACAGCATTATTACAACTTTATTCAGCAGACACATGCTCTCATAAAATGGGTATGAGTCACTGTTGCTTTTGTGTAAAGTGTTCAAGTAATAAAATCTTGTGAAGTGTTCATCCGAAGGCTTACATTTTTACAACAGCCATCTAGAGTATCAGAAAATGCAAAATAACATTAGGCAGTCACTTTATTGGCCTGTTAAGTGTCCTCTGAGATTAAGTAACTGCTCTGTTTCATATCAAGGTTGGAGGTATAGAAATTAACAACTTCCCTATCTCTATGCATACTTAACTATGCTTCGGTCCAACAGGGACATCTAAATAAGTAACTAATGAATTGTAATGTCAGGTCACTGCAATTCAAACCAGTTGTTCCTAGGCATTTCAGAGGAGACCTGTCTGACATGGGTTGGTGGTCTAGATATTTTGCAATGCTGCAGATGCTTGACATTAGATTTTCTCTTCAATAATGTTACTAAATCCTTCTGTTACACATACATAAAGTTACATTAAATCCTCTGTGCTAAGACAGGGAACAATGGTAATAAAGAATAAAAATAACAAAAACACAAAACCTGTCAATCCTCAAAATATGATAAAATAGGTTTTGCAAAGAATGAGCTACTTTTTACACTAGATGACTGGTTTAACACAGTTGTAATATGGTCAGTCCAGTATATTGTTCCCATGCACCATTGATAAATTTGTGCTCGCTTGGCAAGGCCTCCTGTTAAGTCCAAAAGCAGTAGATATCCCGAAAAATAAAAGGCAACATAGAGTTATCCTTATAAAACTTTGATCTTTATTTTACAAGCCTTATATTTACTGTAGCTGTATTTTTTAGGCTTGCGAAAGGATAAATATGGCCAAAATGTTGCCTTACTTTGTCTCCGCACTATTGTGATATCTTTTTAGTAATTACTCTATGGTGCCTCAGATTTTTCTGGATTTCTACAGTTGTAATATGGGCCCATGTTATGGCTGTATTTCCTAGCCCAACCTTGAGTCTAGTGATCTAAACTAACAGCATCATAAAGGCAGTGACTAAAATGGCAGGTCCATTTGTGCCTGTTAAATCTACAAAATAGACTATATAGACAAAAGTATTAAGAAACACCTCTCAATCATTAAATTTAGGTTTTCACTAAATCCAATCGCCAAAAGTGTATAAAATACATCCCCTAGCCATGCAGTCTGCTTTTACACAAATTTATGAAAGAATAAGTCTTTCGAAAGAGGTCACTGAATTCGAGCATGGTACTGTAACAGGATGTCATCAATATAACAAGTCAGTTCCAGAAATTTCTTCTCTCCTAAATATTCCACAATCAACTGTGAGTGGTGTTATAGAAAAATATAAATGTTTAGAAACCACACGTACTCAACAAAGAAGTGTCAGACCAAGTGAACTTATAGAACAGGGTTACCAAGTGCTAAGGTTCATAAAAGTTGCCAACGCTCTGCTTACTCACTAACTGGAGAGCGCCAAATCTCTTCTGGCATTAACAAGAGCACAACAAACGTGTGCTGGAAGCTTCATGGCTTGGGTTTCAATGGCCGAGAAGATGCATGCAAAACTTGCATCTCTAAGCACAATTCAAGTGTTAAATGGAGTAACGTAAAGCATCTGAACACTGGTCTCTGGAGCAGTGGAAACATGTTCTGTGGAGTGACGAATAGAGGTTCTCTATCAAGCAGTCGAGTGGACAAGTCTGGGTTTGACAAACACAAGGAGAATGTTACCTGCCTTACTGCATTTAGCCCGCTGTATATTTGGTAGAGGAGGGATTAAGCTATGGGCTTGTTTTTGCTAGAGCTGGCCTAAACCCTTAGTTCAACTGAAGGGAAATCTTAATGCTTCAGCATACCAAGACATATTGGACAGTTATATGCTTCCATTTTTCTGAGAACAATTTGGATGAGGCTGTTTTCTCTTTTAGCATAAGTGCACAAAGCTAGGTCCATAGAGGCATGGTTGGATAAGTGTGATGTGGAAGAACTTGACTGGTCAACACAGAGCAGTGATTTAATTTCTGATTCAACACCTTTGGGATGAACAGAGAACAGGGATGTAAAAAGATAAAAAGCACAATAGGGTCTCATCTGGGTATTAAGGTTGGAGATTTGTTTGAAAGCTGCTCACCTGTAGGGGTTGTGCGTGACACAATCACTATCATAGTCTAGTTGTCAGCTTCTGCAACGTCCACAGATTTGTATATAATAGAAAGCCAGAGTAAGTGGACTACAAGCGCACTGCTGATTCAGAAACGAATCATAGAACAAATTAATAAAAGGTGGTTTATTTGTCAATGCGTTTCAGAGTCAAATCCGACTCCTTCCTTTCACATGGGGTTGTCCTGAGGAAGGAGTCGAATTTGACTCTGAAACGCATTAACAAATAAACCACCTTTTATTAATTTGTTCTATGATTTGTTTATGAATCAGCAGTGCACTTGAAGTCCACTTGCTCTGGCTTTCTATTAGAGAACAGGGATGAACAGAGATTTTGCGTGAGACGTTGCGTGTAAACGTTTCCCAGGACTTAAAAAAATCATGGGTTTGATATTCACTCTTTTTATTTATCTGTATATTCTTTGTTGTGATGAGCTATATACTTCTATATGATTCTATAGATAAATAAGTTGTAAATAATAAGATACAGTGGGTACGGAAAGTATTCAGACCCAGGGCCGTATTTGCCCTTAGGCACTTGTAGGCACGAGCCTAGGGCGCCCGAATTCGGGGAGGGCGGCGCCTGAGCGTGGTTTTTTTTTTTGGTTTGTGCCCCGAGCCGGCCGGGTGGCTCCGCCCCCCCCCGCCCGCTGCGGCACATACTGGCAGATAGTGGTGGGGGAGCCCCCGAACCGCTCCACCAGCAGGGGCACACGGCCGCTGCTTCTTCTCCGGCAGGGCCAGCACTGCAGCAGTTAACTTCCCTGTGTGCTGGCCCGGCCGCGTCACTGCTAGGAGACACGGCCCTGTGTGCGGCCGTGTCTCCTAGCTGTGACGTCACGCAGTGCGCGCCCTGCACTGCTACTTACCATCGGAGAGGACTGGAGCCGAGCCGGGGGATGGTGAGTCTGTGTGTGTATGAGAGAGTGTGTGTATGAGAGAGTGTGTATGTGTGATTGAGTGTGTGTGTGTGCAGATATCATTGTGTGATGTCTGTTTATATGTATTTTTGTGTTTCAAATGTGTTTATGCGTGTATGTATATCTCTGTATATGTTTGTGTGTGATTGACTGCGTGCGGCCTCCCGCTGTCTCTGGGGGGGCGCTGTGCGGCCTCCCGCTGTGTATAGATGGCGCTGTGTGGCCCCCTGCTGTGTATAGATGGCGCTGTGCGGCCCCCTGCTGTGTATAGATGGCGCTGTGCGGCCCCCTGCTGTGTATAGATAGCGCTGTGCAGCCTCCTGCTGTGTAAAGATGGTGCTGTGTGGCCTCCTGCTGTGTATAGATGGCGCTGTGCGGCCTCCTGCTGTGTATAGATGGCGCTGTGTGGCCTCCTGCTGTGTATAGATGGCGCTGTGCGACCTCCTGCTGTGTATAGATGGCGCTGTGCGGCCTCCTGCTGTGTATAGATGGCGCTGTGCGGCCTCCCACTGTGTATAGATGGTGTTGTGCGGCCTCCCGCTGTGTATAGATGGCGCCGTGCGGCCTCCCGCTGTTCATAGATGGCGCCGTGCGGCCTCCCGCCGTGTATAGATGGCACCGTGCGGCCTCCCGCCGTGTATAGATGGTGTCGTGCGGCCTCCCGCCGTGTATAGATGGCGCCATGCGGCCTCCCGCCGTGTATAGATGGCGCCGTGCAGCCTCCCGCCGTGTATAGATGGCTACGTGTGCTCAATATTGAGTCATACAATTAATGTAAGGCTATGTGCCCACGATGCAGAAATGCTTCAGATTTTTTTTGAGCGTTTCTGCATCTCCCTGGCAGAAAAAACGCATGCGGATTTTACATGCGTTTTTCCTGCCAGGGACATGCGGATGTGAAGCGTTCTTCACTTGCAATTCCGCATGTGGGTTGACAAGCGATTTTAGCATCACTTGGAAAGTGCTTGACAACTTGGTCACACTATATAAATCCATGCAACCGGCATGGATTTATATAGTGTGACCGTAAAAGAATGGTAAAAAATAAAAAATAAATATATAATTACCTTCTGATTGCCTGCCAATGTCAGCGGTCGCGTGACCCGTCACATGACTAAATTACGTCACGGCAGATCCTTTTCAGACCAACGTGAGCTGCCGGCAAGCCAGGACGCATCGGATAAAGACACCGGGGGCCATCAGAAGGTAAGTATGATATTTATTTTTTATTTTATTCTTTTTTTTTACAGGTACTATGGTACCCGGGTCCGGAGGAGAGTCTCCTGTCCTCCACACCCGGGTACCATCCGCACATTAGAACGCATGGAATGCGCATCTACAGATGCAGTGATGCGGATTCCATGCGTTCTAATGCAAGTCAATGGCGGCGAAAACGCAGCGCTTCCGCAAAATAATTGGTAGTCCTGCGTTTTTTTCCGCAATGATAATCCGCAGCGGAAATTTCCGCAGCATGTGCACAGCACATGCGGATTATCATTGGGGAACATGGCAGACCTTCTACCAAGCGTTTTTTAAGCATTTCTGCAGCGGAATTGCTTAAAAAACGCATAGTGGGCACACAGCCTAAAAAAAATTATTATAATTAATATTGTGCCAAATTAATTTCACGTGAACTATCACATGATCTATCACAGGGGATCATGTGACATGCAGGGGTGGATTAAGAGTAGCAAGGGCCCCGGGCAGTTTAGAAGGCGCGGGCCCCCCCCCACACCTGATTTATCACGTGACATGTCACATGATCCCCTGTGATAGATCATGTGATAGTTCACGGGAAATTAATTTGGCACAATATTAATTGTGCTGCCTCATCTGAGAGCAGCACAATATTGGGGCAGATACCCTGATTCCAGAGATGTGTCACTTTTTCAGCTGCTTGTTGTCATTTTGAGAAAATCACCGTTTTATCTGCTGCAGATCTAGCAGCTCTCTGAATGCTGCGCTCTGTATAGCCCCACCCACACCACTGATTGGCAGCTTTCTGCCCATGCTCAGTGTACACAGAAATCTACTGATCAGTGATGGGGGTGGGGTCCTACAGAACTTACTAGTCATCTAGTGATAATTACCTTCTGACAAATCAATGATTTTATCAAAACAACACTAAGCAGCCCAGTAAGTGACACATTACTGGAATCAGTGCCTCTAACCCTACATTATGCTGCTCTCAGATTAGGTGGCAAAAACCTGATGACAGATTCCCTTTAAAGGAGCTGTAAACACAAAAAAGTTTGTATTTAAAAAAATACAAGCCATTTGTGAAATTAACTTTTTTTCATTGTTAATTCACATTAGACTGTATCTTCAACACTTTTGTCAGCAGGTCTTATTACAGACTCTGAATAGGGCAGCTCTCTCCCTCTCCCTCAGCAGAAAGTCACAGCATGGTTAAAAAATGGGATCTTTTATGATTTTCTCATAATAGATAAAAAAGGACATGCAAGTCCTCCAAACTATTTTCCGTTTCTCTATAGGGGTGGTCCTAAATCTTTCTTGTTCTTTAGTTGATCACATGTCAAAAAGGCAAAGCATTTACTATGAACTCGCCTAAAAAAATATACACTGGGAGAGTAATATCATCATCTGCATGTAAATATTCCTTGACTCTAAGGGCTCGCTCACACTGTCGTATAACACGGCCGAATGCTATGTGATGTTTTATCGGATAGGACTCGGTCCTATGTTATACTATGGGACAGTGCAGATTTGCGATTATCGGCATGAGAAAATAATCTCATTCGATATTCGGACCATGTGCACCCATACAAGTCTATGGGTGCACGTAAAACATTAGACTGCACTCGGATGTCATCCAAGTGCAGTCTGATGAACACTCACAGAGACTATGGAGAAGATGGAGAAAGTAAGTTCTCCATCTTCTCCATATCTGTGCTGCGAGAGAATCGGATCACACTCAGTTGAAGCTCTGACAGAGTTTGAGCCGAATGTCATTAGCATAATTGGCCCTATTCTCTTGCATGAGAGAATATATGGCTTAGTGA